>NC_138222.1:62269455-62709455 GCF_964197995.2 Scardinius erythrophthalmus | reverse complement strand
CATGAACTTGACTTCATACGTCCACTAGTAAAAATGACCAGCTGTGACTGCAAATGTGAAATGTGAATGTTAGACAAGATCCTGCAGCATTTGAGACTCAATGTAATGAATCACAGTCAGATTTAGTATCCAAATTAGCTTTATAGCTCCCCACTCTATTGATTATAATGTCATTAATCCATGTAGCCTAGTATATGGCTACTTAATGGATAATGTTCAAAATTAACATTCAAAAGTAGATATTAATTTGATCAAAATGATGAATGTGGATCTTTTATGCACTTGCTCTAATAAGTATGTAAAGTCAGAATTTCGACTTAGTATGTCATCGTTTCAACTTTTTAATCTAATAATTTTGATTTATGGCACAATCAGATTTTCAATACAAGAAATTCAACATTTTAAGTAATATATTTTCCATGGCAGAAATGGGCTTCCATAAATATTAGATTGAAAAATGCAAAAAAAAACTTGAATTAAAATTTTTTAATTAGAAATAAATTAAATAAGTTTCAATTGAAGTACTAAAAAATAAATTAAAGCTAAATAGACCCCCCCCCCCCCTAAAAAAATAAATAAAAATAACAATAATTAAAATTACAAAATCACATCAAATCACAAAAACAAAAAATGATAATGTAAAAATAAAAGACAATTAAAAATATCAATAAATAGTAGTAAAATAGTATAAGCTAAACAATTAAGGTGTGTTGTATGGAATGATGCAAAGCAAAATAATCATCAAATTACAGTAAAATGTACAGTTGAAAAAAATGAAAACCAAGCCATTAAAAATACCTAAATATAGCCAGTAGTCTTATTTAGAAAATGTTGATGACTTCATGTAGTATTGTCCCCAACAATTGTGTCCTCACGGCTGGTGTTCGCTGTCTACTTTTCTAACCTGCTCTTTTCTCTTGTTGTCAGGATGAGATCGGAGGCTCTTCTCTCGCTCCTCTTCATTCTGGCTCTCAGCGACAGAGCAGATTGTCAGAACTATGCCACCTTCAGGAGAAGACATATTCTCCCAAAAAAATTTATCACCACGAATATGAATCCTTGAGTAAATCACCTTATGCAAAATAATCTCTGTGGCAAAACCATGTCATCGTTCGTTGCTTCGAATCAGGAAAACAATATTAGACACATCTGCAATGGTGATGGGAGACCTTGGGAGGGAAACTTGTACATAAGTATAGGAGATTTCCCAGTGTACATTGTCACTAGCCACTGGGAACAACAGATGTGTGTCATAGATCAATGTACACTGGGCAACTATATTGTAATTGTTGCCTGTGACGGAAATCTTCCTGTGCACTATGACGGACAACAAGATGTGATAGGCCAGATAGTTAATTGCTATTAAACAGGATGACTTGTTTTCAATCACTGTGGGACTGAAGAACTTTGTGGGGTTTGAATTAAATTAACTGCATTTTTTTAACTGTACATTTCAAAACATTGCTATGCCACATATATGTTTAAATCTGATCTCATTTCAAAAGCATTTCAAATAAAAGCTACATTTGCAAAGCACAGTTGGGTATCATCTCTGTTTTTTGTGATTCAATTATTTTGATCATCTTTCAGGTGTGACATGCAACATTTTCCAAAGTAATTGGACTCTTTTAGTCACGTAAATTCAAACATCCGATCCAATCTCATTCATTGGATGCTGCAGGATCTTTTCTCTTTAATGAAGTGTCGATGTGTTTGAATCAGATGGTGATTTTGGTAACTTTTGGATGCATGAAGCCAGCCTGTGTAACGTTGAGAATGTTTTTCACATCTTAAAGATGTAAGTAATAAATAAATAAATAAATAAATAAGGACACAACATTGTTTGTGGTGTATTTTCACATAACTCTACTTCTATATAACTAAAGTACATTATTACGTACAAAATCAGTTGTTCCAATCTAGAAGACTTTAAGCATACCAATTTATACAAAAAGTACAATTGTGGGGTATATATTAAGTACATAAATATGTAAAAATATTTGTGGTATACTTGGCATAAAATAAATGCATTTCAAAATACATTTTAGGATATTTATTTTTCACTATGGGGCATCATTTATGTTTGAACAAAATTTTATTCTAGTAGCCTACATAGAATAGGATCCTTTGCATCAAGACATTCGTTTGTATGTAAAAGCCTTAGTATGAGTTAGATTAGTTATAAAAGATTATATGTAACCAGGTTTGAATGATCACATACTGCATGTTTCACTGCAGGAAAATGCTGACCTCACACACACACTTGGTTCGCATGGGAAGAAACCTTGTTAAAACTATTTCACACATTTTTATTCTCTCACAGCACAAGATACTGAAGAGGGAACTGTCTTGCTTCTGCTGTCCCACAGGGTTGTTTTTGTTTTATTGTATGCTTAATAAAACCTAGTGATGGGAAACTGAGGCTTTCTGAAGCATTTGAGGCTTTCATCAAATTGATTCGAAAATTGGTTCATTACTCGAAGCTTTTAACACAATGCGCATTAGTGACATCTGGTGGTCAGACTTGTTTTCTCCACCATATAAATCACAGCAGAGCAGAAAAAGTCTGTGACATACAAGTGTGGGATGAATACAGTTCTATCTCATCTGATCTTTTCTCATCTAAATTAATTTGTGCCAATGAGACCACAACTCGTGTCATGTGTAGCCTGGTCAATGGATTCACATATTGATCAATAATATAAAATATACAAGTATGTGATCATAATTATAGTATAGAAATTGAAAAGATATGTTGGGTGTTCTGTTTTAAAAAATATATATAAATGATGTTATACGGAAGTGTAGTGTTAAATAATTTTTTTTTTTAAAAAGCCCATTGCTCTGCATTTGAGTCCTCGCTAGTTTCATCAACACAAACCCTGATAGGGTGAAAGAGGTTGGAGAGATAAGGGTTAGCAGTCATTCCCTCCATGTGAGGAAGATCCGTGTAGATCCGCTCTGATGGAAAACAAAGTCGCACAACAAAGAGAAGGGGTGTTGCTGCGTCTATATTCGCCTACTTATACTACGCCTTAGAAGTGTGTACTCTTTTAGTGAAGAAAACGCAGATACTTTTGAGTGTGTAGCAGAAGAGTAGACAAGCTGTGGGACATACTATCATACAATAACGTCTTTAATGGTTGCTCTCTGTTGCTTAGTCACACGCATCCTGTCACGTAAACTGACCTGTCAATCATCTTGTCAAAGATAAAATCCTCCACATTTAATCTACTTTAATTTCCTTCTGTATCGGAGAGAAATGCAGAGGCACGTTGATCTGCAGTCGTGGGTCTTTCATGCGGAGACTCTCCTCTTATTAATGCATAATTATGCATTTAACAGTTAATGGCCTAACGGATCTTTATAAAAGTTGTTGCAGATGAAATAAAGAAAACACAAAGGTAAACCTGCATTCTGTTCAAATGACAGAAATATAAAAAAATCTATTCATAAAAAATGTGATGATATTATTATCTTATTTATCTAGTATATAAGTTTTTACAGCTCGTAAACACATTATGTAAAGCAGATGACTTTTTCTATATGTATTATTTTGTTTTAGGCATAATAAAGTCATAATTTCGACTTTTAAGCATAGGGCTGGGTATCAAGTTCAAAACTTGTTCAGGCTATTCATACTGGCTACCTTTGCAGAGCACAGTTTGGTTTAATCTCTGTTCTTTGTGATTCAGTTATTTTGATTATCTTTCAGGTGTGACATGAAGCGGCGTCAAAAGACTCTTTTAGTCACATAAAATCAAGCATCTGAGCATCAGTAATTGGACACTACAGGATCTTTTCTCCTCTCTAATGTCATTTTTCTTGATCAAGTTTGAAGTGTCAATGTGTTTGAATCAGATGGTGTTATGGTGATTTTTTGATATGTATGAAGTTTGCTGTACAAAAACAGTGTGTATTTTCACTCCTTGGCCTAATAGTAATATCAGTTCAGAGACGCTTTCTGACCTTGAGCTCGGACTCAAACATACTTATTCATTTGTATGAGCTCAATAATTGCACAAAAATAAATCCTGTTCAAATGCAGTTCAAACTCCTACAGGATGATTTACGATGCATCTGTTTTAAAATGTTATTCTAGTAGATAGATACAATAGGATCATTTGCATCAAGATATTAGGCTTCACATAAAAGCTATAGCACGAGTTCGATTAGTTTAACACAGATTAAACTTCACCAGGGTTGAATGATCACACACTGAAGTCTACATTGCAGGAAATGCTGACGTCAAACACACTAACGTTTCGCATGGGAAGAAACCTTGTTAAAACTGTTTCACACTTTTTTATTCTTTCACAGCACAGAATACTGAAGAACTGAGACTCGCTGAGACTCTATTAACATCTAAACAGGTAAACTGACACCATTGTGTAAAAAAATTAAAACGTATTTCAATATACTCGGATCTGTGACATGATATTTGCTGTAAATATGTATGGTTTGTAATTTTTGCACATAATCTTTATGTTTTTCAGTCAAGCAGCTGAAAAACATATGACACAGTGTGAGCACTAATGAACTATTAAGCTAATAACTATTTCAGCAATAACTTCTGAACCTAATGGACTAGAAACCAAATGTTTTACTTTACCGAACTCGTCCTCCTCATATTAAAATATGATCTGATCCAAATTTGACTGTGTTGATTAAAGTCATCATCAAATTAAAGTTAAAATTATGCTTATTATAGTTACAGTGAATTGAGATTAGATAAAAGCAATGTAATGACACTTAGCAAACTGATGGCATCCATAAATAAATATATGTACAGTATTTGTACAAACCATGGCCAAAAACATATCAATGTAATATTATATATGATTTTTTTTCAAGGTCAGTCATTAACTTTACTGCCATTTTTAACTGATCATACTGATGAACAAAGTTTGTAAAATCTTCAACAAAACTGGCTGAAATGATCACAAACTGTAGTTAGCAAAACTGTTTGCTTGTAAAATTTGATTGAGTTTGCTATTTTCTCAAGGCTTTGTGGAAGTAAACCATTTACATTTTCTGGTAAAGGTGTCACATACTAATCAAAATTTATAAAGCTATATATTTTGGTGAATCTCTTCATAATCTTTCAAGTAATCTGTCCTAAAAAACAGAATGCAATGAGCAAACAACCGACGTATGCATTCATTACATTGAAGAAATAGTTGATTATCTTTTTAACTGTGAATCTGTAGGTCTGTCTCTCTTCTGTGTCCAGGATGAGATCGGCGGTTCTTCTCGTGCTCTTTTTCACGCTCAGTGATGGATCGAATAACGTCAGTTTCAGCAACAGTGAACCGGAGGTGTTTTCAGACCGTTTTTCTAACTGGCTACAACCCTGCCAGAGATCTGGAGATAACAACGGATATGATAGGTTTAGACGCAGACACGTGCTCTCGAGTCATTTCAACACCAGACGGGCACAAGATTGGGAAGATTACCTAACAAGAAGGCATCTATGTCACAGAGAACCTCCACAATCCTTCCTCCTTAAAAGCGACAACAATAGTGCCATAAGAATCTGCAACGGACGAGGCAACAGAGTCGCAGGAAACCGGTGCATCAGTATGAGAAAGTTCAGGGTGTTCATTGTTCAAAATACTTTAAGAAATGGACGGTGTGAAGTTTGGACTCCAGTCCAGTCTGTGGAGCGTTATGTGACTGTGTCTTGTGAGGTCCTTGAAAACCGCTGTTTGCCTGTTCACTATGTGACACAATCTAGAAGTAGACCATCCCGACTCGGGCAGATCTGCAGACCTTAGACAGTTTAGCAGATGTTAGTAGCATATGCACTTCAATATGTGTGGGATTTAGTAGCACATGTACTTGAAAAACTTTTTTCACATTTAGAAACTGCTAGTAAATTTCACAAAATATTACAAAGAAACGGCAAGTACTGAAGCACAATGAAGTAAATATTTGGAAGTTGAAAGAATTAAATAGTATTTTCATGTAAAATGTACTCTAATAATCTGTTATATGTACAACTTTGAAAAATAGTATACAGTACTTCATCTCTAAATGATGTTTGCCAAAATAATCTAAGTCGAATGCCAACATTTATAAGCTTCCCTTCTACAATCGGCATTGCTATGCTTAATACATGTTTAAATGCTAAATGCATGTTTAGCATCTCAATACAGCTTTTTTTATAGTTCAGTATTATAAAATGAACTTGTTGAATGTATAGCTTGAATGCAATGCAAGTGGCGTTTTTGAATAAAATCATTTAATGTCTCATCTCAGTTCTTTTGTGAAAGTATTTTAAAAACCTTTAAAGTAGTACGATATACAATGATGCCAAAAGTATCTATTTTAGACATTTAAAGCAGGATCTTTTCTAACATTTAATCATCAATGTGTTCAAATCTCAAAGATACAAAAACTGCAACTAAATTGTGCTTGATGGCAAGAAACACATTTGCGGTGCATAAAAAAAAAAAAAAAAAAAAAAACAGGCCGTATTTTCCACCTGCCTTTTTTCCACCCAGTAAATATCAGTCCAGAGACGCTTATAGACTTCAGCTCAGACTCAACGGGACTCTTTCATTTGCACAAGCTCAAGAAACACAAAGGTGAATCTGAATACAGAACAAATGTAAATCATACTGTTCAGATAATACATCTGTTATAATAGCGTCTGGCTGCAGACTTGCACTTGCACGCTCAGACACGAGCGCTTCCTCTGCCTGTGACGTCACTTGCAATCGACACAAATTATGTTTCCAGCAGCTCATTCGCATTGTATTGACGCTGTTAATGTACTTGCGTACTATAATGCCACCGAAATTTCCCCCCAAAAGTTATATTTTGCAGCTTGCGTTCATCAAAATATTATGTTATATTATTTATTTAGCATTCAAGTAGGCAAAGACTGTTTCAATATAACAGCAAAGCTAATGACCATCAAGGATACAAAGGAACTATTAGGTCTATACAATTTAAAAACTAAATAAGAGACACATTGGCACATTATGTACTTCGGGACACTCAGGTGTGGCTGTAGATGGCTGTAGAGGACAGTGCAGGTGATGCTGAGGACAAATGAACCACCGCAGATGAAGTTTTAGAGGATTGAAGGGGTACATTTGATAATGAGCATATTTGTAAGTGAGCTTCCATAACGTATCTCCTGAGAACACTTTTGCTGCAATTGGGACAATGATATATATATAAATATATATACTTTTTCAATATATGATAATATATTTTACGTTAATTTACACGACTTTTAATCTCTGATATACAAATATATTAGGCCTAACAAGCCAACCACTCACGACCTTAAATACCTAAACAAAACTATTTAATAGAGTGGTATATAAACTGTCTTTACATGGCTTGCACGTTGAAACCACTGTAGTTTACCGTCCCTGTTGTGCTTTTTTTACGAACTAAAGATTTAAAAGTAGTTGATGATGATGATGATGATGATGAAGACAACAATATTTGCATTAGGGTGGTTGGCTTCAGGGCAGGGCATAAACTGCAGTGATATTAAGTGCAACATGATGTGCACTGTGGTACCAGTGGTTTTTAGAAACTAAAATGATTGATTGGTGCATGACGCATATGTAATGAAACCAATGATAATATTGATATTAGAACTGTGTGAGGTGAGGCGGAGTTACGCTATGCAAATTGCGCAGACCCATGGCATTTCCTTGCCATTGGCTTGTTTTGTAATACTCGAAGGTGATAGGCTTCTAAGCGCAACCCCATTCATCGTCCCGACGTAACTCGTAGTGAACACAGAAGGGAACTGTACTTCATTACTGTCCACCTCTGGCTCTTAGTAACTTGTTTTCTTTTTAAGATTTCAGAGAACCCAAAGGAAAAGAGGCAGTAGTCTGATGCAAGACAGATTTTGAAAACCTCAACCGTTGGACCACTTGCAGTTATAATGAAGTCAGACTTCAGAAAGACAGACTTTTATTTATTTTGATTTTTTTATAAAGAATTGTATTTTATATCTTTTTGTCATTGATCGTGTTAAACTGTTAAATGAAATAAGTTGACTTAACTGTTGGAAAGGTGTCATTTGTATTTTAAAAGGTTTTTCCCAAACTTTGAAATGGTCAGGAATTTGTTGACACTCCTTGAGGTGTAGCTGAAATATTAATGTTGTTTCATCATTAACTTGGTACATCAGATGGCAACATTTCTTTGCAACAGTTTTATGTTATGATGAATTCAGAAAGTGTATCGATACTCAGATGTTTTATGATGCATAAATGTGTACACTGTAAAACAAACAAGATCAACAAGTCATGGAAACATGTTTTTACATTACTTAAACATTACTTTAAATAACAACATTTTTATAAGTTACGCATTTTATAAGTTCAGCTATTTTTTTTAGTAAGTCAGTTTAAATGACTTATACACCCAACTTGATTTTAGCAGCAACTGTTTTTATGCTGAAATATGTGGGAATTGTTTACAATGTATGGTTAGTTATTTATGGCAATTAGACGTAGTAGCAAGAGATTTGTAATTATTGCACGGTTTAGAGTTTAGACTTTCATTGAGTGCATTACTTCATAACTACAGTATTTATAGTTATCGGTGCAAATCTACGCGTTTTCAGGATGAGACTGGTGGTTATTATTGTGCTCCTCGTGACTCTGGTGTTCAGTGATGGATTGAATAATGTTGATCAATCTAAAGACTGTCAGCGATCTATAATATGCTTATAATAAATGTAAATCACAGACGGATGATTCTCTCGGGTGATTTCTACAAAAACAGTCAACAGGCGTGGGCAGATTACCCAACAAAAGTGCGTCTTTGCAATCCTTCCTAGATAAAGAAGATGCTGATAGCATTGTACAAATCTGCATTTACAAAAATACAGGGTGTATTTTCACTCCTCCCTTTTCCCAACCCAATAAATATGAGTCCAGTGACGCTTTCTGAACTGCAGCTCAGACTCATCGAGACTCTTTCATTTGCACGAGCTCAAGAACGACACACAGGTAAAGCTTTATCCTCTTCAAATACAGTGCAAAAACTAAACCCTGCAGTTTAGAGACTGAAGATCCTCTACTGCCTCTGCTTTGATTAATCATATTATCTTAAATCTCTCATCATAAATGATTAAGCTTATGTAAAAGCTTTAGTCAGAGCTAGTTTAGTAATAAAACATTTATCTTTTATTTGACAATCAGAATAGAGGTTTGAATATGTGCACTACTGTTCAAAATGTAAGGGTCAGTATGAATTTTCTTTTAAAAAGAAATTAATTTTGTCCATCAATGATGCATTATATTGATCAAAAGTGACAGTAAAGATAATTTTCCATGTCAAATAAACGCTGTTCTTAACTTTCCACAAACCTATAAAGCAGCGCAGCTGTTTTCATCACTGATAATAATCATAACTGTTTCTTGATCATAAAATCATCATATTAGACTGATTTCTGAAGGATCATGTGACTCTGAAGACTGGACTAATGATGCTGAAAATTCAGCTTTGATCACAGGAATAAATTACACTTTACTAGATATTCACTTAGAAAACAGCGGTTTAACATTACAATAATATTTCACTGTTTTTACTGTATTTTTGATCATTTAAAAGCAGACTCGGTGAGCAGAAGAGACTCTTTTAAGAAACACTTTGTGACCCAAGTGTGTGAACACTAGTGTACGTTACCGCAGTAAATGCTGATGTCGAAAACAAGAGAAGAAAAACTGTTAAAACTGTTTGACACATTTTTCTTTGACAGCACAAAATATCCAACGATCACTGAAGAGTGAGACTAGTTCAACAGTCGAGGCTTGCAGCAACTAAACAGGTAAACTGACAATATTTCAGATTTTCTTGCATGTTTATGCATTCAGAAAGTCTAATAAATCTGAACTTTGACATATACACTTAAATTCTATTGAAAATGTATTTTTAAAACTTGTCCTGCAGTTTTAATCAGATATTTAACACATTTGGATCTGGTAAAAAAAAAAAAAAAAAAAACTTTAAAAAAGTGATTACCTTAACTAAAGTTATTAGAATCATTTATTATTACAAAGGTCAGTCATAAACGTACTGCCATTTTGAACTGATTCACATACTGTTATTTATAACAAAGTCTGTACGATCTTCAACAAAAATTTTTTTTTTTTTTTTTTTTAATTATAAATCTTTAAATAATGTTGAATCTCAGTGTTTGACGTATTCATTACTAAATACAAAATGCAAATGCGGTGCTGAATCTGAACTATGACAATGTAGCCTACCTTTAAAACTCGTCCTGCATCTTTTAATCAGATATTTAACACATTTTGGATCTGGTAAAAATACTTTAAAAGAGTTATTTACTTAACTAAATTCATTCAAATCGTTTAATATTACTTTGAAACTTGAACTAAAGTCTGTCCAATCTTCAACTAAACTGCCTCAGATTATTTTTCAAAAGTTATAAAGCTATAAATAATGTTGAATTTCATCATAGTCTGTGAAGTAATCATTCCTAAATACAAAACACAAATGCTGTTGATGTGTTTGTCCACATAATTGCTGCTCACAGTTTTATTAGCCTATATTGTAGAAAAGTCTGTGTTTGTTCTCTTATCAACATCTGTGTGTGTTTTCAGGATGAGATCTGTGTTTCTCCTCGTGTTCCTCGTGACTCTGGTGTTCAGTGAAGGATTGAATAACGTCACATCCATCGACGATAAACCCGAGATGTTTTCTGGCTGGCCGTCTCCCTGTCGGGGAACCTCGAGTATAAACGCTTTTCATGCTTTTTATAACCAACACATTCTCCTTTATAATTTCGACACGTCGAAGACGCACGCTTGGGTCGATTACATGAAGAAAACGCGTCTTTGTGGCGTGAATCCTCACCAGTCTTTTGTACATAAGGACGACTTCAATGCCATTGTGGGAATCTGTCACGGAGGAGGCGTCAGAAACTCACAGAACTTGTGTGTCAGCGTGAGGAAGTTCAGGGTGTTCATCGTTCAGAGCGTTTGGAGAAACGGACGGTGTGAAGTTCAATTCCAAACGGAGAGCGCTCACGTGATCATCGCGTGTACCATGGCAGTGTTTTCTGTTAAACCTGCCCGAGTTATCCACTGTATCCCTGTTCACTTCGCAGGGATCGTTTACACGGCGCCATCACATCACGGCCAGCGCTGCACACGCTAGCAAAGCCTGCACAACTGAGTTAGCTCTACTTCACATCTGAGGAAAAGCACAATCATCCAGAGTGTTTATATGCTTCACTTCTGTCGTCACCTGCTTTAACATATTATTTTTTTCAATTGTTTGATTTACGGCATAAGCTACATAATTTTGTAATATTACCAGTTGGTAAAAACTGGTCTGTAATGAGATTAATCACAGTTGCTGTGTTATATTTTACGTTTAGCTTAAAAGATAGTATTTTCCAGATAATATTGTAGCTACACATTAAAAATGTTACTTGTTTATGTTTTTGAAAGAAGTCTCTTCATGCTCATCAAGGCTGCTTTTATTTGATAAAAAATACAGTAATATTGAGAAATATTATTATGATTTAAATGAACTGTGCTCTATGTGAATATATAGTAAAGTGTAATTTATTCCTGTGATCAAAACTGCATTTTCAGCATCATTACTCCAGTCTTCAGTGTCACATGATCCTTCAGAAATCAGGATAATAATAATTCTAATATAAAATAATTCTGATTTGTAGCACAATTATTGATGTTCAAACTTTTGCTGCTTTATATTTTTAGGAAACCGCGATGTAATACTTTAAAAAAGAAAACAAGATTATTACTTTTATCCAGAAAGGACGAATTAAATTGATCAACATTGACATTTATGACATTTTTTATTTCACATCACTACTGTATTTTGATCAAATAAATGCTTGATTAAGAAGAAAGTCTTAAAGATTTGAAAGAATCGCAAAGGGAACATCATATTTAGGGGTCAGTGGCATCAACAAGTAAAAAATTAATAAAATAAAAAACAGACCCTGATTTGAAATGTCCATTGGTGAATCTGTTAGTATCAGTGAATCCGTTTTAAAAGTGATCAGTCATTTGTTTTTCCCATGTTTTAAGAAGGTTCCCTTATTAAATCTACATTTGCTTGTTTGAGGAAAGCATTGCTGTTTATAAATGGATGTGTAAGTGTAATTAAGCGAACAAAGCTCTTTCTTAAGATATTTTGTATTCTTTAAAAGTACAACTGTGGAAATGGTGTGTTTTGCAAAACCAAAGTTGTGTTACTTGTTTAAAAAAATAAAATGTCTTACTCTCTGTCAGCAGTATTGGGAAAATTAATTGTGTTACTTGGTTACTTTTATGGAAAGTAATGCATTATGTTACTTTTTGAGTTACTTTTTCTCACCTGGCTGAGGCTTGATTGTTTGTTTTTAATAACAAAGTTATATTCTCGGAAACTTTAAAGGCCCTTTATACTGAAAGTGAACTGAATAATCCTCAGGCTGAAGGAAATGCAAATGCACTCCTGTACAGTAGAGGGCGCCGCTCAAACAAACCTTTCAGCTGCGCTGTGCTATTCCAGATCGCAGAAGAAGAAAGTTCAACACTCGAAGGGTACATTTACACCATTACACCTTACTCAGTTTTTCCTTTGCCTTTTTTTGCGTACACACCACAACATTGTCAAAACAATCCCCGTTCAACGGATCCGCGAAAACGATTAAAAACACTGTAAAAAGAAAAGTAGATGGTAAAGGATTATTAAACTGCCCCTCAGTTCATCAATAATACAAAAGAAAAAGAAACACAAATGTGGTGTTTATCTAAAGTCATTTTTGCTAATGGTTGGATTGGATCGTCGAAGGTCAGCAGCAAAGACATTAGTTAATAAAGTGAAATTAAATGCATTAAGTATATTTGAGTTATTTAACATATTTAATTATTGCAGGTTTGCATAATATTCTTATTTTGCATTTCATGGTTTTTATTAATTTTGAGGAATACTCAATACATTTTTGTGCAGATGGGTGAGATGAGTAAATGCATGTTCACATTGAGGGTCTGTTTACGCGACACCGTTTTCAACTAAAAACGTAAAACTTTTTACGCGTTTTGGCCGTTCGTTTACACAACAACAGCGTTTTCGGTGCCTGAAAACGTAAAGTTTTGAAAATGGGTTTCAAAGTGCAAGTTTTTGAAAACCGTCTCCGTGTAAACAACAAAAACGTGAATCTCTGAAGACGATAAAGTTCCTTATTTGAAAAAGTAACTCAGAAATTTTGTTGTAAACTTAAAAGTAATCCGTTACTTTACTAGTTACTTAAAAAAAGTAATCTGATTACATAACTCGCATTGCTTGTAATGCGTTACCCACAACAGTGTATGTCAATGTGAGTGACTTACTGTCCATTCCCGCATCATGTATGGTCAGTATGGCCGGTCTGCGCGCGTTCCCGGCGCCGTGAACCGTCACATGAAGCACACCGTGAGGCGTCTCCACATTGTGCTCCTGCACACACACACACACACACAAACGCTTGATAAGACAACGCTCATGCATTTATGATGAAACATAATTAATAATGGGTAGCTGGCATGACATGTCAAGCAGTGTGACAAGCTAAACTAGATATAAACCTCATTTTAACAACATTTTGATTATTATTCTGCATGCAAATTCACACTAAAGATAGTAAAAAATTGTGAATGGTGTTGAAAAACATTAAGCACTTTGTAACGCATCTTGCCCTTTCAGAAAGCTTATTTTATTTCATTTTTGATCATATTTTTTTTATATTTTTGAATGCAATTTTTTGGGAGATTTATTTAACTTTAAATTACTAGATTTGGTCAAAAAATAAAAATAAACAGCCATTTGAGCACATTCCTCACATATTTTTTCAAATTAAATTCAAAATAACTCACAATTTCATGCATAACCCTTTTAATTCAGCTCAAAATATCTTACATTGGGTGTCTTTGCCGACCTCTTTTGAAAAAAATAAATAAATATATAACATGATATTTCATGACTCTTGATGGCCTTATATCTCTACATGGAACAAATGAGCTGCTCCGCTGGGTCCTAAAGCCAGTTTCGCTTCAGTATGCATTCAGATACACATGTAGACATGATAAAATCATTTTTTGGTAAAGTTTTAGCAGTTTTAGTTTGAATTTTGAGCATTTTTAAGTTTTCCTGAAGTATTCGTCGCATTCCATTCATTTCTATAAGGGTCAAATTGACCCGTGAGGGAAGGATTTGTTAGTTTTTTAAATTTCAACCACAAAACTCCTCGAATCCATAAAAAAAAAAAAAAATTGTGTGTATTTGTGGTTCAAGTGCTACTAAAGTCCTGTAGTCTTGCACCCCTCAATATATATAATTATTTTTTTATTATTTTTTTTATTTTTTTATGCGTTTCGGGTGAAAATGACCCGAGGGAAGGATGAGGGTTTTAATACACCAGTTATCAGTCAACTACACAAACACACACAGTGAGTGTGTCACGAATGTCCGGCACACTTTTGACCCACCTGGCCTTGATCCAGCAGCATTCGGGCCGCGATCTCCACGTCCTGCACAGAATAATCACAGCGATCTCTAAACACACAATCTGATATCAGCGCATATCTCTGCTTACTACAGGTGTGCAAACATACCTCACGTCTGGGTTATAATAAACAGTGTATAACCTATTGAACATACAGGGATTTAACTGACAAACCCAACAACAATATATAAAAAGTTAAAACACAGCATGACTGAATCATATTTAACATATTTATCAATTATATAGCACATTTCGTATAGACAATGGTATTTAAATGAGCTTTACATAAATATATATCTTTTCTAAAACTGTAATTATAAAGAATCTACAGTGATTTAACTGACAAACCCAATAACAATATATAACATATTTATATCTAACGAACTTCGTAACAAAAGTAAGTGATGTTTGTTCATGCGAAACTCACTGACACGATTCTAACGGGTGAACAGATCGCGACCTTTAACCCTCATTCTTCTTCTTTTTTTCACCTGTTTTATGGTTTGGCAGTTTCATCTGTTTAATTCTCAGGGTTTGATCAAATCATTTTAAGTGTGTGAAACGGTGACTTTTCAAATAAATAAAATAGCAGTGTTATTAATGTAATTGCAGGCTGTGTGTTTGCCAGGCGAAGTCTCAGTTTAGTACTTTAGTGCCGAACTCGAGAAGTGTTGCTTTAACTGACTCTCATCCAGTTATTCATTATACAAATCATTATCCACTGCATAAACAATAGCTCTGATGCTGAAGTTCTTCAGATGTGCAGCAGGTGGCAGAAGTGTGTGTGTGTGCAGAGTGTGTGAGACCTTCACAGCCTCTGATTGACCGGCACTAAAGGCTAATCCTCTGTGATGGTGATGTGTGTGTGTGTGTGTGTGTGTGTGTGTGTGTGTGTGTGTGTGTGTGTGTGTGTGTGTGTGTGTATGTGTGTGACCTTCACAGCATCTGATTGACCCGGCAATAAAGGCTTCTCCTCTGTGATGGGGATGTGTGTGTGTGTGTGTGTGTGTGTACTTGTACAACTATCTTTGTGAGGACCAGTTTGAACTGAGGACATTTTGGCCGGTCCTCTCTCTCTGAGAGCCTTTAAAGGCCTGTTTGAGGGTCAAGACTTGGTTTTAGGGATCAGGTTATAATGAGGTTAAGGGTCGGTTTAGGGTCAGGGGTCAGGTCAGGCACTTAGTTGTGATGGGTAAGGTTAGGGTAAGCGGCTAGAGATTGCATTGTGTCAATGAATGTCCTCATAAAGATAGATGCACAAGAATATGTGTGTGTGTGTGTGTGTGTGTGTGTGTGACCTTCACAGCGTCTGATTGACCCGGCAGTAATGGCTTCTCCTCTGTGATGGCGATCTCCTGCATTTCAGTCGTCATGGTGATCGGATACACTGTCCTGAAACACAAAACAGAGGAAAATCATAATCATCATAATCACTGCGGCAAAAGAGTCACATAACAATACTGTGAACACACACACACACACACACACACACACACACACACATGTGCGTCTGTATTCCAGCGGGACAATCACGACTCGCTGGGTTTTACTCATCTTAATTAGAAATTACTGCAAGAACGAATTAACATGAGAGAGAGAGAGAGAGAGAGAGAGAGAGAGAGAGAGAGAGAGAGAGAGAGAGAGAGAGAGAGAGAGAGAGAGAGAGAGAGTAACACACACCAAATCTGCAAAACCATACACTAATTCTCGGCCTTCGACTCAGTTTTTCAATGAAAACATTTTCATAAACACTTTTTGCGAACCACAACACACAATTCTCTATGTGACACACACAGATCTAACAGGAGGAATCTTGATTTCCTTTTTCAAACACAACCATATCAAAATACCACAGTAATTAATCAGAGCCTCACACACTCACACACACACTCACACACACAAACACTCATTGCTTTACAGAACACCAACCAATCATGGCTTTAGAACAGGCCTATAGAAGGTCAAAGGTCGAGTTATAGGTCTTTCGGACTGTGTAAAACTGTATTCACAACCACAGACGCTTACAGTAAAACTATAAATAGTTTGCTTTCAATCTTGCTTTCGTGTTCACCGTGAATTTTTCAACATCTCTCTGCCAATTACTTTCAATCTTGTACAGAAATGTTATTAAAGAAGAGCTTTAGGTTTTGAATAACTGTGTGTGAAATATCCAAAAGTTATGACAAAGGTGTTTGCAACGCAAGACAAACGTTTGCTTTTGAGACGTGTTTGTGATATTTTGAATGCAGTGCTTCATTTTGCAAGAGACGTGAGGCATTTCGCATTTTGTGTGTAAAGTAAAAAAAAAAAAAAAGGCAGTTGAAAGAAACTGTAATAAATTCTCCAGTAATGCTGGGAAAAAAGAACTGGTTCCGTTTTTAAATCAAAATGGAATTCTGGAATGTTCATAAAGTTCCGTTAACATTTTTGAAATACTCGGTGTTTCCTGCAGCTGAACAGAGACTGAGACAAACACAGACGTCATCAGGTTCATTTTACACACTAGCAGCCGATAATACACACACACATGTGCAACATGATTAATAATTACAGACAACACCGTGTGATTTAATAACCGGAGCACTGAGGATTCTCTGAATGATTCTGAACTCTTATAAACGTGAATCGGTGGATTAACTGTGATCGACTGGAGAAGTTCTTCAGTGAACCACCAGAACTCAGACTCAAGACTTCTGGCCATAGTTTTACTCTAGTATTTACTCTAGTATTTCTCACAGACATCTGGTTGTTATTGAAACATGTTCTGGACCAGAACTCCCTCAGAAACAGGAAGAGAACATCTGATCGACGTGTGTGTGTGTGTGTGTGTGTGTGTGTGTGTGTGAGTGTGTGTGTGTGTGTGTGTGTGTGTGTGTGTGTGTGTGTGTGTGTGTGTGTGTGTGTGTGTGTGTGCGTGTGTTTGTGTGTGTGCGTGTGAGTCTGTCTGTGAGTGTATGTGTATGTGTATATGTGTGTGTGTGTACGTGTGTGTGTGTGTGTGTGTGTGTGTGTGTGTGTGTGTGTGCGTGAGTGTGTGTGCGTGTGTGTCTGTGTGTGTGTGTGTGTTTGTGTGTGTGTGTGTGTGTGTGTGTGTGTGTGTGTGTGTACATGTGTACTGTACATGTGTGTGTGTGTGCGTATCTCTCTCTCACACACACAGATTCATCATCCACAAGCTAAAAATAACCCTGGGGAACGACGGCCGGCAGTTTCACACACAGATTCATCGACTCACAGCGAGAATTAAAGAAACATTACAATCCATAGCCACTTTACTATAGTAAAACACCACGGATCACGCGTTACAGGGACTTCACCTTTATCAACACCTCTCAACCACTTCTAATATGACTTAAATTACTTTTAAAAAGAATAAAAATAAAACAAAAAACCCAAACACTGGCAGGACTGCCAATGGGAAAAAGGAGTGTGTTTAACTGTATTGAATGTGTAGTGTAGAACTTATAGCGTACTTTAAAAAAACTACTTGCAGAAAATATATTAATGAAATAAAACACCACTTCTTATTTAAAAGTGTGAGAAACCATGATTGTGTAAGACGTCAATGAGTTCATGGCGTGTTTTCAGACAGCATTATTGATCATGTGCTGTTATTGATCATAGAGTTATTGAGTTTTCAGACAGCATTATTGATCATGTGCTGTTATTGATTATAGAGTTATTGAGTTTTCAGACAGCATTATTGATCATGTGCTGTTATTGATCATAGAGTTATTGAGTTTTCAGACAGCATTATTGATCATGTGCTGTTATTGATCATAGAGTTATTGAGTTTTCAGACAGCATTATTGATCATGTGCTGTTATTGATTATAAAGTTATTGTTATAGAGTTTTCAGACAGCATTATTGATCATGTGCTGTTATTGATTATAGAGTTATTGAGTTTTCAGACAGCATTATTGATCATAGAGTTATTGAGTTTTCAGACAGCATTATTGATCATGTGCTGTTATTGATTATAGAGTTATTGAGTTTTCAGACAGCATTATTGATCATGTGCTGTTATTGATCATAGAGTTATTGAGTTTTCAGACAGCATTATTGATCATGTGCTGTTATTGATTATAAAGTTATTGAGTTTTCAGACAGCATTATTGATCATGTGCTGTTATTGATTATAGAGTTATAGAGTTTTCAGACAGCATTATTGATCATGTGCTGTTATTGATTATAGAGTTATAGAGTTTTCAGACAGCATTATTGATCATGTGCTGTTATTGATTATAAAGTTATTGAGTTTTCAGACAGCATTATTGATCATGTGCTGTTATTGATTATAGAGTTATTGAGTTTTCAGACAGCATTATTGATCATGTGCTGTTATTGATTATAGAGTTATAGTTTTCAGACAGCATTATTGATCATGTGCTGTTATTGATTATAGAGTTATAGAGTTTTCAGACAGCATTATTGATCATGTGCTGTTATTGATTATAGAGTTATTGAGTTTTCAGACAGCATTATTGATCATGTGCTGTTATTGATCATAGAGTTATTGAGTTTTCAGACAGCATTATTGATCATGTGCTGTTATTGATTATAGAGTTATAGAGTTTTCAGACAGCATTATTGATCATGTGCTGTTATTGATTATAGAGTTATAGAGTTTTCAGACAGCATTATTGATCATGTGCTGTTATTGATTATAAAGTTATTGTTATAGAGTTTTCAGACAGCATTATTGATCATGTGCTGTTATTGATTATAGAGTTATTGAGTTTTCAGACAGCATTATTGATCATGTGCTGTTATTGATCATAGAGTTATAGAGTTTTCAGACAGCATTATTGATCATGTGCTGTTATTGATTATAGAGTTATAGAGTTTTCAGACAGCATTATTGATCATGTGCTGTTATTGATTATAAAGTTATTGTTATAGTTTTCAGACAGCATTATTGATCATGTGCTGTTATTGATTATAGAGTTATTGAGTTTTCAGACAGCATTATTGATCATGTGCTGTTATTGATCATAGAGTTATTGAGTTTTCAGACAGCATTATTGATCATGTGCTGTTATTGATTATAGAGTTATTGAGTTTTCAGACAGCATTATTGATCATGTGCTGTTATTGATTATAGAGTTATAGAGTTTTCAGACAGCATTATTGATCATGTGCTGTTATTGATTATAGAGTTATAGAGTTTTCAGACAGCATTATTGATCATGTGCTGTTATTGATCATAGAGTTATTGAGTTTTCAGACAGCATTATTGATCATGTGCTGTTATTGATTATAGAGTTATTGAGTTTTCAGACAGCATTATGCTGTTATTGATTATAGAGTTATAGAGTTTTCAGACAGCATTATTGATCATGTGCTGTTATTGATCACAGTTATAGAGTTTTCAGACAGCATTATTGATCATGTGCTGTTATTGATTATAGAGTTATAGAGTTTTCAGACAGCATTATTGATCATAGAGTTATTATTATAGAGTTTTCAGGCAGCATTATTGATCATGTGCTGTTATTGATTATAGAGTTATTGTTATAGAGTTTTCAGACAGCATTATTGATCATGTGCTGTTATTGATTATAGAGTTATTGTTATAGAGTTTTCAGACAGCATTATTGATCATGTGCTGTTATTGATTATAGAGTTATTGTTATAGAGTTTTCAGACAGCATTATTGATCATGTGCTGTTATTGATTATAGAGTTATTGTTATAGAGTTTTCAGACAGCATTATTGATCATGTGCTGTTATTGATTATAGAGTTATTGAGTTTTCAGACAGCATTATTGATAATGTGCTGTTATTGATTATAGAGTTATTGTTATAGAGTTTTCAGACAGCATTATTGATCATGAGCTGTTATTGATCATAGAGTTATTGTTATAGAGTTTTCAGACAGCATTATTGATCATGTGCTGTTATTGATTATAGAGTTATTGAGTTTTCAGACAGCATTATTGATCATGAGCTGTTATTGATCGGTGTCATAAACGAGACGAGAGCGAGATTAATCTTGTGACCCGAGAGCCTCTTCATCTCCTCAGCGCTCGTCTTCCTCAGCGGGTCACTTATATTTCAGAGAACATAAACACAGTCTGTCCCGAGGAACGACGCCGCGAAACAAACAGAGGATGAAATGGAAATGAACTGAAAGAGAGAAAATGTGTGAAAGAAAATAAGCAGCGTAGGAGGATTGAGACGAATCTCACTGAAACCTGTCAAGAACGTATCCAGGTCACACACAGTGACAAAAGAAAAAGTAGAAATTATTTAAAAAATCATTTAAATATATTTTAATATTAAATATTAAATTAGAATATTCAGACACAGTAAAACACTGAGAATTTGGGTGCCAAATGTGGTTTTATTGTCATGAAAAAAATTCTAAATATTAAATATTTATTTTTTAAATTTTAAATCATTTTCATATATTATTGCAAAATATAATTTCATATTTTTCTATTGTGTTTTTGTGGTAAAATATGACCTGGACCTGTCAAGAATATTTCCAGGTCACATATAATGACATCTATTATTTTTTTTATTTTTTTTTTTATTTTTTTTTTTAATATTATATTTTATATTTAAATTATATATTTTTAACATTTATAATATAACATATTTTAACATTTTAATTAGTACAATAAATTGTTTTGCTCTAAGAAAACAAAGCCTATTTTTTAGGAAGTCTGTTATCGCATTAAGAATAATGGAGAGAGAATATACAAATTTGGGTGAAATGTGATTAAATTGTAATGATTTATTTTTTTTAAATCATTTTCATATATTATTGCAAAATACAATTTCCCATTTTTCTCTTGAGTTTTTGTGTTGAAATATGACTTTAACATGTTTTCATGAGCTTCACCCCCTGAGGCCAGAAATCACAGTTAAAATGAACACACTCACACACACACAAACTGTGTATCTCTGATTGAGTCAGAAAACATCAGAAACATCTCATGACTCAATCAGCAGTGACGAGAACAGCATTAAACAAGTGTGATGTGTTTCTAAAGCGAGAGATGAGTTAAAGTTAAACCAGGACACAAGTCCATTGACAGACTCTAATGGATTCAGTGACGGATCGATAGCGACCCGTCTCTCCTCTGGGACCAATGAGACTGCGCTAAAATCCTCTGAATATATGCAGAAATATTCAAATGATGCCTTTCACTGTAAAAGACAATCATCTTGTCTAGAATCTCGACGCTGAACATTTCTCATGCTGAGATCTGCAGGTTTGCCTTTCTCAGCTCTCTGCGTCTATACAAGTGAAATGCACTCAAAACTTCACATGCAAAATCATCCATAGCCTATATTTTACTCCTATAATGTGATGTATTATGACCAAAACAAGCCGGGACTTTAAAGGGGTGGTTGATTATGATTTCACTTTTCTAACTTTAGTTAGTGTGTAATGTCACTGTTTGAGCATAAACAGCATCTGAAAGTTACAACGCTTAAAGTTCAAAGCAAAGGGAGATATTTGCTTTTACAGAAATCGCTTTTTAAGGACGACAACAAATGTTGTCACTTCATCTTGAGTCTGTCCATCTTTGTCTGACTCCGGTTTGAACATAAAAGGCTAAGCTGTTGAAGCTCCGCCCCCTGTGCCGGGAGCAGCAGCTCATTTGTATTTAAAGGAACAGACACAAAAACGGTGCGTTTTTGCTCACCCTCAAAAAGTTTAACATGACAACTTTAACATGCTATATACAAATATCTGTGGGGTATTTTGAGCTAAAACTTCACATACACACTCTGGGGACATCAGAGACTTATTTTACTTCTTGTGAAAAGGGCATTATACCACCCCTTTAAGAAAAGCATGCATTTCTCTTCCCAAACCACTGGACAGTGTGAAGCAATCAACCCAGACCCAAAGCTGTGGGAAAGTTGTGCAACATCTGAATCTGACAAAGATTTCTCTGTTCCAAACCCCTATGAGTCCCAAATGACGTGATTAAGCTTGTTGAAACCATATTAAACAGCACAAACATCTGAAACAGCATCGACTAGGAAAACTGCACAACACTTTCAGCCAAAACAAGCATAAATAAGGCCGTTCAATCCAATATGTGTCCCAGAATCACATTATATTATACAGATGTGTGGATATATGTTGTGAATATCAACTGAAAATCAAGTCATTAGCCGACAGATTATTAAAATACAACAGTGAAATTGAAATTGAGTCTTTTATACTTACAATTTGTTCATAAGTTTTGGGTAAGTAAGTAAATTAATACTTTTATTCTGAAAGGAGGCCTTGAATTGATCAAAAGTGAGAATAAAGACATGTATAATGTTACAAAAGATTATATTTACAATAAATGCTGTTCTTTTGAGCTTTCTATTCTTCAAAGAATCCTGAAAAATAAAATGTATCACAATGTATGAATATGAACTGTTTTCAACACTGATAATAATCATAAATGTTTCTTGAGCATCAAATCATCATATTATCCTGATTTCTGAAGGGTCATGTGACACTGAAGACTGGAGTAATGATGCTGAAAATTCAGCTTTGATCACAGGAATAAATTACAGTTTAATATATATTCACATAGAAAACAGTTCATTTAAATTGTAATAATATTTCACAATTTTACTGTTTTTACTGTATTTTTGCTCATATAAATGCTGTGTTGGTGAGCAGAAGAGACTCTTTTAGAAACTGTAACTCAAACTGTATATTTTCACTGATCAAGTAAACATCATCAACTATAGCAATGCAGGAGTTCAGAACAGAGCAAAACATTTTAGTGGCACACTTACAGGAGAAAGATAAATGCAAAAATCGCAAGAGTTACGCAATCTCTGGCCCCTGTTACTAAACTCTCTTTCTCTCTCTCTCTCTCTATGTCTCTCTCTCTCTCTCTCTCTCTCTCTCTCTCTCTCTCTCTCTCTCTCTCTCTCTCTCTCTCTCATGGCCTGCTTAGTCCGAGACTTCAAAACAACTCCAGCGTTCACTGATAAACAACTGCGCTGGCAAACTCTCTCAGTCCGTTCAGCTCATCCCTCCTTTTCTCATCCCTCCTTCTCCTTTTCTCCTGCGCATCAATAAATGCAGAAATGCCTGAGGAAACGATAAAGCACCAGAGATGCTCCAGTTTTGGCACTGTACACACACACACACACACACACACACACACACACACACACACACACACACACACACACACACACACACACACACACACACAGACACACACACACAGACACCTCTGATTAATCACATCACACACAACGTTTCCTCACTGCCCACAGGAAGATGTTATTGCTCAACAATTGCTCTTTCTTTGCTCCGAATGAGTAAAACATTTAGTGTTACACCGCAAAAAAAGTCTGTTCTTCCTCACTATTGTTGGTTATCTCAGTATTTATTATTTTTTATCTTGTTTCCAGTACAAATAACATTCTTAAATCAAGATATATTTACCGGAGAAGCAAAATAAGATATTAAGTCTTGTTTTCTGAAAAAAAGAATTATCAAAAATTAAGTTTAAGCTTAAAAAAACAAGAAGAAAATCTGCAAATGGGGTCAGAAAAATAATCTTAATTAGATTAGATATTCGTTCTTGTTTTATGCATAATTGTAGATAACAAGACTTTAAGTCATTTTTCTTTACAAGTAAACGTATCTTGATTTAAGAATTTTTAGATATTTGTAATGGAAAACAAGACAAAAATACAAAATCAAAATAAGAAAATCATTTTTGTGCAAAGTAGATCTTTTAATCTTTTAAGCTTAAACTCTTGATACATTCCTCAGAAAACAAGACTTCTTAACTGATTTCATTTGGCATCTCAAGTCAATGCATCTTGATTTAAAAATGTTTATGTATTTTTAGTTTTGTTCTGGAAAACAAGACAAAATACTGAGGAAGAGCAGCACTTTTAGCGCAGTTAGGGGTGATTAAATCACGTTTAGTTATGGTAACAGTGATGAATAACTTAAACACTAATACGTTAATAGCTGACATAAATAAGCAGGGTGTGTGTCGTTTTCACAGTGATTATTACAGGCATAATAGCAGAGTAAAAATGAGAATTAATAAAAGCTGAGATGAAAGCTGAAAATTAATAAAAGCACAATTTCACCCTCGGCTCTGCGACTAAATGAAGTCAGACTGTCTCAAAAAAATGTTTTCTTCTGATTATCCAGATTTACAATAACTAGAAAAAAAATATTCTAAATATTCTTAAATCAAGATTCATGTACTAGAGATGCAAAGATTTATTTATTTATTTTTAAATCAAAATTAAGTGAGATAATGTGCTAAAAACTTTATTACTGTATTTTTCTGACCCCATTGGAAGATATTGTTTCAAGCACAAACTCATTTAATTATTATTATTTATTTTTTCCAGAAAACAAGACTTCATATCTTGTAATTTTTTTCACAATTACTCTGTAAAAAAAAAAAAAAAAAAAAATTGTCTTATTCAATATTTTTTCACTTGTTTTCCAGAAAAATATGTAAACATTCGTAAGTCAAGATAGATTTACTGGAGAAGCAACATAATAAGATGCATCAAAATAAAATGCATCACAATTAAGTTTGCATTAAAACAAGAGCAAATATCTGCTAATGTGGCAGACAAATACATTTAATTTAAAGGGAATTGGCAGATACTTGTACACTAAAAAAATAACACATTGAATTAAACGTTGTGACGAGCAGGACGAGGTCGAGGGCCGTGGGAGGACGGCGCGAGGCCGGTGGCGTGATTGAAAATGAGCTACACCTGTGAGGCGCACCGGTCTCGCATCTCTCACGGAGGAGCGGAGGCATAAAGGAGGAGCGACGTCAGTGAAGAGCGAGAGAGGACAGGCCTGCTTTTATTTGATGTTTTGTTTTATGTTTGTATTGCCAGCAGTCGTCCGTGAGGGGCTGCTGGCCGTTTTATTTTATTTTTGTATTTGTGTATTTTATTAAATGTTTATTGATTGTCCGCCGGTTCCCGCCTCCTTCTTCCTAACCCCGTTACATTGGTGCCGAAACCCGGGAAGAAGGAGGGACACGCTGTCAAAGAGCTCTCGCTGCTGGGAGGGAATCGCGGTGCTGAGGAGCTCGGGCAGCACGAGGGAGCGAGTGCCGCCGATTGCTGCCCGACGCGATGGTGCTGGATCGAGAGAAGATCAGGTGGGACGGAGAGCTCGCTACCGTCCTCCTGGGACGAGGAGGGATGGCTGCCGTCCGCGGGGGAGCGGAGGGGTCGCTCCCGTTCGCCAGTGGGCCGGAGCCCGCTGCCGTCAGCCATGATGGGCGCGGAGCGGGGAGCGGGGGGGCTCGCTGCCGGCTGCCCTCGATCGGAGGAGCCATCGCCGTCCGCCAGGAGGCGGAGGAGTGTCGAGCCGTCCCCCAACGGATGTCCGGTACCATCGCATGGCACCGCGAGTGAATCTCTCAGTGGTTGAGGGCCGAGCGGCAGTGTGTCTGGGAACCGGAATTTTTTTTTCTTTTCTTTTCCTCTCTCCCCTCTCTCGGCTCTGTCGCTCCTCATGCTTCCGTCTCCTGTACTCTCGCCTCGTCTGTCCATACCCCCAGGTTCCGCAGCCGCCGTGATCGGCCCCCCCGGGGAGGGGGGGGGGGGGAGTAGGCGCAGCCTCGGTGGTACCCCCCGGCCTGCGAGGGGTGAAGGGGGTATGTGACGAGCAGGACGAGGTCGAGGGCCGTGGGAGGACGGCGCGAGGCCGGTGGCGTGATTGAAAATGAGCTACACCTGTGAGGCGCACCGGTCTCGCATCTCTCACGGAGGAGCGGAGGCATAAAGGAGGAGCGACGTCAGTGAAGAGCGAGAGAGGACAGGCCTGCTTTTATTTGATGTTTTGTTTTATGTTTGTATTGCCAGCAGTCGTCCGTGAGGGGCTGCTGGCCGTTTTATTTTATTTTTGTATTTGTGTATTTTATTAAATGTTTATTGATTGTCCGCCGGTTCCCGCCTCCTTCTTCCTAACCCCGTTACAAACGTGAAATTTTGAAGTGGGAGTATTTTGAATATTGGGAAATGAATCCCAATTTTTCTTATTATTTTTTTTATTTACAACTCTTTTTTTACTTTTACTTGAGGAGCAAAATGGCATATTACATCTTGTTTCTGAAAATAATAATAATAATAATAATTAAATGAGTTTATGCATGAAACAAGAAAACAAATTCTGCAAATTGGGTTATATATAAAAAAAAAATAAAATAAAAAAAACTTGATTTTTATTTTGTATTTTTGTCTTGTTTTCCAGTAATATCTAAACGTCTAAAACAAGATACATACCTGCAAAAAAAATAATAATAATAATTACTCAGAAATTGCTAGTAATTTTTTACAAACAATAAAAAACAGACAGCAAGTAGAACACTGAATTAAATGCAAAACTGAATAATTTAAAACTGAATAAATTAAGTAGAAATGGTGTTTTCTTATAAAACCAATTATCCATGCTTTATTTATAACTTCAAAATATAATTTTTACAGAGTAAAATCAAGATACATTTACTTGAGAAGCAAAACATCATGAGATATTAAGTCTGGATTTGTATATTTTTTATGATTGAAAAGTTTATGCTTGAAATAAGAAAAACTAAACTTAATTCAAAGAGAAAACAAGTTTATTCGTCTGCCACCATTGGCAGATATTTGTCTTTGTTTTACGCATACACACTTAATTTTGACACAAAACTTTATATGTTGTCATTTTGCTTATGAAGTAAATGTACCTTGATTTAAGAATGTTTTCACTCACAATTGCTGGGTTGTTTCAACCCATGTTTGGGTCAAGTATGGACAAAAACTGATGGGTTACATTATTTTTTTAACCCATATTTGATCCAAACCCAGCATTTTTTAGAGTGATATTTGCACTGAAAAACAAGACAGACGTCGGGCAGCGAGGTTGAGTTTCAGGGAGGTAGTAGTGGACAGTATTTTTAGGCGTCATGATAAAGGACACTGGGATAGGTTGCGGTCGGGCTATTCTCGGGCAAGCAGTTGTATATCGGTGTGTATTACGTTCCTGAAGACATCAGGCCGCATGTGACTGCCTGGGACTTACGCAAACTTCAAGCAGCGTTCGGAAACTATTACGTTTTTCAGATTTTCAGGTTACAGATATCCTGTCAATCAAGAGCGAAGACCTCTGAACATGAAAAGTCAAAACCTGAATCAATCGACTGGAGAAACGTCCTTGTAGTAGAGTTGAGGACGGTGTGGTGTGACGTTACTAAGTGCGTGTCAACTGAGTGCTATTTCAAGACCTCGAGCTGTTGCACAAAACACCCTGAAAGAGTGTGTGTGAATCAAGTTTAATGGGCTGATCAGCAAAACAATAGTGCATGTTTGTGTTGAGTTTGAGTTTATTCAGCTTTCAGGACAAAATGGTGCAAAAAATATCACTAAATCTGAGAAAAAACACTAAACACAAACACCGGACACAAAATATTATAAATAACTTGATAAATAAAGTAAATAATGCACAAATAAATAGAAAAATGTTTTCTTTTTTAGTGATACAGTGAAATGTAGAGAAAATATAAAATTGCATTGTCTAAATCGTAAAAACAAACTATCATACTTGCGTTTCGCAGCGATGCCATAGATAGAAGAGCTATTTTTGGTTTCCCAAAGAAAATTTCAGTGATTTCAGTATTTTTTTGTTAGTGTGAAGAACATTTAATAATCTAAAGAACTTTTCCCACTGTATAGAATCTTTTTTTGTGGTGATGTCATGACCAGGAAAGGATAAAAGCACATCCGGTCTGACCGGCGCTAGCTTCTGTGCCTCAGCAAGCGCTGGTATATATATAAAGCTATAGAACTAGTCCCTCTGGATCTTATAGACTCTTTATAGAGTTCTACAGCCGGTATTTCATTGTTCCAAAAAAGCATCACATTTTAGATCTCCGTCTTCTGAATCGTTCGGTCAAGAAGCTAAAATTCAAGATGCTAACGCTAAAGCAGATCGTGGCTCAAATCAGATCCGAGGACTGGTCTGAAAGATGCATACCGTAAAACTTCAAATAATAGCCGAGTCCCAAATAGACGCCTGTCTCTTTTACACGCCTGGTGTGGCTACAGGTTTGGATAAATAAAGGCCGGTCTCAAATAGAGGCCCGGTCCGTTTTTTAGTTTCAGGTTGTATTTAATCTTCTAAAACCCGTCAGATCGTCTGTTTAAGCCAGTTCTATGGTGAAGATTGCGCACGCAAGAGAGCCCTGCGCATCTGGGCGGGAGCTGTTAGCGCAAGCAAGGCAGGCAGAGAGAGTTAGCACCGCGTCGCGTCTATGACAACTCGAGGTATCGCACACCGGACGCGCACTTTGTCAGTTAATGGCCAGCAATATTGTTATGTTTAAGGACATTATGGAATTAAGATCATGTCTGTACTATGTTATGATTGTACTGTACAATTAAATACAATCGTTGCTTAGTCTGCATTCACTTTATCTCAGAGCGTCCGTTAACTGAATGAATTGAGAATATCACCTGAAAATCCGATAACATCAGCAATTTGCATTCAACCAGCTGATTTCTGTGAATTAATGTAAAACTAAATGTATATTGCAGCACAGGGTGAAGTCTCAACACTAAATTAAAGGCCAGTCTCATATAGACGCCTGTCTCAAAAACAAGCCGGTGCAGTTCGGCAATTTGGGAAAATAAAAGCCCGGGCTATTATTTGAAGTTTTACGGTACTTCCATGTCTCCATCCTTCCACAACACAGGAAGTTCCTAAAGTCTGCTTTTGGGGGCAAAGCCCACCAGTATCGGGTTCTTCCATTCGGTCTAGCTCTATCACCCCGCATGTTCACGAAATGCGTAGATGCAGCTCTAGCCCCGCTCAGGCTGCAGGGCATACGTTTTCTGAACTACATAGACGACTGACTGATTCTGGCAGAGTTGGAACAGCTGGTGGTTTGGTATCGAGATGTTGTTCTCGCACATATGAAAAATTTGGGGTTGAGATTGAATGCCAAGAAAAGTGTGCTTTCTCCAGCACAGAGGACCACCTTTCTTGGTGTTGTGTGGGATTCAGTGACAATGAGGGCCGTGCTCTCGTCTGCTCGTTTCGCCTCGATTCTCACAGTTGTAAAAGAGATAAAGCTAAGCTAGTCACTCACTGTAAAACAGTTTCAAAGACTGTTGGGCCGGATAGCAGCTGCGTCCAACATTGTACCATTCGGCCCCTACAGTGGTGGCTCAAGACACTTCGTATGATCAAGATAACACGGCGGTGTCTCCGTGCCTTGGTTATATGGAGGAAACCTTGGTTTCTATCCCAGGGTCCAGTGTTAGGATCTCTTTGCCATCGAGTTTCGCTCTCGACAGATGCTTTCCTCACTGGCTGGGGAGTGGAAATGGAAGGCCGCTCAGCTCAGGGCCTGTGGAGGAGTCATCATCTTTCGTGGCACATAAACTGCCTGGAAATGATGGCGGTCTTCAATGCATCGAGACATTTCCTTCCAGACCTGAGGGGCCATCACGTGCTTGTTTGCACATGTATGCGTTTCCCCCGATTGCTCTGCTCCCAGAAGTTCTAGAGAGGGTCCGCCAGGACGGAGTGAGTGTTCTGTTGGTAGCCCAGTACTGGCCAAGCAGAATGTGGTTTTCGCACTTAATATCCCTTCACAACGGCTCTCCCCTGGAGCTTCCGGTCAGGAGGGACCTTCTATCTCAGGCAGGGGAGCAATCCTCCATCCCCGTCCAGAAACGTTCAACCTGTGGGTCTGGCCTCTGAGTGGGCCTGACTCAAAGACTCTGGTCTCTCAACTGAGGTTGTAGAAACCATACTGCACTCCAGAGCTCTGTGTACGAGAAAGCTATACGCCCTGATTTTTTTTAGTTTTTACTTCTTGGTGTGATCTACAACAATGGGATCCAGTTAATTGCCCTGTTGCCCTGTCGAGTTCCTTCAAGATCATTTTTCTTTTTTTTTTCAGGGTTATCTCCTTCCACACTGAAGGTATATGTTTTGGCCATTGCAGCCTACCATGTCCCCCTGGGGGGTTTATCTGTCGGAAGAGCTCCTCTGATAATACTTTTCCTTTGTGGCATCCTGAGGCCTATCTGTATCTCCTTCGTACCTTGAGTTTGCACTCAATGGTCAAAGCGTTCCTCTATCCGAAACCAAGATATGTACCAAAGTTTCCCACCAATATACCACGGCCTATCGCACTGCAGGTGTTCTGTCCTCCTCCCTTTAAAGATCAAGACCAGGAGAAATCAAACCTCATCTGTCCAGTGAGAGCACTGGACACTTACTACCACAGAGCTGCCCTGTGGAGAAAGTCTGATCAGCTGCTGGTATGCTTTGGGCCCCTTAAAAAAGGCCTCCTTCCTGCATCTAAACAGACTGTTATGGATAGTCAAGGTTATTTCACTTGCGTATGAGGTTGTGAGCCTGCCTTCACCTTTGGCCACTAGAGCCCATTCTACTAGGGGTATGGCGGCCTCCAAGGTCTCAGGTTACGACTGTAAATCCTAGTTCCCTGAGTAGGGGACGAGACGCTGTGTCACTTTGCCATACTTCCTACATCCTGATCGACTTGCTTCAGCCTTATCGAAGCTAACGCCAGTCAGACCGGATTGCAAATGAGCAAATGAAATGAAATCCAAACCTGCCCGTGACGTTCACTTTCGCCATTGGACTAGTTGACATGCGTGCTCTAGACGCAATCACGCAGGGCGTTCCCAAAGCGTCATCGACGCAGCGTCTTATTCCCTACTCAGGGAACTAGGGTTACAGTTGTAACCCGAGATGTTTTCCTTCCTGAAATCTGTTCAGCTCTCTGATTGCAGAGGGAAAAACTTAGTTTGCCTTCATATACTCCCACTTGTGACTTAATACATTTTAAAAATCATGACTTCTCTATGGGACAAAATATGCAATAATGTTAGTGATTGCATTTATTTGTGAATTGCAGTATTGATTTGGATTAAGTCTGTGTGTGTCGAAGGAGAATAAACGTGACACCTGTGTGATTGTGTTGCTTCCAGAGATAGTAATGGCTCAATAACACACACACACACACACACACACACACACACACACACACACATACACACAGTGAGCATGACTGAACTGGTAACAAACATATTGTGAAATGAGTAATAAAAGTAAGTGATCTATTCACAGCGGATCTGGGCGGGTGTGTGTTTGTCTGTCTGCTCTTGGTTTTTGTCCCTGTGTTTGTTCATCTAGAAAGTTTAGATGACAAAAGAAAAGAAACGAGCTGCTGCAGCCGCCATGGAGACACAGAGAGACGCCAAAACCCTCAGTGTTGTTTTCCTGATCCTTCACTCCTGCGTTTCCCACAGCGACGGTCCCGCATTATTCACTCCAGCTGGAGAAGAGCAGCAACTCCCTGATGATCACTAGCACTGACTTACACTATCTATCTATCTATCTATCTATCTATCTATCTATCTATCTATCTATCTATCTATCTATCTATCTATCTATCTATCTATCTATCTATCTACCTATTTATCTAGATGTCTGTCTGTCTATCTATCTATCTATCTATCTATCTATCTATCTATCTATCTATCTATCTATCTATCTATCTATCTATCTATCTATCTATCTATCTATCTATCTATCTACCTATTTATCTAGATGTCTGTCTGTCTGTCTATCTATAATTTACTGTCATGTCTGTTCTGTTCTTCACACTTTCATGTCTTTTTCTCCAGCAGTATGAATGAAGGAATCTCACTCTTGTTGTTCCCGGTGAATCTCAGCGGTCTAAATTACTCACTGATTCTCTCCCTCATCATCTCAGTGTGTCCTTGTGAACTTTCAGATAAAGCTCAGTGCTTCGGTTCATTACAGAGAATCAAACATTAGACGTGATTAAGTGTCCTTGCGTAACCGATGTGCATCACTGAAGAGTCACATTGCTGAAAGACAAGATGTTTTCTCTCCCCAACACACACTCGTTCCTCGTCGACCTTCACGCTGGAGGCTCGTCACCATTTGGAAGCGACACACGAAAACCCCTCCAGATCTTATTATGCAGATGTAATCCATGACCAGGCCATGAAGACATGACATCACTGAAACGCCTCAAACTCCCTTGCTTATGTAAACCCCAAATTCTGCAGCACTTCAACGTTTCATAACATAATATCATTCACTGCACAAGAAACAAGACAAAACAAGAAAGTGTTTTCAAGCAAACGTTGCATTCAAATGTTTTTCTGTAATTACTTTCACAGCAACACAGTCACGATACAGCTCTATAGCCAAAAGCAACATATGGGCGGAGTCAAAAAACCAGCACATGGCAACAGTTACTCTATGAAGACAGTTGCACTTACTGTATTAACCTGCGTGACTTGTTTTCACAATTTATAATATATGAAATACATCTAAATGTTCATATTTGCTTTGAATTGGCTTGAAATTGGTGGTTGGGGGGATTTCAATTAGAGGGTCTATTATTTCAACTAAACAGCCATTGTAACAAAAGTATAACAAAAATGGTAAAAATCTAAGTGTATTTCACATGTTTTTCCCAACATTAACAAAAAGAAGAAAGATATTCTCAACCTTTTTGAATCAAAGGCCCTTCATTGTCCAACATAATATCTGAAGCTCCTCCAAACTGGCTGTTTGGTTTCAAATTTTGTATTATAGGGGACATATCATGAAAATCTGACTTTTTCCGTGATTAAGGGCTATAATTGGGTCCCGGTGCTTCTACCAACCCAGAAAACGTGAAAAGTGAAACCCAGTAACTTTTTTTGGTAAGCCTTTCTCTGCCAGCATGTCAAAAATAAGCAGATCAGATTTCGCTCCCCTTCTGACGTATGAAGAGGATCTTATTTTAATATTACCAGCCCTTAATCTGCACGTTTCACAAGCGACAACAGAGACCAGTTCTAACGCAAAGGCAAAAAATCCAGCAAAGCATGAAACTGTCGTTGAGCACAGACGAGCACTGAACACTATTCACTAAAACATGTCACCGCTGTCTAATAAAGACCTCAGGAACTGTGGACACTTGTGGAGAAGTTAAACATGATGATGAGATGATCAATGTAACTCCACAACAACTACAGAAATGTCTCCACTAACATTCAGAAACTCTTCCCGAGTCTCTCCATAAGGATGCACTCACTGCTGGTTATTTGTGAGATTTTAGATGAGTGAGATTGGCCTGTTTTGTTATTACCGGAGTATCTGAAGCTCATGTCGACGGAGCGTTTTTGCTCGCACCCTAAAAGGGGCAACTTTGACAAGCTATAATAAATGATCTGGTATTTTGAGCTGAAATTTCACAGACACATTCTGGGGACACCATAGATTTATAATACATCTTGTGAAAAGGGGCATAATATGTCACCTTTAACAGAAACCGGGAGTGTTGATAAATTAAATTAAAATAAATATTTTGTGATTCTATACGCTTTTTAATAAATTACAGTTAATTTACAGTAATCTTGGGAAGTTTGCCAGTCCCCTGGTTGAGAACAATTGTTCAAATATGTTTAGTAAAAAAAATTATTTGAATTTTTTTGTGCACTTTCTGAATTGTGACGCAAACAAATGACTGAATCGTTGAGTTGAATAATTGAAATGAGCAGTTTTAAGTGCATTAAAACTATTGAGATAATTCCATTGATTCTCAATTTTATAATAAAAAATCTTTGCAAATATACCATGGATATAGTGTATTTCCCAGCCCTAAATCATCAACTAGTAAAACATTTTAGTCTGACAGATCTGGATTCAGATCCACCCACATCCCAGTATCTCTCCTCATGGTTCAGATGTACAGGCGAGTGAAGAGCTCGGAGAGCAGGAATAGCTGGAGATGAATGGATGGAGGATGAGGAGGAACAGAGGGATCTTTGTACCGTCAGGAGCAGATCCACAAACACTCAGTGACCCCTGTGACCTCTGGCTGTTCACTGATCTGTTCATCACGACAGTTACAGGTTCAGTCTTACACTGGGAATATCACACGCTATTACATTCAATACATAGAACAACAGAACAAATGGATGGACGGGTGGATGGAGGGACAGACAGACGGAATGATAGAATAAACAAACGAATGACCATCTGTCCATGGTTTGTTCATTCTGTTATTCTGTCTGTCTTTCTGTTTATTCATTCTGTCCATCTGTCTGTCTGTCCATCTGTCTGTCTGTCCATCTGTCTGTTTGTTCATCTATTCATTCTGTCTGTCCGTCATATGTTTGTTCATTCTGTCTGTTTATCTGTCCATTTATTCCTTCTGTCTGTCCCTCATTTATTTCTTCATTCTGTCTGTCCATCTGTCTGTTTGTTCATCTATTCATTCTGTCCGTCGGTCATATGTTTGTTCAATCTGTCTGTTTATCTGTCCATTTATTCCTTCTGTCTGTCTGTCCGTCATTTATTTCTTCATTCTGTCTGTCCATCTGTCCGTTACTTCATTCTGTCTCTCTGTCCGTCTTTCCATCTGTCCATCTGTTTGTTCATCTATTCATTCTGTCCGTCCATCATTTGTTTGTTCATTCTGTCTGTTTGTCTGTCCATTTATTCCTTCTGTCTGTCTGTCTGTCGTTTGTTTGTTCATTCTGTCTGTCTGTCTGTCTGTCCATCTGTCCGTTTCTTCATTCTGTCTGTCTGCCATTCGTTTGTTTATTCTGTAATTCTCTCTGTTCGTCCGTCCATCATTTGTTTCTTCATTCTACTGTATCTTTCTGTCCGTCCAACCATGCATTGTTCTGTCTGTCATTCAGTCGTTGTATCTATTGAAAGTAAATGTACCATGTGAAAGACAGACAGACAGACAGACAGACAGACACAGATAGATAGATATATAGATATATAGATAGATAGATAGATAGATAGACAGACAGACAGACAGACAGACAGACAGACAGACAGATAGACTGATAGATAGATAGATAGATAGATAGATAGATAGATAGATAGATAGACAGACAGACAGACAGACAGACAGACAGACAGACAGACAGACAGACAGATAGATAGATAGATAGATAGAAAGATAGATAGATAGATAGACAGATATATAGATAGATAGATAGATAGATAGATAGATAGATAGATAGATAGATTATCATACAACTGATAAATGAAAGTTTAACAGATGGATAGTTTCGCTACAGTCATTAGACTGTTGAGTCGAATGAAATATCTCTTCTTCTGCTCATTGCCTGTCTGGTAACTATGTGTTGTTCAATCACTCACAGTGATGAACACATGAATGATGAACACATGACAGCCTGGAGTGCTGTGAGCCCAACACTGGTGTCTTCTGAGTCTCTCTTTACCTGTACATGCCCAAACCCTGACCAGATGCTGAGACCAGCAGCTCTGACATCCCCAGCTGTGAACGGACATCACATTAACAGACTCGTGCCTTTAAAGCGACACTTCATCTAACAACTGAGTTATGTAATTTACTCACCCTAATCTTGTTTTAGCATGAAAGGAGACTAAAATGGGAGATGACTCACACTGTCAAGATCCAAGCAAGACGAGAAAGCACCATAAAATACAACTAGTTAACTATATTCCAAAGCTATATGCTAGATTTGTCTAGGACCAGACTGAAATGTAACTTAAAATTCAATGAAATCCTTAACAGGATTTTTAGTTTTGCACCCCGACTGTTGGTCTCTATATGAAATGTGGTTTAGGGGGTTCAAACTAAGAGGGATTGATGACATCGACCGAAAAGAAATCGTTTCAGAGGCGGAGCGAGTTATTATGTAAACATTATCACACCAGAAACAGTGTTGGTACATTGTAAATCAGCTGGATCAAGTGTGTGTGTCACCAAGCAACACACAATCTGACAGCCTGAGCTCAGACCAATCAAATTAGAGGAGTAGAGAGAAAAAAACACTAAACTGTTGATGAAAGACTAAAGGGGTGGTTGATTATGATTTCACTTTTCTAACTTTAGTTAGTGTGTAATGTTGCTGTTTGAGCATAAACAACATCTGCAAAGTTACAGCGCTCAAAGTTCAAAGCAAAGGGAGATATTTGCTTTTAAAGAAATTGTTTTTTAAGAACTACAACTAACGGCTGGTAGAGACTACACCACATTCCTCCCGGGTTAGTGACATCACCAACCCTAAAATTTACATAAACCCCGCCCCCTGAACACGATTTATAGATTATCAAGACAGAATATGCTAATCAATGACTAGAAGTTAACTACACATAAGCTACATAAATTCATCAACTATCCATTCAGAAATGTCCTGTTGCTTCTACATGTTGTCACTTCTTCTTGAGTCTCTCCATCATTGTCTGACTCCGGTTTGAACATAAAAGGCTAAAAGTTTTTGAAATTTTCAGTGCATGTGTGTGTGAGGTAAGCATTTGCGCAAAACCGATATTTATACATCGGTCATGGAATGTTTTTCTGAAACTTTGTTAATTGAATATTCTTGTCATGTTTTTTAAATGTGACTACTTATTAATTGTTACAGATGGTTCAGAAAACATTTAGAATGAACATAATGTTTGCAAAATGATACATTTAAACATTCCCATGTTGTGTTCTCTAACAAATAATACAATATTAAAAAAGATAATTGAAATCATTTTTATCTCGCAATTCATACTTTTTTCTAGCAATTGTGAGTTTACATCTTGCAATTCCATTTTTTTTCTCGTAAATCTTTTTCCCTCACAGTTGCAAGTTTATATCTCACAATTCTTGGAATAGAGGTAAGAATTGCAAGATATAAACTCACAATTGCAAGAAAAAAAGTCAGAATTGTGAGTTATAAAGTCAGAATTGCAAGTATAAACTTGCAATTGAGAGAAAAAATATTTATTTCGCAAATGTGAGGGAAAAAATTCAGAATTGCGTGATGCAAACTTGCAATTGCGAGTGATAAAATCTAAATTGTGAAGATATTGTTTTGTTCCATGGCGGAAACAAGATTCCATACTCCAAACAAATAAATAAAAATAAAAATAACGTTTTCAGAACTAAATGGAACGTCAGCAAGACGTTCTTAGAACATATTTTGGTAGCTATTTTTGGAGAGCAACAGAGTGAATGAGTCCATTTTTGTAGTATGGAAACAAGTAGGCTAGAGTTAATAGCATATTATTTATTTTGCTTTACGTAAAAGGGGGGAAAAATGACGTTGAGTAAATGGCAGATTTTTTTATTTTTTTTTCTGAACTCTCTCTTTAAAGCTTGTAGTATGACTCACTGAATTTTAAGACCCCAGATAAACCCCGCTTCAGTGTATCTCAGTGAGTCTTTGTGCGTGTTTGTTGCGTGCAGTCGTGGCTGGAAAAGGCTCTTGCGGGTTTGTCTGGGCCCGCGACACACCTCCCTTTGACATTGACACACATTCTCCACAGCCACGGCGCGTAAGTTCTGCAGAACTGCAGAAAAGCCCATGGCTGGAGCTGCAAGCCCGCTGCGTGAGCCAGTGTTTTTATTTCACAATTCAAGTTCGCACCAACAAAAAACAACACGTATGCATCACTCCTGCGCAAATGCATGAACAAAGACCATCATCAATTAAACCACTAGTAAACTGACATGTTAAGTGACGCTGGCTTACTTAAATTCACCAAAAAACACTGGAAAAAAATGTGGGTTGGTTTCTGTAATGCTTGCAACCTTAAGGTTATTCAGTCGTGGTTCATTTTAAGCGAGCTGATGTTAACGCAGCTCTGTTTACAAGTGTCCAGCCGCTGGAACTGATTAGGGTCACGTCGCATGTGTCGTTTAAAACGGCACGATCAGCTCTTATTGTCTATGAATATTTATATTTAATTCCTTTGTGCACAACAAATCGTGACCGTTCGTTACGGGCAACACATTGTTGCATGCATTTAAAAACATACGCGATGTATAGGATAGTCCAATTGCATACATTAATGCTGTTATAAAGAAAAGCGTTTCTCAGAAAATTGCACTTACCTTGCACTTAAATAATTATGATGTCGGCGTGCCCAATTTCCCTAAAATACAAAAATAAGCAAAAGTCGACAGTCCTTTGTCTTTGATATATGTATTTTTCACAGTCTTGACCCTGGGTGGCTCCCAGTGCTCTTGCGCTCGTACTTTCTTTCCAGCGGTGTTTGTTATTTTCTCTCCCTCTTTTCCTCGCTCTGTATTACCCCGTTTTTTGTGCTTTCTGTAGCCACAGAAAAAAAAATCTTACAAAAAAAATGTGGAGCCGTCAATCAAACAAGTCGACTTGAGTTATGGATGGGGGAGCGCGAAATTATCCATCGAGCTCGAGTCGTCGGTGCTGAGGTGTTTGGGGACAGTTATGTGGCGTATGTGTTATGAAAAGCTATTTCTGTAGCCAACCCTCCAACATATCTATACTCGGAAGCTGAATGTCAAAGAAACCCCGTACTTGAAAAAGGCTCCCCCCTTTTTTTGGCAATGGTTCGCGCCCGTTGTTGAAGCGCCTGGTGGAACAAAACGCGTTCGCATTCCAAGGTTCTGGTTACAGTCTGAGGCAAGAGCTTCGTGTGATTTGGGGCGCGTCAGAAGATATAAATACACTAATCTCTCATTTCATGCAGAAATGTATATGAAATGCAAATTGGGTCGAGGAATGATTTGGAAAGCCGAATGAAAAGGGGACGCGCGTCATCCTCTGAGTCCTCAACATAAAGCTCGCTTCAGGCAGTCCTGTTGAGATGTGGATGGAAGAAGACACATGCTCAATTGAGACACACAACACCGTGGTATTTGTAGTTAGACCAAAAAATATCACAATTACATGGTAACTATGATCAGTGCAGCTATTCTAAAACATAGGCTATATGCTATAAATAATTTTTAAAACTTTGTAGATGCCAGGTGTGATTATAAGGCAGATTTCTTCACTTCATTTAGGCCTGTTTCACATGCAGTGCATATTTATTTTGGCCATCGAATTAATAGGTAAGCCTACAGCATTCACTCTGAGTGAACCCAGATGATTACCGGAAAAGTCTTCCAAAAATAATTATATCCTCATTTGACTTACTTTCTTCTGCAGAGCACAGATATATTCTATGGAAGCTTGTTTCCACCACAGAATAAAAATCTCACAATAATTTTATCTCTCTTTGACTTTCTGTCTCAGAATTGTGTAATATAAACTCACAATTGCGAGAAAAAAGTCAGAATCGTGTGATATAAACACGAAATTGCGGGGGAAAAAAGTCAGAGTTGCATGAAATAAAAACGAAATTGCATGATATTAAGTCAGAATTTTGAAACATAAACTTGCACTACAAAACTTGTCCTTTTTACCCTCAGAATTTTACTTTATAACTCGCAGTTGCAACTTTATATCACGCAATTTTGACTTTTTTCTCGCAATTGCGAGATTATATCTTGTGATTCGGAGAAAAAAGTCAGAATTGCGAGATGTAAATCCACAATTGTGAAATAAATTCGCAATTAACTTTTAAAATGTTTTATTCTGTAGTGGAAATGTTGGACCCCATTGCTTTTCATTGAATAAGCAAGATTTTTCACAGATGTTTAAAAATATCTTCTCTTTTGTTCTACATATTAAGTAACAGATTCGGTGCATCAGGTGTAAACAATGTTTTTGAATGAACTGTCCCTTTAAGAAGTTTAAAGCTAAACTGTGGGGATTGGGTTCAGTGTAGATTAATTACAATTTGGATCTTACTTAAAATAGATTTCATGACAATGAAGTCTGAAATTGTTCTTAACGATAATCTCCCATAAACCATTCAATATGGCCATTATCAAAGGTAATGCTCAATGCAGTAACCCAAAAAACACTACTGTGTGAAAGGTCAACACAAACCTACAGTTGCAGTTTCACTCATGCATGTTACGCAAGCTGTGTGAAACATGCTTAATAAGGAAATTAGTGTGAATCTACAGTATTTCTACCAAAATTCCATAGTTCCAATTAGCCTTATTATAGTCAAATGCTTAGCTTTGATATTCATGTGCAGCCTTTAACACTGAGCCACGTGTAAAGCTCAGTTCAGTGGGTTCACTCAGTCCAGGAACATGTTGGGAAATATTCAGGGTCTCACCGGTCCCCTTCAGCTGAACTATGGGAAGATTCAGATCCCCGTTGCACAACTTGAACCTCTACGGAAGATAACACTTAACTGAGTGCTGCAAAACAACAGCGTGTGCCTGTACACTCATGTTAAACCAGCTGTCATTCCACCTTAAACACATCCATAAGATTAGGCCTACCTTTTAACTTGACTTGCAAAGCATCTCTGCAGTTTCAAAATTACGCATTTCAAGTCAACATGAAACCAATTTTTTTCTATTTTGTGGCGTATTATTTCCCATTCAGGTCGTCTGCGTTCGTGAAATCTCTGATGGAGCGGCACATGATGGACAGAAGGGAGATTCTCTTAAAGAGAGGGAAGAGTCAGTCTAATGCAGGAATACAGCAGCCTGGTTTTCTGAAAGCACAGCTGGATCTCACTGACATGATCATTGATCAAATGCCAAGGTCAGAGTGTCACGCAGAAAAAGCTGAAATGTTTTATGATGGAGCATCAGTGCTCTGTAATCTGTTAAAATTATGCTAAAAAACTGGCAGCTGTGGTTGCCAGATATTTACTGTAAAAATACGGTTGCATCATTTTAAGTTTTACAGACTTAAATTTACACTAAAATTTTTTATTTAATTATCTGATATAATGTTAATTTACCAACCTATTGAAGTACTAATATCTGTTTAGTAATACAGTAATACACTGACATCCACCAATCACGGCGGTGTTGAGAGTCACATGATGAATCGAAGCTCATCACAAGCAGCTTTTCCACAAGAAAGTTAAAGTCTAAATATTAATATATAGAAGCTGCACAGTGTAATTCACACAAACACTAAACACCATCATGGTAACACACATTATGTGTACACTAATGTACATAACTGATTTTGGAAAAACTATGAAGAAACAGTTATTTCAACAAAAATACATCAAATGTGAAGTGTCACTCAGGGAATTGTGGGAATGTCAATTTACGTTTTTTCACTGTAAATTATACAATGACTTGTTCTTTTTCACTTCCAAAAACTGTTTAACAGTTTGGAACTTTCTGTTAAGTTAACCAATTAAGAGTTTTTAACCGTAGCATTTTTACAGTCTTTTACTGTTAAAATCACAATCACTTTTACAGTGTGTCTCTTTACGTCCTCGCGATGTACCCTTCGTTTTGAAATCCATGGAGGGTTAAACTAATTTGATGGTCGACTTTAGACATACTAAGAAAGTTTGCAACAACATGTCAACTAGCTCTCCTTAGAGTATTAGTAGACTGTCAGTAGACTGTTATATAGGGTTCGGGTTAGGAGAATAAGTTGACATGTAGTTGCAAAGTTGCTTATAGTCAGTAGAATGTCTAGAATTACATGTTATTTTGTTTAGTTGTCTGTTCAGCGTGAACGCCATCAGCGTTTCTCAAAGGTTTGCGTTTAAAGTCTGTGTAGAGAGAACGATATCGTCTCAGCGGCCTCTAATTTAATAACTAATGATCCTTGCGACGGAAGTGAATCAATCAAAACTAACTTTAGCTGGAAAATATCTTTATTCAAGAACCGCTATAAAGCCAAAACAATCTCTGTTACCTTAAATTATCCGTTTGTTACTGTAAAGATGCTTTGAAACAATCTACATTGTTAAAAGCTCTATATATAAGATTACTTGACTTGACTTGAGAATCATGGGAAAATCGTGATCTTTATTTGAAACAAGAAAATCATGATTCTCAATTTCTCCAGAATCGTGCTGCTTTAGTACGTACGCATGTATGTATCAGGGGCGTTTCCTCCGATGAGAGATAATTCGTATTACAAATATAAAACAACGCAAATATTACAAAATGTGACATTTAAAAAGTGTATACATCCCTCATTTTTCTAAAGAATCACTGTCCAACAGTGACACCAGCAGGTCCATTGACCTTAACTGCTCATCCGCTAATGCGTGTGGTGGGTTTAGTGGGGGGTAATTGAGGCTACGTTTACACGTGACCGGCTATTTTCATAAACGGACATTTCGCCCTCTCCGTTTTCAAAAATAACATTGTGCACACCTGTCAGTTTTCAGAAAAGTGTTTGTTTACGCGAACCCGTGTATATATGCCGTCAAGAACATGCCAAACCTGTAGGTGGCAGTGTAACGAGAAGCTCAAGCCCACGTTAGCCAATCAGAGCCCCGAAAATAGTAACAACAACAACGAATCACTTCCTCTTTCTGGTCGCACTTTTGACGCAGGTGCAAGTTCTGCCGCATACAACATCGGCTGCCTAAAACTTTTCCAAATTTTTTTTTTCCACAAACGAAGGGAAATGTCTCCGTTTTTCAAAATAACCATGTACGTGTAAACGGGGCCTGAGAATGAATGGATGAAAGTCATGTGAGAGGAGACAATCACGCTGTGATTGGTTATGACTGGCTCACGTGATAAATTCCGCCTCTTGTTTTCGTGCGTGTTCCACGTTTGCGAATCAGTGTGAATGAACAAAATGAAGACGATAATGGGAAGACTAATTAAAAAGTAAGTAAAAAGCTCAGCCACTTAGATATTGGGACGCACAATATATCGGCCACCATATCGGTATCGGCCGATATATATTCGTTTATAATGTTATCATTATCGGCCCGATAAGAACATTTGGCCGATATATTAAAGTTGATAAATAATGGATTATTTCCTTCAGCTGAGACACTTCAGATGCACCTGTTCACCATGATGGTTTTGAATTGCTTAAAATATGATTGAAATCACCTCAACAAGGAAAATACAGTAAAGTGCAACATGTGCAGTCATATCGGCTACATACAATTATAATGAGAATATCATAATTGTGTGTTTGGGACATGGATTCTAATGGTGAGATTTTGGTTTTTGAAATCAGGCTCTCAAAAATGATATAAAAGTTTGGATTTAGATTTATCGGCCAATATATCAGTTATCGGTTTTCAAATATAAAGAATTATCGGCATCGACCCAAAAATTTCATATCGGTGAGTCCCTACTTAAATATCAGCGCTTTATGTCGCGTCAAAATCAAACTTGAAAGGGCCTGAAAACATGACGACTGGGGGGGTTTAGTGAGCAATGGGAAATTAAAGATAGTGACCAGTGTTTACCGAGCATGAGGACCGATGATCTGAAAATAAGCTGACTATTAAACAATCTGTTATTAAGGAGAAAGAAAAGGGAGTTTGATGAACTGTAGACATATTATATAATACATGTAGACTGTTTACAACGTGGAGCTATTTCAGTATTACAGAGTGCTTGCTAGAAATAAAAGTGACCTATAGAAAGTATCAAACAATGTGACTCAGAGTGGCTAAGGTTACACACGCAACAATGCATGAACACACACACACGCGGGAGTTTGGCAGCTCTGTTGTGGACTCAGGAAAACACTTCTCAGTTTCAATGTTGTTGTGTTTCAAGCTCAGCGCTCAGACGTTTGGACGGAAAGGGAGTTTTATTATGATTTTGATAAGGATTTATCTTTGTGAGGCGTCGTTCCAGAACACGGGGAAACCTCTCTGGGTATTTTAGGTCACTGTTATCTACCAAACACACGCAGGCCGTGCAGTTGAAGTTGCTTTAGACTAAATGTGCTGTTGAAATGATAGGTCAGTTAAAGGGAAAGTTCACCCAAAAAAGCACTTAATTATATGTTCCTCAGAAGAAAGAAATGCATTCAGGTTTGGAATGATATTAGGGTGAGTAAATTGTTTTTTGGGTGAACTGTCACTTTAAGAGTTGTAACTACTTGTTTCATTGAGAGATTTAGTGCCTGTCCACTTTTGGTTCTGAAAGTACGTTGTCCATTAATTTTTCCCATAAGGATTTTAACAAAAGTCTATTTGTTAAAGAGGTATTAGTCCAAATCCACCAGCTATGAGGTGAACCGCAACATTGAACTTTGACTTGAAGCAAAAAAGTATTCGGAAATCAGACAAAAGTACAAGACTGTGAACCTAATGACTTTGGTGTGGAATCCCATAATGCATTGGGAATGACAACTGAATTACAAACTATGGATAAATATAAAACTACTGATTTAAAGATGATTATCATGTGTGTAGAAACAACTGACTGACTCTGTTGGGTAATTTGCAGTGGGCGGAGCTCTTTTGATTGCGATTCTCTGATTGGTGGGGAAATCCACTGGTGAACAAGATTAATAAAAAAAAAACGTTGAATTAATGTGCACTGATGGCTTCAACAAACATTTACTATGAATTAACAACCTCGTCGCTCACAGTAGGTCTGTCTTTAACGGTTAACGTTATCGATCAGAATCAGTTCCCTTATACAGAAAATGAAAGGGATTTTTACTTCCAGAACCGGACTATTGCGCTCTATGAATCAGTTTTTCTCTAACGCAAAGAAATAATGATAATGATGATCACATCTTTGTTAAGGGCAAAAGTAACAGCACATGTGCTTTAAAGTAGTGCTGTGCAACAATTAAACACGATTAATCACATCCAAAATAAAAGTTATTTTAATATAATATAAATTATATATATATACAGTATATACATGCAAATATTTCTTACATATAGACATGCATATGTGTGTATTTATATTTATATATACAAAATAATTATACACAGTACACACACACCTATATTATGTAAACACAAACTTTTATTTTGGATGCGATTAATCGCGATTAATCGTTGCCCAGCACTACTTTAAGAAAAAGAAGAAAGCACTGGCCGCACTAGTGTATTATGTGCAGTAGAACTTTTAAAGATAATTTTTCAGGCTAAGTCCATTATCAGCAGATATTGTGTGTGTTTGTGAACAGCGTCACTGCTCTGGAAAAGGGAAGTCAGTTTTCCTGCTTTAGCTACAGATTGAGGGAATGATCTTTTCCTCTGATTGGCTGCTCTGGCAGTGACATCACTGCAGTGGCTGACCTACATTAGTACAGCAGTGACGTCTCAGACTCACACACACTCACACACACAGTTAGTCAGCACGGTTTCTTCACACAGATCTCATCAAATAGGACACGACATCTTCAAACTCGTCTAATCTCCTGAGATTCTGAAGTCGAGTCTGTCAAACGCAGAGAAGCAGATGCTCTCTCTCACACACACACACACACACACATACACACACAGGGTTACTGTCACGGATGATTGCGTCGCATCAGAGAAAAACACTGCATTATCCAGCATCAACAACACAGAAAATGACCCAGAAATCACAAAGACGAGCGGATATTGACATAACCGCTATTTCATAAACAACTATTACTGATGAAAATTAATTTACAACTCCATTTACAATTTACAATTTACAACTCCAGTCCATGGTTGGGCCTTTACACTACAACATTTTCTATTTCATCATAAAAATGTATCTATAGACACACCATATAAATCACTTACATACACAAATTAGCTATTTACAAATGGGTACATGCCTGTTTCGATTTCATCCAAGACTTAACTCGAGAAGTGAACATTTTAAGCTCAGTCATTGTTTTATATTCAGTGGGTAATGAGTTCCACAACTTTGCACTTTTATATGAAAAAGCAGACTGACCAAATGAAGTCTTACGGTATGGAACTATACAGTTGTTATTGATAGAGCCTCTGGTGACTCTGTTGATGTTTTGTCTCTGCATAAATGAACTGAGTGGCTCAGGTGCTAAATTATTGAGACATTTGAAAGTTAGTTTGAGAAAACATAAATCACTAAAGCTTTCAAAGCTTAACAATTTATACTTCTGAAGAATATTGCAGTGATGGTAGCGGATTGGCTTCTTGACCATAATCTTTATAGTTTGATTGTATAATGACCTGATGTGTTTAGTTGCTGAGAGTGTGGCCTGTGCCCATGCTGTCATGCAGTATGATATATGAGAAAATATCATAGCATGCATGTACAGGAGGGCGGCCTGGTTTGGAATGTATTGTCTAATTAATTTGAAACAGTTTAGGTTGCTTTGTATAGTTTTTGAGATTTTCTTAAGATGTTTGTCAAATTTTAATTGGGGGTCAAGGATCAATCCAAGGTATTTAAAATCTGTTACCAATTTTATAGTTGTGTTTTGCAAATTAATCTGAAAATTTTGTTCCACATTTTGTCTTTTAATTGAAAAACACATTGCTACAGTTTTAGTTGAATTTAGCACCAACTGATTTTGAATGAGCCATTGACTGACCTCAGCCATACAAGTGGTCAAAACCTCCGCTGACTGTTCCGGTGACTTAGCGGGTGCATAAAAAACAGCATCGTCCGCATAAAGTTGGCAATTTACATCTGGACAGATTTGTGGCAAATCATTTTCACAGCAAAGAAGTGTTGTGGATGGAGCTGGTAGATCCAGTTTCATCTCCACAGAGCTTTCATCTCACAATGTTGTCTTTGTCTTCCTCTCCTTCACGGATCTAGTTTCTGTTTCTCTCGTCTTTTATTCTCTTGCACAAAACACACACTTGTGTGCTTCACACACATTTAATCCCTTCACATGACGGGCAGCTGTCAATCACCCTCAATAAAACACGCCACACACATATCACAGGTTTACCGGAAACACAACGATGAGTCCTAAAAATTAGTCCTAAAAATGTCAGATATGATATGAAGGAGTTCAGTTATGCAGACGTCACTCTTGTTTTCAGACAAACTGACTTGAGGATGCAAGAATGAGGCATTTCTCAATAAATCAGTTTCATGTGTTTTAGTGGCATGACACAACATGTTTGCCAAAGCAATAAATTAAAGTAAAGTAAACCAGTAATATTAACAAATAATAATAATAAATTGAATGGAATATCTAAATACCAATAGGGCAAATACAGTAAACCAGTGATATTAACAAATAAATAAATAATTAAAGAAAAAGAAAAGAAAAATATAAGAAAATTAAAGAAAATGCAAATGAGTAAACCATTGCTGACATATAAAATAATAACAGTAAAATAAGCAATAAAATAAATATATATAGTGCAGATACAGTAAACCAGTAATGTTGAGAAGTAAAATAACAGTAACGCAAAATATATCAATAATTTAAAAATGAACAATTAAAATGCAGATTAAACAAAACAATATATATAATAGAAATATTACAAAAGAATAAGTAACTTGAGATTAAGTAAGAGTAGTTAATGACAATCATCAGTTTAGTGATCAACTCACTTTCTCACACTGTAAACACTCAGCAGTTTTCATAGTGCCCTAGTAAGTGTTTCTGTTTTGTTCACTAAAGCGCTCTTTGTTCGCTCTCATTTACATTCTAGCAAGTCATCCGTAGACCAGCAGCGGCTCAATGCAGAGGATCACACACAAACATGCACACATACACACAAAACACACACTGCACTGCAGTCACACTTCCTAAAGATCATGTTAGCACTGAACAAACACACACACTCACTCACACAAAACACACTCTCGGCCAGGAACAAACACTGGCTTGGCAACAGCACTGCACACATGACCTTCTCAAAGAAACACAGGTATTTCAACACACACACACACACACACACACTGTAGCTCAGACATAAATCACCTCGAGACCCAAACATCCTGAAGGATCTCCCAGGCTGCATCAGTGTTTGTGCATTTTTCACCAAGGTGTTTGTGTTGTTGCGTTTCTGGTTTGGTTAGTCAATCTCCGTGTCTATTTGTCTGTCAGTGTGAAGAGTCTCTAAATGAAATGCATGTCACATCACGCATGTATGAGAGTGTGTGTGTTTGCATAGATTTGTGTTTGCTGAACTGTGAGAACTGTGCTTTGGCAAACATTGGAGATTTAGTGTGATTGCAGAAACTTGTGTAACTGTTTGTAACAGTGTGTAGTTGTGGATGTGTTGACCTTTGGTTATTTAAGCAAGTGAATGTGCAGGTGCAGTGTGTGTGTGTGTGTGTGTGTGTGTGTGTGTGTTGATCACTGGACAGCACTGAAAAGATTTCAACTGAATAATTACCATTTGGCAGAGGCCACATAAATACACAAATTGCACAGATATTCAACATAAATAATACATCATTTTCAATAAAAATAAAAATGAATTAGATTTATTCATGTTTCGTATTATTAGTGCTGTCATTCAATGAAAAAAAAAAAAACTAATCACATTTTTTTCTGTGATTAATCACGATTAATTGCCATTAAAAAAAAAACAAGTTTTTAATATATTTCATAATGTAATCATTTCAAAGTTTATTTCAGAATATTTCAAATATGCAGAAATTGAATAAAGGTTTGCACTGCATAAATCATAAATAAATTCTCTGTGTCTTGGCTTGAATGGTTTAAAAGCATTTCCATGAATAAGAGCGTGATCATATAATGTAACGCTAAAGGATGACAGAAAAGACGGATGCTGCGTTAAATATTTACCACTGAGTCTCCTCACATTTCTATCAGTGACGCTTATTCAACTTCCCGCGTCTACTCCCTGCGCTGACATCAACAGCACAACTGGGTTGTAGGTTGAGCTTACAAATAGGTTGAAATTTGTATGTGTTGATTGTGTTTCATACAAGCTCTAGCAACTGGACAACCTTGGAATAATATATTGATGTGATCATATAACGAGGTTTGGGCCATACAAATTACGGGAGTTTCCCGGGAGAAATAACAAAACGGGAGGGGTGGCGGGAAATGGGTGTGAAATACGGGAGACTCCCATGAAAAATGGGAGTGTTGACAGGTATGGTGTTCACTACTCACTGCTCGTAATGTGTGCACACTAAATGTGTCCTCTGTATTTAACCCATCCAAGTTAGAGTATGGGTTACAGCACTTGCCCTTCACATGTCACCTTCACTCCTCCACAGGTCACTTTTCGGCATAACCTATCCTTACCCTCCCGCCTGTCCTCATCCACTCTTCCTCCCCTATTCAGCGCTCATCACTAGATACTAAGTGCTCCTCTTCCCCGCCCATCAATCCTAACAGCTGACAACTTTGCCACATTTTTCATGAATAAAACAACAACCATCAGCGGCCAATTTTCCACACCACAAACTGACACACTTATCTTAACAGCAAACACACACATTCACCCCTCCTTCTCTCCATTATCAGAGGCAGAAGTCTCTAAACTTGATCCTTTCCCCATTCATCTCCTTCAAGCCATTTATTCTTCAGTTGTATCCACACTCACTCATATCATCAACTCCTCTCTTCACACTGGTACCTGTCTCTACCTTTCTTGCACAGAACAACCTCTTGGACAACAACCAGTCTGGTTTCAAAAGCGAACACTCAACTGAGACTGCTCTCTTATTGTGGCTCTGAGATTCACTTCTCATCTTGCTGGATCTGTCTGCTGCTTTTAACAGTTAACCACCAGATCCTCCTTCCAATTCCTCAAGACGAAGGGCATCTCAGGAACCGCACTCCAATGGTTCAAGTCTAACCCTCTCAGGTAGGTCCTTTAGGGTGTCGTGGAGGGGTGAGGTGAGGTGTCTAAGTCACAACATCTAGCTACTGGAGTGCCTCAGGGCTCAGTGCTGGGACCGCTTCTCTTGTCCATCTACATGACACCATTAGGAGCTGTCATTTAGAAGTATTGTTTTTCCTATCACTGCTATGCTGACGACACACAACTCTACCTCTCATTCCAACCAGATGATCCGAAGGCTCGCATCTCAGCCTGCCTGACCGACATTTCTTGCAGGATGAAGAACCACCACCTTCAACTAAACCTTGTGAAGACAGAGCTGCTTGTGGTCCCGACCAACCCCAAACACTTCATCACAACTTCTCCATTCAGCTAGTTTTGTCATCCATAACTCAATCCAGGACAGCCAGGAACCTTGGAGAAGTGATTGATGATCAGTTGAACTTTATGAATCACATTGCTGTAACTGCCCAGTCCTGCAGATTTGCCTTACACAACATTAGGAGGATCAGGCCCTTCCTATCAGAGGTACACAACTCCTTGTTCAAGTGCATGTTCTCTCCAGACTGGACTATTGTAATGTTCTCCTGGCTGGTCTTCCAGCTTGCACTGTCAAACCTCTGCAACTGATCCAGATGCTGCAGCTAGAGTGGTCTTTAATGAACCAAAGAGATGCACATCACACCTCTCCTCACAATCTTGCACTGGCTGCCACTTGCCGCTCACATCAAATTAAAGGCACTGATGTTTGACACTGGCCCTGCTCCTCTTTACCTAAACTCACTACTTCAGTAGTGATTATTATCTTTCTAGCATGTTATATGTTTGGCAAGTTCTTCTACCCTAACTAATGGAGTTCATAGCTTTTCATTTCTTAAACAACCAGGTAGGAAGAACATCATGGCCATATTCCAGGATGACAATGTTAAGATTCATCAGGCTCAAATTGTGGAAGAATGGTTGGGAGGAGCATGAAGAATCATTTTCACACATTAATGGGGATTGAAAGTCATTGGGATGTGCTGGAAGAGACTTTACAGGGTGCCGGACTCTTGCATTGTCAATATAAGATCTTGACCAAACATCAAACATGTTATGTTATTTCCATTGACACTTAAGCATTTGCCTATTTAAATCCAAAACAGTAACACACACACGGCACTATACATCCATTAAAAAAAAAAAAAAAAAACCTTTGCTTTGTGTGCTGTGCTAGACTAACTGGCAATAGTCACAGCACTTGCATATTGTTGCCCTATTGTTGGTTTGATTGCTTCTATTGCTCTCATTTGTAAGTCGCTTTGGATAAAAGCATGAGCTAAATGAGTAAAGACAGACATGTAGATAGTCTGGGGAATAAAGGATGGAGAAAGAATAAAGGATGCAAAAGAGAAGAGATAAGGCAGAGAGGCCAACAGGGGAGGGGGAGAGAGAGAGACAGAGAGAGCGAGAGATCACTGCACTGGAATGATCGTGAGCAGTGGGGCGTCAGATGTGAAGCGCTGCACGCACACACACGCACAGCCACACACAGAGCTTCATTAATGAATATTCGTGTCCGGGTGGCATGCCGCACTGCCATCTGTGGCATGTTTCATGCAGTAATTGTTCTCTTCATCTTCATTTCATCGGTCCTCGTTCTATCGCCGCATCTGAAATTGAGCAGATGTGCGTCACAAACTCAATTCATTTGATTGTTCCTGCGTCCGTCTGCTTCCAAAGCACCAAGAGAATGACAGTCACTTCATTCGCTTGAAATAATCCCAATTTAATTAAATTGAACTGCAAGTTAATGTCATACAAGTCTTGTTTAACGTTGCTCAATTTCGCTGTGATCTAACAGGAAGGAGGTCATAAAACAATGTGCAAATGCAAATTCGTTGAAATTATATATACATATACAGTGCAATGCATAAGTGAATACACCCATGCTAAAGTTGACTAAAAAGAGGAATAAAAAATCATATTTTGGAAATTGAACTTAATGCCTTAATTTAAAAAATTAGGAAAAATCCAACCTTTAAGGACACCAATTTTCTTTGTGAATGAATAATGTATCGTAAATAAATAAATGTTCTTCCTTAAAATACATGGTGCATAAGTGAGTACACCCCTATGTTAAATTCCCATAGAGGCAGGCAGATTTTTATTTTTAAGTATTTTTTTTTATTTTTTTTTTAGGATACTATGCATCCTGATAAAGTTCCCTTGGCCTTTGGAATTAAAATAGCCCCACATCATCACATAGCCTTCACCATACCTAGAGATTGGCATGATTGGCATTTAGATTGGCATTTATATATATATATATAAAATAATCTTCTGAAAGTAAAAAAAACAAAAAAAAAAAACATGTGATTCCCCCAACAACTGCGCAACCAAAAAAATTTTCTAAAATAACATTATACAATTAAGAACAAGAAAAATTTCTGAGGATTGGCCTAAAACCAACCTAAAGATTACACACACTTACAAGTAGTAAAACCGTATGTGAATTGGTTGAGAATAGCATAAATACAGCAGATATTACAAAAATGTTAACCATTACCAACTTTGAACAATTTGTGGCACTAGAGGGTTTGAATAACTGGGTGCAAAACTGACTAGCAAAATTGAGATGAGAACAAGATAACCAAAAGATACAATGGCTGACTCCAAAATCACCCCCTAAACCCTCAATCACTATTCACTATCACTATCCCTACGTTAGTCCACTAATACAGTTCACTTGAAGGAGAGAATGAAAACGAATGAGCGAATTCAGACAGCCGTTGAGCGTACATCGGCCATACACTCGGTATGGTGCAATATGGGACTGAATGAAAAAATGTCCACTTTTTTCAGACACCACTACAAATGATTGTCCCTTCAAATAATACCCTATTTGAGGGTATAGGGGGCAATTTCAGATTTAGCCAATCAGTGCTTGTCAAACATACTTTGGCATTCATTGGAGCAACATGTAAATCCTTCATCTAATACTGTGCTCGTACATCAGCCAGGAACATTCTGGGTCAGCACTTATACAGGCTCCTGAGGCCTAAACAGAAAGTGTTTCGAGCGGTTTGGGTTGTGTTTTAACAGGTCCTCTAATTTTGCAGCGACAGACAGATTGAAAGATGAATGTAGAAGGTGGTAAAAGGCAAAAAAAACAAAAAACATAAAAAGAGGCTAGTCTAGACGTGTTTGTCTGAATCTAGTCTTAACTTCATTACACAACTCACATCTGTGTCTTAAACATTCAATTGCATGCAACAAATTGCAAAGGGTTCTCAAAAGAAGAACTGAAAACCAATCGCAACGTTGAAGAAGCTCTGAGACTGTAATGCCAAGCTGCTTTTACTACAGTCAGGCTCTTCTGAAAAGTAGTTTGCTGCAGGCCTTAAAACAATGAGATTTCATCTTGGACGACAGCAAACAAACACAAATTTACACCAGATCTAATAAAACAAGAAAACCAAAAGCCCTGCAGAAATCAGCGATGAACGGCAGTAATAGACTCACCATCCAGAAAGATTACATAAAGTGCAGCGTCTACTGGGAACGACATTAAATGACTCAAATTAATCAGTGTCTCTTTTAATTAGTTCATTGAAATGAAGCAAATCGTTTCCCTAAAGTGAATCAATACGATTGAAGGCCTCACTCAAATATCGGTTTCAGCTTGTTCTAAGGCTGCATGCAATTAAATCCAAAAAACATGGCATTTGGTCACACTACATGGCTACTAGTTGGGGGAAAAGAAACATTATTGGTAAGACTAATAATTGGAAAGAACTTTTGAAAACAATTAGCAGTCTAATAAGCTCCAATAACAGCACACGTCATGAACATTTGTAGTTTTATTGAAACTTAATACACAGACCAAACAAAAGACAAACAGAACAAATGAAGAAAACAAAACAGCTGCAAACACATCTGGTGTTTATCAGAAGCAAACTCACCTTAGTGTCACTGTACACAAATACAAACCGATAGGTAAAATTACGTTGACTGTACAATCCAAACTTATTCTCACGCATTCAGTGACCCCTTATGGAATATAAAAAAGGTTTCCTTCAATCATACAGTATTTCTGAGAGGTTAAATAACAGAACTGGGCCACACTGCCGCCCACTGGTCAGCACGAGTAATACATTTACTCCCAAAATGAGTCCTAGAGGAACATTGTTGAGCTTGAACCAACACACACACACACACACACACACACACACACACACACACACACACACACACACGATTGAACTCAACTTCACCTACTGAATGAGTTCAGGGTCCATCAAGAGCTTCAGGAGAGTCATTTGAGACTAATATAAGCCAAACCAATCTAATAATTGTCTAGTGTGTGTTGGGAAAGAGGACTACGATGAACAGTGCTTTTAAGATCTGGACAGGAAAGGTTTCACAACCACAAGAACCATGAAAAGCATTGGAGAAGAAAGGCGTTCTTGGGTACTAAACGCAATATCTTTCTGCACAGGCTGGTTTAAAATGTGAATGACCTCAAACTCAAGCCACTGTTATCATCACTAACTAACGCAGTGGTCGAAGACTTTAAAAACAAAAAACAGAAGGACCTGAATGAGTCTGAAGTGGGAACGCAATTGCTTTCAAGGTTACACAATCCAATTTGTTTGTACTGGCAGAAAAAGGTTAGTGCAAACCAATTGATAAGGTACAAAATGCACGTTAGTGTCTCTTTAAGATCTCTAATATCTAAATTTGATGCATTCTGATTGGCCCTATCAATTTGTCAATCACTAAACCACTGTCCCACCAAGTATACCAACATTAGTTGGTTTAGGATGTCGATTTGTTTAACAAAACTAGCTTTTTTTTTTTTTGCTCTAACCTTCAGCTACTCACAACCTATAACCATCTGTTAAAAATCCAATCATAAAACATCTAGCTCAGTAGCTCCTCCAAATCTCACGCAAACACACTCGAGCTTTCAGGACGCCAGTCTTAAAACAGCTGGACATGGTAAGTTTGCTGCAAACTTGTGCATTAATGTCAATGTTGGAGATAAACCGCCAAAAGCATCGACCCTACAGCAGAAAACTTACCATCTGGCTGTTTTTTAATGCAAGGATCTCAGAGTAAGGTAGTTGCAATCATGCGATTGATCAGTCTAAAAGTGTCATTTATCAAGCAGAGATTCGCTATCATGATCCACAGAGTCTTAGAAATCGTTCTGGACATATGAAATGAAACTTCAGTTGTGCATTAAGGGTTAGAGGATCTACTCTATATCTCACGGCGAGCATGCATGTGTGTCCGTGTCTGTGGCGTTTAAGAGTTGTCTCCGTTGGCGCTGTCTCCATCGTCCTCTCCTTCCTCCTGCTCACCCTCCTCTTCCTCCTCGTCATCATCCTCTCTTCCTCGACTCTTGATCTGCACACACCAAATGCGTAGAGTGAATACGAGCGTGGCGATATGGGATTTCTCTAGGGCTGCCCTCGACTAAAGATTTTTCTAGTCGACTAGTCGTCGTTAATTTAAGCCATTGGTCGACTAATGGCGCGCTTATATTAATAAGCCATAAATCATAATAATGCGCCTTTAATTGCCAATATAAAATACTTATAGCCTAATCAGCACTCACATTAGGGCTGAAAGATTTTGGAAAATAATCTAATTGCGATTTAGTTTTACCAATATTGCGATTGCGATTTAATATGCGATTATTTTTTAAGCTCTTTATCTTTTTCTATTATTCAACAAAAACAAGCAATAAATCATTGTAAAATAGGAAAGGGAATCTTTAGGCACCTCATGAGCCGATCTAATTTTTTTCTTATTAATTAATTGATCTTATTAATAAAACTTAAAATATTTAATTACATATGTTATTATAAGTATGCATACTTATAATAATTACACATTAAAAAACTAAATTAATACAATTACATGTTAATAATTTTAACTAATATAGCTTCAAAAATAACAAAGAGGGGAAAAAAATATCAATAAACTGCTTTCAGTATTTAAGAGCAGGCTGTCTGAACGTTTCATCTCTTTTGAAATTATAAGATGTGGTTTGTACTGTCTGTTTAATAACTTAAGATATAACTGCCTGTGTCCCATTAATATCATTCACGTCATAAAAGCATTTTGAGATGCAAGTACATTTAACCACGTAGACGGAGTCGCTCACAGCCGCCATGCTCAAGCACTCTTCGCAAAGCGCGCGCGAGTATTTGAAATTTAAAGCATTTAAAAAATTAAAATCTTCTGTCTGTGATTTTCATATTTTTAATATATAAGCCAACTGCATTCCAAAAGACATATGGTGCCTTCGTAGAGCATTTGTAAGTAAAATACCGGCGGCCAAGACCGCGCAGGCGCGCACTACAAAAGTAACATCAAGCAAACCGCACGTATCTCATAGCGCATATCTTGTGCAATGAAGCCCGCGAATGTCCTTGTAATTCGCTTCAACTTTTCCGAACTTTATGAAAGATTATTTTTCGGAAGGTTCGAGTGGTGTCGTGTGTGTGTGTGTGTGACAAAGGAATTAGAAGCAAGCAGAATACGGTTGTTTATAAAGCACATACGTCATCACGTATCTGTGTTTAAAACTAAGCTCAGAAATGATCTTAATCGATACAGAATCGTTGGAGAATCTATAACACAATATCACAAATTAAACAAACTGTTATTTCCTGTAGCCTATGCCAGGCCTGTATGTGTAGCGTGCCAAGTTGATGCTTCATCTGCAGTGCTGACTGGTTTTCTCTTGTGTGTCACGTGACCAGAGTGTAATCGCAGCCTTGCGGTAAAAAAAAAAAAAAAAAAATCGCATTTCATCATATCGCGATAATATCGCAAATGCAATTAATCGTTCAGCCCTAACTCACATGCACACAAAGATTGCCACAGCGCAACGGCAAACAATGATTATGAATGTGTCGTGAAAAAAAACAGATTGAGACTATGGGAATATTTGTTCACTGAAATGTAACAATTTCAAGCTTTCTATAAATATTTTTCTCATGTCTGTGAGGCAAGTATAGGCTTAGTCTCGGTTCATTTACGCGATGCGCTCAAGTTCAAGACCGAATCAACAGAAAGCGACATTATTTAAAAAAAAAAAACGTTTTGTGAGTTTACAAAAATAAAAGTAGACCCTTCACAGTTTGCATTACTCTTCTCTGTATGATCAAAAATGACGGAGTATGTTAAACAGATGGCACCGGCGCCAGTATGTCATGCAGCAAGAGCTCTCCTCACAAACGCTTCAATATGCGTCTCCGGTATATTTATTATACTTATTGATATTTATCTAGCAGATTTGTAAAGTGCTGCTACTTACATGTTTCAAGTGATATTGACCATTTGAGGTCGATAAATGATTTGGCGAATGTTTGGATTTCCTGCCGTCAAAGATCTGTCCGTTACAGCCTGCGTGATTTGCGACTTATATCTAATTTACTCTGCGACTAAACGACTAATTAAAAACATTGGTCGGCTAAGCCTCTTGTAGTCTACTAACGCTGTGCCGACTAGACTTCCCTCTGCTGTTTCTGGTTCTCTCACCTCCTCTTCCTCCAGCAGGTCTCCCTCGTCCTCGTAGTCGTTCATATCCGTGCTCTCGCGCTCCTTCTTCCCGCTGGAGTGCTGTGGCGAAACCTCCTCTGGTTTAGCGCCCTTCACATCTGCGCAGAAATCATCAGTGATTGTGTGAAGTAGGAGCGGTCAATCTTTTCAAAATTTCATATCACGATCTTATAACGATCACAATCCATTACATGAATCACGATCTTCCCAATTTTGAGATGTACTACAGGGAATATCCAGACTGGAACACACAGTATTGCAATAAACCATCAGTTGTCAAGTAGTCATTAAACCAAGAGTTAAGGGGTTAGTTCACCCAAAAATTCACCAATTAATTTTCTTCTGTGTGGGTGTGTGACGCGAGTTCACGAGAGCGCCGCGACGCATGCGCGAGAACTGAGATGACGACGTTCATGATCATTTGATGGGAAAGTGTGAAAGGTAAGCCTGGCATTGGTAAGGCACTTTTGCGTTTTCTCGTTGGTTTCTCATGATTCGGACATCCAGGAAATGCACACTTTAGAACCATTTTAAACACGACATTGAGACCCATCAGTGTCATCTTCTCAGTTCTCGCGCATGCGTTCGTGACTCTCGTGAACTCACTCAGAGGCCCACACTGAAGAAAATCAATAAGTGAATAAAGTCGTTATTTTAGTTTTTTTTGCGCACAATAAGTATTCTCGTCACTTGATAAACTTAAGGTTGAGCCACTGTAGTCACTTGGACTATTTTAACAATGTTTTTACTAACTTTTCTGGGCCGGCAGAATGAAATTGTCTAGAAGCCTATGGAGGAGTGAGCCAGCTCTCAGAAATATCTTAATCTGTGTTCCGAAGATGAACGAAAGTCTTGCGGGGTTGGAACAACATGAGGGCGAGAAATTACTGACAGAATTTTCATTTTTGGGTGAGATAACCCTTTAAAACACTGCATAGGCATCACTGTATAAACTTAAATATACACTGATTCTTATTAAATCTACTAGTTATTCAGTCAAGAGCAGCGTGATTTTGTCTTGAACATTAATGACAGACAGCAGCAGGTATTTCATTAGGCTTTAAGACTGAATGCATGGATCTAATATAATGACACGCATCCAATTTCTTTCCCAACTTAAAACTTAACTGACTGGCTTTACGTAAATACATGCCAAGACAGACTCCAACATATTTGTGTGTATATTTGACCGTTTAGAGGCGCGCCTGAAACCCCAAGTATACTTTTGCCCATCCGTGTTTCTCTCTGTCTCGCAATAGAAAGCTCTTAGGGATCCGTCTCTTTTGCAGTTTAATGCGCTTTTAATAACTCTTTTTAAAATAAACGACAGTCACGTTACATGATTTGACTGATTTGGACGTTAAAGGAATAGTTCGCTTCAAAATTAAAATTCTGTCATCATTTATTCACCCTCAAGTTGTTTCAAACCTGTATGAGTTTTTGTAAATATGTATTTACAAATATGTAAATGCATATGTAAAGGTGGTCATTTTTCACCACAAACCAGAATTTACTGGCCCGTACCTGATTTCTTGCTGTGGTCTCTCTCCATGCGCTCCAGGCTCTCCAGCAGATAGTCCACTTTGTGTTTGATCTGAGTCAGTTCCTTCTTAATGGTTTGTAGATCATCAGTTCTCACTGCAAACACACACACACACTTATTAGCCCAAATGTACACTACTGTTTGGGGTCAGTAAGATTCCTTAAATGTTTTTAAAGAAGCTCAAAAACACCAAGGCTACATAAATTAGATCTATAAAACATTCATTTAAAACCACCGTTTTCTATGTGAATATATAGTAAAGTGTAATGTTTTCCTGTGATCACAGCTGGATTTTTAGCATCATGCATTACTCCAGTCTTCAGAGTCACATGATCCTTCAGAATATCATTCTAATATGATGATTTGATGCTCAAGAAACATTTATGATTAAACATTCCTGATAAACTGGTGCAGAAAAATGGAAAGATATGCGTAGGAACCCTGAGGAATAAAGAGAGGAGTGTAAAAAGAAAAAGGAGAATCCAGTGTGGGAAAGCTCTCACTGTCCTAGTCGTGTAAACGAACGGCCAAAACACATACATTTTTTACGTTTTTAGTTGAAAACGGTGTCGTGTTTAGCCCCTAAGTTCCTAGAACTAACCGGTGCAAAAGCCCCTAAACTCGAGAGCCAGGAAAACACTCTGCTTATGATAAATTTATTTTTTTAGAAAACTAAATAGGGGCAATAGCCTACTCTGGAAACACAAATATGTTTTCCATACTTATCCAGACATTATATACAGGTGCTGGTCATAAAATTAGAATATCATCAAAAAGTTGATTTATTTCAAGAATTCAACTTAACAGGTGAAACTAATATATTATATAGACTCATTACATGCAAACTGGGATATTTCAAGCCTTTATTTGTTATAATTTTGATGATTATGGCTTACAGCTTATGAAACCATGAAATCAAAATCCCAGAAAATTAGAATATTACATGAAATCTCACAGTAATTACACAATAATATCATGGTTATTGAACCAGGTTTTGGTTATTTTGGCAGTGTGGGCAGGTGCAAATCCTGCTGGAAAATGAAGGAAGCATGAAGTGCTCTGAAAATGTCCTGGTAGACGGCTGCGTTGACTCTGGATTTAATAAAGCACAGTGGACTAAAGTCCTCTTTTCTGATGAGAGTAAATTTTGCATCTCATTTGGAAACCAAGGTCCCAGAGTCTGGAGGAAGAATGGAGAGGCACACAATCCAAGATGCTTGAAGTCCAGTGTGAAGTTTCCACAGTCAGTGATGGTTTGGGGTGCGATGTCATCGGCTGGTGTTGGTCCACTGTGTTTTCTGAGGTCCAAGGTCAACGCAGCCGTCTACCAGGAAGTTTTAGAGCACTTCATGCTTCCTGCTGCTGACCAACTTTATGGAGATGCAGATTTAATTTTCCAACAGGACTTGGCAACTGCACACAGTGCCAAAGCTTCCAGTACCTGGTTTAAGGACCATGGTATCCCTGTTCTTAATTGGCCAGCAAACTCGCCTGACCTTAACCCTATAGAAAATCTATGGGGTATTGTGAAGAGGAAGATGCGATACGCCAGACCCAACAATGCAGAAGAGCTGAAGGCCCCTATCACAGCAACCAGGGCTCTCATAACACCTGAGCACTGCCACAGACTGATCGACTCCATGCCACGCCGCATTGCTGCAGTAATTCAGGCAAAAGGATCCCCAACTAAGTATTGAGTGCTGTACATGCTCATACTTTTCATGTTCATACTTTTCAGTTGGCCAGCATTTCTAAAAATCCTTTTTTTGTATTGGTCTTAAGTAATATTCTAATTTTCTGGGATTTTGATTTCTTGGTTTCATAAGCTGTAAGCCATAATCATCAAAATTATAACAAATAAAGGCTTGAAATATCTCAGTTTGCATGTAATGAGTCTATATAATATATTAGTTTCACCTGTTAAGTTGAATTCTTGAAATAAATCAACTTTTTGATGATATTCTAATTTTATGACCAGCACCTGTATATAAAAAAAAAAGGTAACACTTTATTTGGATAGTCCACTTTAGACATTCTACGAACTATAAGTAACTTTGCAACAACATGTCAACTATCTGTCATTAGAGTATTAGTATGCCTAATATCTGCTAACACTATTTTGTTGGTCCCCCAACAGATACTCTACTGACTGTAAGTCACTTGGCAACTTCAAGTCAACTTATTCTCCAAACCAGAACCTTAATATCTAACCGTAACCTAACAGTCTACTACAGTCTAATGACCGTAATGCTGAGTTCACACTGAACGATTTTAGACCCGATTTTCACTCGCCAACAGGTTTTGTGAGATCGCGACAAATGCCCGAAATCATAGGCAAATCGTTTCGGGAGAATCGCAGACGCCCGTGAGATATTTGGCTTGCTAAATATCTGGAGCTGTTGGCGATTCACAATCCTGCTGTGTGATGTGTTCTCAGGGCCGGCCCGAGGCATAAGCGAACTAAGCGGCTGCTTGGGGCCCCCTCGCCACCAGGGGGCCCCCAAGCGAGTTTTTTTTTTTTTTTTTTACATATTAATTAAATTAAACAAGTGACATAAATTAATGAATGAATTAATAATTCAAGACAAGAAAATTCTGATTTCATGATCAATATACCTGCCTACAACTGCTGCTGTGTCTGCCAGTGTTTGAGTCATATGCGCATAACCTCGCGTGCATAGAAAATTCGTGCGCAAAGTCACGGTAATGTTAAGCCATTTCACACAAATTTGATTTGATCAATGATTTATCCTTTAAATTTAATGATATTCAGAACAGAACAAGAATAAAAAAATAACTATAAACAAGCCAAAACGAAATCATTTAAAGCGAAAGTGAAAGCGGATCTCTCTCACTAGAATCAAAATGTTTCAACATTCGCTATGGATTTGGATGGTAAACTATTCTTTATTATAGGCTTCTTTGTACTTCACCCACGTTCCAATATCGAGGGGAAAAATCATTCTCTTCACATGCGCAAAAATGTGCTTGAAATCCAATATCGAGGGAAAAAATCATTCTCTTATGCGCAAAAATGTGCTTGGAAACATTACAGTGGAGCGGTGCTTAGGCTACGCAGCGATGAAATGGTACGAATTGTTGGCTACTACTGACTATTTAAAAAGAGCAGTGTAATTTTTATATGTTAGTTTGACTATTTTATTATTATATTTTATTACGGCTATAACGAACAGGCTGCGATGTCAAGATTGCAGTGCTGGAATATGTTGTGTGTGCTGCGCGCGCGCGATCGAACAGTGGAAACATAAACAAATACTCCGTCATGTTCAGACATCATTCAAACTGCAAAGGGTTGCAAAACGTTGGAGGATATTTTGCAAATATATTTTTTTTAATATGTTTTTTGACAGTTTGTTTTCAGAAGTTTCAAAGAGTTAGTAAAAGAGTAAAGAAAAAATGTAAACATTTTTATTTAAGTATCTATTTTTTATTAAGTAGGCTATTTATTTTGTATTAATACATAACCTCATTGTATTAATTTATAATGTAACATTATAGAGTGGCATTGTGTCAATAATCGTCAAGCACAGGTGACTCCGCGTGGTGGGAGGGGGCCCCCAAATCAAATTCTGCTTAGGGCCCCCAAAAGGCTCGGGCCGGCACTGTGTGTTCTGACTGAAAACTACATCGGCGATGACCGACAGCCAATGAGAGAGCAAGATACAGAGCAGCGGGGAGTTTGGGGAGGACTTATAGACCACAATATCAGTATTTTAATAGGTTTATTTACAATGATCTTGCAATGAATAGTCACGCAGTGTGAAAAGAATAGTAACCCGACTACTGGCGAAAATCGTGCAGTGTGAACTCAGCATTAGTTGACATGTAGTTGCAAGTTACTTCTAGTTAGTGGAATGTCTAAAGTGGACTATATATATATATATATATATATATATATATATATATATATATATATATATATATATATATATATATATATATTTATTATTTGTGACTTTTTTTCCAAACTGCATAGGACCCCTGAGGAATAAAGAGTGAGTGTAAAGGGAAAGCTCTCACTGGTGCGGGAGGTGCGCTGGCTGCTCTTGGAGGAGAAGCTGCTCTTGGTCCTGCGACTGCCGCCGCTAACGCTCACTCGCGCGCGCTTGGACGGGATCACCGCTCGTGACAGCGGGGGAGGGGGAGGCGGGGGGACGCGTGACGGGTACGAGTACATCCTGAAACACACACATGCTCAGATTAACACACACGCTCCGGGAATCGTGCACTCTGTCAAATCCCACTTCAGACAGACATTAAAGGGGTCATCGGATGCAAAATTCATTTTTTTATGGTGTTTGCATATAAATGTAAATCTTTGCAGTGTGTGGACAACCACCATACAATGAAAAAAAAAATCCTAATCCCCAAAAAGCCTAAACACTCTCAATAATCAAGCCGTTTTGGGTTTTCTGAGCAATATGATAATATGCAGTTGCTCATTATCATTTAAAGAGACGCACCGTAACGGGTCGCTGTGAACAGGGCTGTTTTTGAGGAGGGAAAAAAAAGAAAAAAAGTGTTACAAACTTTACATGAAGATCCTAAAGAATCATACTAACTTGTGAAAAATGGGCACCAGATGACCCCTTTAAAGGCTTTTAATGAATAATGAAAAAAAGCATTAGATGAGTTTAACTGTGCGAGCGAGCGCTCACCTGTCATAGTAATCTCTCTGAAAGTCATAGTCCAGATCAAACGAAGGACTGTGGGAGGAGAAGGCAAAGAATTAAAGGTGAAAAAAAAAAAATTCTACTCAAACTATAAAACGATATAAAATAGAAAAATTATATAAAATGCAAACCTGTACATATCTCCTGCAGAGCGTTTAATAGTCTTTGACCGATGAGGTTTTGGCTCACCAGCCAGATTAATATCTAAAAAAGCAGAAAGATTTAACATTAAACCACGAGACAAGTCGATTTGGATGAAAGCGTCTGCTAAATGAATGAATGCAATTGTAAACATGAGGTGCTCATGCATGTAGACATTTAACACGCATGTAAAACATCTTTCAATGCTACTGGTACGGATTGGCAGAATGTTTATACTTTTAAAAGTAAGTAAAAATTGCATTTTGTTTTTATTTACTTATGCTATTGTAAAATGTGCTATTTCCATAGATTCCACCCAAAAAATAAATAAATAGAGTAAACACATGTTGCATGCATAAAGCCTATTCTTGAGATTTTGCATTAGGCTTTACTTTAAGCAAAATATAATTCTTATTCTTTTAATTTTCAGTGGGCATTTGTGTGAGATTTCCCAATGACTGAAATGTGGAAATACTGATATCTCCAAAACTACTAGCAAAACTCACATTTAATTGACATATTTCAAATCATCAACTAAATGTATGCTTTTATGGGACTGTTAATATCAGATTTTGTGTCAAGATACAAAAACAAAAACATTATGCTTTACTTTAAGCAAAATATAACTCTTATTCTTTTGATTTTCAGTGGGAATTTGTGTGAGATTTCCCAATGACTGAAATGGGGAAATACTCAAAAACTGCTTGCCAAATTCACATTTAATTGACATATTTCAAATCAGCAACTAAATGTACGCTTTTATGGGACTGTTAATATCAGATTTAGTTGCTGATTTGAAATATACTTACCGAGCACCTGTCCGACGATCATCCTCCCGTCTTCCCCGCCGACCGCCGCTCTGGCGTTCCTCTCATTGGCGTATTGGACGAACGCGAAGCCTTTGTGCACGGAGCAGCCCACAATCTTCCCGTACTTACTGAAGATGGCCTCCACATCAGCCTTGGTCACCAGCATGGTGTTGAGGTTCCCGATGAAGACCCGGGAGTTCAGCGAGCGCGGATCCGTCTTGTTGGTGACGTTACTGGCCATCAGGCTGCTGGTTGTGGGGGAATGTCTGGGCGAAAAGAGAGGAATGGAAGGGGTGCAGAAGATTGACAAAGACGGGAAAGAAAAACGAGAAATTAGCTTGTCGATAACAACACTAATGGCCTCAGTAGCCGTTTCCATCCAAAGTTGCGAATTTAACCATTTTCAACTAAAAATGTAAAATTTTTATGCGTTTTGGCCGTTCGTTTACACGACAACGGCGTTTTGGGTGCCTGAAAACGCAAAGTTTTGAAAAGTTTCTCAACAAAAACGTGAATCTCTGAAAACGATGACGTCATGCACATGCATATTACGTGTTCAGTCTATAGTGCTTCATCGCCATCTACTGGCCTGGCAGCAGAATACAGGCGTTTTTAGCTGTTTTCACGGTTCAGTGCGAATGGGGATCGATTTGACAATGGTGTCGTCTGTACGCGGAAAACTCAAAGGAAACACTTTGTTTCTATCGTTTCTCCATTTCTATCGTTGTTGTGTAAGCGTAGCCTAAATTTGGAATATCGCATAAAACACTTTCCATCCCATGTGTTCAAGAGAACAAATTCACCGCTTCTCAGGAAATGTATGCAAAGTAACAATAATAAAAAGGAAGTTGCTGCAACCGGGGAAGCCTCATGTCCTCTCTCGAGTTTGGATGCCTGATGTTTGGGAACGCAACCATCTGAGACCGTTCTGGGAGGGAATTAAACCAAATCATTTTGACGACAGACTTTAGCGCAGGCATTTCAGAATGATTGAGGGGCTGTTTACGCGACACCATTTTCAACTAAAAATGGAAAACTTTAGAAAACGTGTTTCAAAACTATACCGTTATCGTCTCTGTGTAACCTACAAAAAACACGAATTTGTGAAAACGGTGACGTCATGCGTATTACGCTTAGTCTATAGGCGCGTAGTGCTTCTTTACAAAATGACATCGCCACATGGCAGCAGAATACACGTTTTTAGTAGTTTGAGGATCTGTGTGAACGGCGATCGTTTTGACATCGTTTGACAAACACAAAGGAAAAACTTTTCCAATTTTAGTACATTATTGTCAAGTAAACATACACTAAAACAACATTTGAGATGCTGTGTAATGAGATTTATCTGATCAAAGTCAGAGTTTTTTGTTGTTTCTCATAATAGTCCATGCGCATGTCTTCTTATCAGATACAAAAGTGCATACTTATTACTTTTTTTAATGTAATAACCCAAAATTCACAAAAATAAGTGGATGGAAACCAGCTAGTGAGATCGGATCAGTTCTGGAGTTAGTGTTCATGTCAACATGAAACGGCATTCGCAACCCATTTTACTTCAATGATAACATGCACTGTCAAATCGCTCAAAATAAGACCAGAAACACATTATTATTGAGTAAATGTGGTCCATTTTGGTTTCATGTTGACTTTAAATGAATTCTTACAGAACCACATGAAGATTACAGTCCAGATTACAGTATTTGCATTTTCAATTGGTCCATTGTTATTACTACCAGAAAACAAGACATTTGGGATAGGAACAAACATTTCCAAGATATATACAGTTTGTAACAATCGGGATAAAATGTTTAAGCATCATAATTCACATTGGTTTCATAAGTTATATCAACTAGTATGCTTAAAATCAGAGCCACAGCAGCCATATATGAAGCTTTCCTGTACTATAATGTGCTTAGGTGTACATTTGAAATCAGAAGATTCACATATCAACTAAAGGGCTTGTATGTTGTAGTTTATGCAGTTTGTTGGGCGATGGTGTTCATATCTTCACACACCAGGACTGGGCGAGTAACGTAGATATTTATGGGCTGACTTTAGAGATTGCATGCAAACTAAAAATGCAGAAGTGAAACTAATCATCCAGGTGTTTTATTATCGCTTTGCTTTGTTTATGGGTTTGATGAAGAGTAATATGCATGGAACTGTCTTTAAAATGTATCTGGTTTTAAGAAGCACTATGACACTATGTGTGTGGATCATTTCCAATGCTTATGGCACGTTTGAGCGGCAAACTGGTGTTTAGAAATATCTTTGGACGCTTAGACCGCCACATAACGTTCACATTGAGAGATTTAAGAGTGCTGAGGGGGATGTTGGGGGTTGAATAGTCAGAACTCACTCCATTTTGTCTGTAATTCAGGTCGAGTCGTCTGTCTGCCTGATTCTGTTGGAGAGAAGAGGGTTGTTATTGGACACCATTGAGCTGCTGCTCAGCAGTGCATTGTGGGTGAAGGTCGTACTGTGTGGGTGGGTGATGTAACCCACCGCACTTTAACAGACGTCACACCAATTTTAACACTTTCCCAAGGTCAAACACGCAGTCTAGTGATCGGCTACTGCCACCCAGTGGTTGGTGTACAAAACTTGAGGCAAAGAAAATTAAATCCAGACAGACATCCCAAGTGAAACAGAACAGCCATCTCATCTGTGCTATTTAAACCCACTCAATCCCAAACTAAAACCCTTTTAATTTAGGGGAGAAATGTCAAAGTGTCAAATAGAGTGACGTTGCTTAGCCACGTGACGAAATGACGCATCAAATCCTGCGCTAATGATAAAAGAAAAAACCCTTTGAAACAGCCGCCAAAGGAGATTAAAAGATGCCTATCAAGTGATGCCCTCGGCACAGCTTAAGACACACCATTAATCTGTATTACAGACCACTGAACACAAAGAGATGAATATCAGTGTGTCTGTAGGAAATCTCAGTATTATAAAGATGAAAGTTTAAGGCCAAAGAGAGTCAGAGGTCTGTGCAAATGAAAAACTCAAATTCTCCTCAGGCTCCATGATAGATAGTAGGAAAATAAACATGAATTTAGGGAAATTTGGACCTGCAATTGGTAATAAGTTGCATATTAACATTACTGTATAAATGCGCCCTTGTATTTCCTCAAGGAATTTGAGAATGAAGACCATTTCAATGTCTTAACATTAAATTGTCAACAGTAAAATGTGCTGAAGACAATATTGTTTTCTCAATGGTGGAAAGGATTAATGTCTCAATAGCTAAGCATTACTGTATAAAGTCAAGACTCAAGACCAAATAATAATACAGTAAATACAGTGTTTTCACCCCTGACAAATGAAGATGCAATGGTGTAAATGTATGCATTTCAGAATGAAAGTTCATGGGAAATCAAAGAATTTAAAATGTGAATTTTAAATATTGTTCTTGAAGCATCTATCATGGCAGCCAACGTGCTGAAGACTCATCTTTGCACTTGTATGGGGCGGTGAAAGACAGAAAATATGTTTAAACGACATGAAATGAAGAAAAAGTAGACGTAAACTTGCAATTGTCCTCTATAGTACACTACCACAAATTCAAAATAAGACCTCAGTATCAAATGTTGGGATTCTCTCTAAGTGTTGCTCAGAAAAACAGTGTGTCTTTGGTTTAGTGTTTTGCTAGCTTGTTTGCTTAAGCTAATTCATACTATGAAAATGTCTCTAATTGAACTAAATAAACAAAAATGCACAGGTCTATACACTATTTATAAAGTATTTTTTAAACTATGGCAGATTTAAAAGGTGACGAAAGCAAGTAAAGGCTACACACAACAAACGGGAGTCTAGTCTGCACACTTTTCAGGAAGATTGGTGCGGAAGTGGAGAATAAAGTAAAACCAACTTACGGATTGACGTGGGTCAAAAAAGCTGCCTCAAAAACTACAAAAAAAGCAAAATGAATAAAATCAGAAATGAACATCTGAGATGTGCCCCTTTTAGATCACTAAAGAAAGGGGAATGTTTTTTTTTTAACCAATTGAGTGCACTGGGCTGACAGACCTGAAGTCTAGCCTACATGATAGGGATAATGCATCTTCAAGACAAATTTGGTGTAAAATGTGGACTTGATTATGAAAGTGTGACCTTCATGACTTTAAAGAACATGTATGTTGTAGTCTATACAAAGACATCATGAGTCTAGACCAGGGTTTCCCAAAGTGTGGGTCACAAGTTCTGTGAAAAATCTAATTTAGTCAAATGAAAATAAAAGATAACACTGAATCAGTCCCATGTCATTAAACAACACTGTTTAAAGTTGTAGTGATCCTGTCTTTGCAGTCACATTACAACACTCGTTTCTTGTGATAAACCAGAGAGAGAAACTGATTCAACTACAATATGTAAACAATGGAATTCCTCCCCCCACATTCCATAATCAAATCAAATATATAAATAATTGTACAACATATTCTTGAGAGAAATAATAAAACACTATTGAGATAATAAAATAAACCAAATGTAATGAAAGTGGTGGACAGGCTGGTTATTCATACCCAATATCTTGGGGTGTGTATGATTCTCATGTTTGGGAACCCCTGATCTACACATACATTATTGATAAAAACAAAACCAGTTTTAGCTGGAGTATGATGCTGATGTGTGCCAAGTGATAAACATGATTTGGTGCACTCCATATACTCATATAAGATACTCATTTACCAAAACAAATGACAAATACTTGTATAATCTATATCAAGCACAGAAAGAAAACAAATTTAACCCCTTTCAAATGTGATATTGCATTGAAAATATTATGCAAGTCTTGCACGAATACGTAAGTGTGTGTGTGTGTGTGTGTGTATGTGTGTGTGTGTGTGTGTTTGTTGGGAGGGAGGGAGGACATAAATATAATTTTCATATCAAGACATTCAACAAGAGCTTCTTCATGGGCTGAAATTTTGGATTACACACAAATATGATGTAATATCTAATTGAATAGATGCAGCATGGGGCAGTTGAGCACATGAGCGAAGGCAGAATACTGATTTTGGCCCACTTCTTGAAACATTTATTAAATAAATAGTAATGCAACCAGCTCAATTTATCATTCTTGATGTACTTTTAATGGAAAGATTGACCGTTTACATGATTTCGCATAGACCTTGGATGCAATGTAAAAAGTGTTAAAATGGTCCATGCTTTGAAATAGATAATTGCATGAGGCAGAAAACGTGTTTTCTCAGTCCATTAAAAGTGCTGAAACAAATCAAAACCTGCAAAAACGTCGCCTGAAAATTCAATCGACACGATTCTGGAACGCAACGACCCTCAAAAATAGGAGCAAAAATAACGCCCAAATAACCGTATTAAAAAGGACATGCTCAGTCCAAATGTCTACAGCTGAATAAAAATAGTCTACTCGTGTTGGGGAAAACAGTCTGTCATCTTAAAAATGGTCTTAAAACATGATAAATATTCTGAATCCAGGACATGGAGGGAAAAACGACCCCATCTTGAAAACACAACCACCGGTCCATGAGACATTTCCTCCACAATAACTTAAAAAAAAAAAACAAATAAACCAGCTGCTCTAAGCAGTAGTCCTGCAAAAAATGGGGTGAAAAATAACTCCTACTTTGAAAAATAAAAATAAAATGGTGCGGTCCTCTCAAAGCATATATGTTTTTTCTTTCTTTCACTGCTCTACCACGGCATCACAAAATGTACGCCACCAAAGCCAAGCAGAAAATGACCAGAAAAATGCATTAAAAATAAAAAATAAAAACCACAAAAATTCTCCAAAGATAGTTCAAAGTCAGTCAAAAATAAAAAGTGACAAAAATCTCTCGAATCAAAATACTCACCGGGAGTTTAAGACTAAAAATGATTAAAATTCGGTGCTGTACTGTTTTGTGGATACAGTCCGTACCAGCTCGTTCAGTAGACACCGACCAGACGAGTGCACGAAATGGCGTCGAGCAAATGCGCACTGAACACACGCCCCGCCCCGCTCTGCATGTCCTCGAATCTCATTGGCTGCTTTTCAACACGCCGAAGAAACAGATGACACCGATTGGTGGATTTACGCGTCATTCTCTTGTACGTGTTTCTTTTCAAATAAAGAGCACGTCTGATTGGTTGATGCCGGATTTTTAGCAGCATCCTCCCCTCGGAGCACTACACTAATCGCTTTACAAAGCTTTTCATCTCATTTATAAATTAAATGTAAAGCTTTTGTACAGTTAGGTTGTTGAATTTGAAATAAAGTTCTTCACAAAACAAAAATGTACTATGGTAAACCACATTTCTTACAAAATAGTTATTTGTACTACAATAAAAGGTGGTAAATTGATTGTAAATTAAACAAAAGTGAAAGAAATGTTCAGTCACGTCAAGTCACCTTTATTTATATAGCGCTTTTTACAATACAGATTGTTTCAAAGCAGCTTTACAGTGGGGGGAAATGTAACAAAAAAAATAGCATCATAGTCCATCTTAAGTAAATTCAGTGTTGGTTCATTTTTGTTGTAAAAAAAAAAAAAAAAAAAAAAAAACAGTTATTAATTTAGTCAATTTATATCCATATATCGACTCTGGATATCCATTCTGGAGAAAACAGTGATGGCATCATCCAGTTCAGTTCAGTTCTCATAAAATAGTAAGAACTTCTTTATTCATTTAAAATTGTTATAATGAACAAAAATTGTAGTAATTATGGTAGGCTATTTGATACTGAATGTCCTGCAAAAAAAAACTAAAACCAGTCTTAACGGGTTTAAGCTGGTCTCTAAGGCTGGTGTCCCATCTTGACCAGCCTGGTCAGCTAAAAAAGCAACCAAAACCCCTCTAAAACCAGCATTGGAGACCCTGGAGGTTTTTTTTTTTTTATTTTTTTTTTTCAGCAGGGCACATGTTTCAAGCATCTGAAAACCATTAGCACCATGGTTGTTGTAAAATAGTTAAAAAAAAAAAAACACTTAAAAAAAAAGCCAAGATCCTTGCTAATCAAGATATGCTAATAAAGCAATATTAGAAATATAGGCTGCTGAATTTATTTGAAATTCACAGGAAATAAGGCAAAAAGAATATGCTTAAAAGTTCATAGTAGGTTACACCACTGTACCGTTAATGTACTGAAACATATAAACAAAGTAGCCTAGCAATGCAAAAAGAAATCACAGAAAAGAGATATTATTTCAAGTTTTGTTTCCATACTTAAAAAAACATATTAGTTGACAAGCTAACCCATCAACGGGCAACACCTTTAAAGGAACAAGGATTGGAGTTCACCACTTCAGCCTTCGGGAGTGACAACCTGCAACAAACAATTCTTATTTGTAAGTATTTTCAATTTTACTTGAATACAACTGATGAATTTGGCAACGAATAGGCTATAATACCTCTCTTGTCGGTCGTCTTGCTGCGCTGTCGTGGAAGAGTGAAGTCAAAGCGGAAAGATGATGATTCAGGAGTCTTCAAAACCTCTTCAAGTTTCACCTGCTCCTCATTCTCCTACAGTGAAAAAGTCTTATCATTAGCTTCATAATTATTCTCTCTCCAAAATATAAATAAAACAATAAAACCAAGGCTATGTTGTGAGAATGTGTATACTTTTAAAGGAGTTTAGGCCCTTATTTGTGAGCTAGAGCCATTACTTACAGATGGGCTTTGCTGGAGTCTGGTTTTGAGTTTAGGTGTGTTTTGGCTGTCCTTCTCCCTCTCTTTCTCCTTCTCTTTCTCTTTCTCCCTCTGTTGAAGGATAGCGTTGCGAGTAGCTCTGTACTCCAGAGCGAAGTCGCTGACGGTCTTACAAAAGGCCTCTTCGCTCGTTTCTCTCACCATGGAGCGAGAGTAACCGAGGAAGAGCAGGAACGAGTGGAATCTGAGTGCAAGAAGAAATTAAATAATAGACATGTAGACTTTGTTTGCATTGTCTGAGGAATTTTGTGGAATGGATTTTTTTTTAAGTTGCCAGCCACCACCAGCAATTGGAATAATACTAAAATTAATAATAATTTGTCGTTACACTACATCCTTATGCATCGCTTTCTGTCTTTTTCCCAAACTCCTGAAGTGACGTCAACGTCCGGGTTAGCGGTAGTATGAGCCGTCAGGCAAGTGTTATTTAAATAAACTCCTGATGTAATTACAAACTTTCCAGTGCCTTGTTTTATGAGTCCAGAAGCTATTTGTACTACTGTAGAAGTTTGATACCATTCTGGGCAATATTAGTGGGGTAATTTATAAAATGCAACCTTGGCTCGAGGTAATGGTGCAAAGGACCCTAGGTTGATTTTACTCCGAACCAAACTGGATTGAATTAATGTTTCAAAAGGTTCACTTAAATGCTTGAAATTTGTTTTGTAGACATAAATATAAGCAGACTTTTCATTAACATGTATAATATATGAGAGCATAATAAATATTTGCATGTGGATCAGTGCAAATGTTTCCATGAAAATGCCATGTTGCTGCCTCTAGAGAGAGAGAGAGAGAGAGAGAGAGAGAGAGAGAGAGAGAGAGAGAAAGAAAAGCCCCCCCCCCAGAAAAGCAGATCTAGGCAGGTGGAGCTGGGGAGGGGGAGGGGAGGTGGAGCTGGGGAGGGGGAGGGGTAGAGAGAGAACTCGCACCGCGCGGAGCAATAGTGCATTTGTACGGATGTGTCAAGGTTATATCGGGAAATAGTAATGATGAATACATGAAATCGATTGGCTGGGAACATTACATTTGAATAAACCAATCCGAATGCGAATAGAGTTTCATGGCTGAACTATTCATTTGTAGAAAGCAAATGGTTTTACCTGTTGATGACTCTGCGGTGAACTGCTCGTAGCACCTTCAACCTCTCCTCACAGTCTTTCAGAAACTGGCGGAGCCGATGATGGAGCACTGCCTCTTCTCCACCTTCCTCTTTTCTTCCTCCACCTTTCTTCTTCTTTCCATCCTTCTCAAGAAGTCTTAGTTGATCCCTGGATGCTTTACAAAGGGATTCAAGCTGGGAGAGATTCAGTTGCACTTGTGTGTAGTCACACTGGAGTGCAGTTGTTTATGAGAGAGAGGAAAAGAGGGAGAAAATGAGTCAAGAGTCAAGTTAAAATTTATTCTTAAAAATGGCACCAAATGGTAGCATCTAAACAGTCCTTCCAGGAAAATGCGGGGGGGGGGGGGGGGGTTTGTGATTGTTGCGGGCAAAAATCCTTGATTATGTGGCACGTTTTCTTTAAAAATGCAATGGAATATGCGGGATATTTATGCAATTTTATGCAATGAAATAGCGGGAACTTGGTAAAAATTGCGGGAACTGGCAAAAACCCTGATGAAACCCCATATTTTTTTTTTTTTTTTTATAAAAGTGATTCCCCCAACACCCTGTTCTCATTAGGCTACTACCTTAATATAAAGAGTCATTTCTTATTACTTCCTATGATAAGCAAGCATGCTACATCACAGAAAGTGCTGGGAATATTTAAGTTCTCATCTTGTTTTATTTCAGACCTTAATAAACACATGGCTCAAACTTACAAAACATTGATGAGTCAAACAAGTTCTGTAGCTTTACAAAAGGAGTATGCTACAACTTCTATAAAAATGAATAAATAAAATAGAAAAAAAAATATGTGCTTCCTGTTTAGCAGAGGTAGCTATACAAGACATACATCTTCTGTTAAAATAAGAGCTTCCAATTCACAAAGTGCAATCTCTTACTGTAACGTAAATTTACATACTACTAATATACTTACAACTGTAATAATAATGTTCCCATGGCAACAGGGGGAAATGGCTGCTCTTGTGTGAAGTAAACGCAACATTTTTCAACTTTCTGGTAAGATATGACTTTTTTGCAATGAAAATGCAGGGATTCTGAAATCATGCAAGCCCCGCATATTTTGCGCGTGGAAATCGGCAATTTATGCGGCGGTGCGGCGTATTTGAAAAAATGCGGCCCCGCATAAATATGCGGACTTTGGCTGATTATGCATTGAATTATGCGATCACATAATCGCGTTTTTCTGGAAAGACTGTCTAAAGTGAAAAGAGAAGAGGGCCTTAAATGGACCCTTGGGGCACACCGCATAATTGGGGAAACAACGAAGAAGAAAACTTCCCAAGTTTCCTTCCCAAGAGAAGGAAATATGGTCATGTCCAGAACAAATAACAGGCTTCAAATTAACTGGATATCATGGATGTTTACTTAGTCAAAACTTTTGACACAACAAAAGCATTATGCAGCCTTAGCCTAATGATTGAGAAGCACACGTGTTTCCCACAATGCAATGCACTAAACTTGACTTTCCCTTTCCAAGTGAATGAGGTCATATCAGTTTTTATCATCTTCCTGGGTTATAATTTTCTTAGACTGCCAACATTAAAGGCGTTTTTACACAGCTCTGAATTCAAATGCAATTCAACCATTTATTTCTCAGCTGATAACTGTTTGAAGTAAACATGCAAGGTAACAATGCAGTATATACTGTGATTTGAAATGTTTAAACTCTGCAATGCACATCCATTCACAATCAGTACATAATGCACAATATTCTTAGTACAAAACACATTCACATACCTTGCTGGCTTTTGTGACAGCAGTGATGTCGGAGTAGAGATCAGAGGATTGTGGGTAAAGCTGGAGCAATAACACACACACATGATGAAGAAGAGGCTGCCGGCCGTGTGTGTCTCTCACCTGAGAGAGTTTGCCCAGGTAACTCAACTCAAACCCCCTCGCCTATACAAAACAGAAAACACACACCTTCATGCAATGTCCAGGATATATCAGGCACACACATCTTTATACAGGCGTTCTCACCTTACAGCCGTTCAGAAAGTTGCCGATGGCCAGAACAGTTGCAAGTATACAGCGAAACGTCTGATTAGCCGCTAGCTGCTCCATGGCAAGCTTCAGATGGAAGAGCGGCTCTGCGATCTCCTGTTTACACACACATACTGTGAGCACAAATCAGCAGACGTCACAGACAACACACATCACACCAGTTCAAAGCTCTTTAGTTCATGCTTTTTATTCACATCATTTCAAACAATAATAAATAATCCCGTAGCCAAAGAACATTTTGCTAACATTCCCGTTAAATTATGAAAATGTTATTCCTGGACGATTCCTGAATGTTCCCTGAACGTTCAAAATGTCCAGTTTTGATGTGAATGTTAAGGTAACTTTCCATTTTAGAATTTTGCAAACATTACACGAATGTTACTTTTGGATGTTCCCTGAATGTTCTGAAACTAGTAATAACTTTTAAAACACATTAGACGAACATCCAACTAAAACATTTCATGAACGATGTATGAATAATGTTTTTGTGCTAACGTCTTGAGAACATTATTAAAGACCTGATAGAGACTTATTGAAGTCAACAGACATCAAAACAGGTAAAAGCTCTTTAGCTGATGCTTTTTATTCACATCATTTCAAACAATAATGGATAATCCCAGCTAACAAAAATATATTCTAAGAATATTTTGCTAACATTCCCATTAAATGATAAAAATATTATTCCTGAATGTTCCCTGAACAATCAAAACGTCCGCTTTTTGTAAATGTTTATTTATTTATTTATTTATTTATTGTATTCTTGGTTACGAATGTTGATGGGCTCCATTGACTTCCTAAAACAGTATGGTGTAAGTCAATGGTGTACATCAACTGTTTGGTTTCTGACATTCTTCAAAATATCTTCTTTTGTGTTCAACAGAAGAAATAAGTTTTGACAGGTTTGGAACAACAGTTTTTTTTTTTTTTTTTTTTGGTGTGTGAACTATCCCTTTAAATATAACAACCCAAAAGTTTTCCAAAATGTCACAGGGAAAATGATAGACTCATATTCTCCAATCATGCAGTTACGGATTCAGCATTTTGACTGTGCGACTTCTGCATGAGATGAGAACACAGTTTTTTAAGAGTTTGTGATATATTATCTCGTCCCTGTGCTTAAATCTATAGCAAGGTCACGCTCCTGTCACACATGCACACTTCAATGAGCCACACAATGCATGTTTATGTGTTTACATGGCAGGCCAAATCGTGGTAAGGGGCAAAAATGTGTCAATTGGTTAATGCTTAAAGTCCCCCTGTGGTGAAAATCAAGTTTTTAATGTTGTTTATATGTCTTTGTGGTGTTTTAAATATGCTTTAAGACAAACAATGTGTAAATTCATAAGTCGACAGCATTGCTGAGTATTTCCTCCTTAAAACTGCAGTGAACCAAAGACAGTCTCAAAAACACGCTTTGAAATCGCTGGTGTTTCTGACGTCACAAACTACCCTGTAACCAATCAGATCAACGTGTGATCGTCAACCAGTGGATCTCTGAGCTGAGTGAGTGAGTGGAGGCGGGGCTCATTTGCATATTCATAGAACCGTGTATACTAAATGAGGCAAGGGTGTCGAGTTACATTCAAGATATTTTAAGGCATGAAGACATTTTTTCAAGTGAAAATTGCTTAAATACGTAATTTTGGTGATCAAAGATGAGTTTTAAGGGATACAATTATTGACTACAGGGGAACTTTAAGCTGTTTATGACCTTACTCCGATGAAAACGGGTTAACCACACTTATTCCCAGCTTATTAAGCATAATCAGGTGAATGTGCATGTAAATATTGAGTTTCTCCTCTCTCTCTCTCTCTCTCTCTAGGCGCGTTTCCATTACAGATTTGCGCAAAACTTTTGCGATTTTTTTCTAAATGTCGACAAAAAACTATTGCGAAATTATGGCGTTTCCATTTACCCATGTTATACGACTAAAACACCTTTTTTTCCTCTCGCAATAAGCCATTCAAAAAATCATGGCGACAGATATTGGTAGGTTTACGTATATCCCAGCCACTGCACTGGCCACCATTATTATTAATGCAAGGAGACGCATGTGTGTTATCCAAGCATTAATGGTAAGGAAAGACCCTATACTTGTGAGCGGCACATATGAGGTTTTCTGGGTGTTTCTCACTCATTTCTGCTTCGAGGTCTTGATTGTGGCATTTCTTTGAGGTTTAGAATCCAGTATTCCTGTAATTATTTTGTCTTTTATGAATTTAATAAAGAACTCTAGTATTCTGTCCAAACACACCGCGTCATCTACGTCAGCTGACCTGAAACTGTTTCCATTGCAGTTTTGCAAAATATATATTTTTTCGAATTGCCTGAAAAAACCCCTTATGCGAGCGTAAAAACTTTTTTTTTTTGCGATAGATGGGAGTTTTTGCAAAATTTACATATTTCCATTGGGCGTATTTTGAAGGGTAATGGAAGCGCGGCTAGTCTCTCACTCTCTCCATGTTGTCGTGGTCCAGAGCGAAGGCCCAGATCTGCAGTCTGGCGCTCAGATGAGGAACGGTCCCCAGGGTCAGGAGACACTGCTCTGCGGGGCCCAGAGACGAGCCCGGGGCCCGAGCCTGAGCCTCTGCGATCACATTCAGCTCGTCTTCAGTGGGAACCAGCATCTGCAACCTCTGAACCAATTCAATTCACATTTATTTGTATAGCGCTTTTCACAATACACATCGTTTCAAAGCAAATGCATGTGTCTACATTACAATTTAGAGTGATCTGTTATCAGAGGTAACTATGTATTTCAGAAATGTACATATACAAAACCACAGTAAGTAAACAATTTATTAATTTAAACAATGCAATAATTAAAGGTAGAAACAGTGAGCTCATTGAAGTAATGCATACTTGTTTGTTAACAAAAAAAAAAACAGCATTGGTGCATGTTGATTCAGAGGGAACCATTTGCATTTGTTGTCAACCACAAATGCATGTCACCAAATACTTCTGCTTTCGTAGTCAAATGTGGTATAATTCGACTATGAAAGCAGAAGTATTTAGTGACATGCATTTGTGGTTGACAAATGCATGTCAAATATCTTTGGTGAATCTTCCAAAATGAGACCATATTAAAGGGCAAAGAGACTGAATGTTGACGTCATGACTAAGGGAGCTCACCTGGATGTCTTCTCTGTCTAGTACAGTGTTGTCCATGCTGGATATGGCAGGAGGGAGAAGGTGAGCCGGTGGGAGTCCGCTCAGCGCTATAGTGATGATGTTACTGCGCTTCACACTCAAAACACACACACACGGCTGCTTCTGCTGCGCAAACCAACAGACAGAGAGAGATGTGGAGCAGAAACACTGAAAAGCTCGATACGTAGAGGCTTGAGGCTGGAATGCACTACGGTTATTGACTGATTTGCAGTCGGGATGAGTTGAAGCTGTAGTTGCCTAAAGTCATGCCAGCTAGAGTTGACAGATTTCACAGAAAATCAAGCACAGGTTTTTTAGCTTCAGACTTCGATTCCTTAGAGTCGGAGGAGATCAAACATGTTTGATGTTCTGAACCGACTTTAGAACACGTGTTGTTTACATTTGTCACACGTCTCCTAGCAACAACGTGCAAGTTTGTTGTTTTCGGAACAACTTCAAACGTCTGTTCTGCGTTTAGTGCAGTGTTTTCAATATTTTAGATGCCGGAATATGATCATTCTGGTACGAAGGCCCCCCATTTTAACATTCAAAAGCCAGCTATATATTTTCATGTAAAAAGACCAAATTTGTACCTTGAAAATGAATATTATAAATTTTATTTGGAAAATATTTAGTTTCTACTATATTGCATTATATTATATATTTTACCAATTCTCACTATTTTACCATTTTGTACATGTATTATTATTATTTTTTAATTGTTCAAATCGATTTTTTTCAATCAATGTTTAATTTATTTATTTAGTTAGTTTTTCTTTATCCTCACGGCCCCCAGTAATTCAAAAAGCAGGTTTTCACAGCCATTTTTTGATTCCAAAAGAACCTTTCATTGAAAAGTTTTTAAAATAACTATATTTTCCCGCTTAGTTTTTTCAAATATCTAAAGAACCATTTTGTGGAATGGAAAGATTCGATGGATTTTAAAGGTTCTTCACTGAGCCATTAAAGCCAATAAAGAACCTTGGGGTTTTAAAATCTGTTCCATTAAGAAGTCGTGTAGTGAATTCCAGCCTTTACTGAAAGGTTTACTTTTAGATGTATATGCGAACATCACAGTCTTACCCGCCGTCGCTCCATCAGACTGCAGAGGGCTCTGTTGCTGCTGCTGCTTTTGCTCTCAAACAGGTATTCCAGTCGATTGGTGTCGAGATGAACCGGTTCCAGACCGGCCCAGATGGACTGGGGCCCGAAGCGGCCCACTCTCGGCAGCGGCTGCAGACTCACCAGCGCCCTCCAGTGGAGCCTCAGCGTACGAGCGCCTGGCGGACCCGGCGACCCGCTGGATACAGGAGGAGGAGCTATGGGGGGAGGGGGCGGAGCCAAAGGGGGAGGGGGCGGGGGCACCAGGGAGGTTGCAATCTGATTGGCCGAAATGCGGGAGGAGTCTTCATCAATGCTGTCCAGCTCAAGATCCTCGTCATCCCAGAGGTCGGAGAAGTCGAGGGCGTTGAGGCGGAGCAGGGGGGCGTGGCTTATGAGGGATTCGAAAGATTCGGCTTGTTTCATTGGGTCTTCGTTAGTGATTTATTTTTTTTTTAAACTTGAGGAAAGTCAATAAATGTTGTGAAAAATTATGCATAGGAGGTGAATCTTCTTCTCCAAATCAACACAATGACCAAATATCAGCTCAGTATCGCTACTTCAGAGGAACGGTTTACCTTGATCAGAGTCTGATGATCCAATGATCCTCCAACGTTACAAGATTTTCCTTGTACAATTTCATTGGGTCTTCGTTGGTGATTTATAAAAAAAAGCAAAAAAAAAACCTTAAAGTAAATTAATGTTGTGCAAAATGAAGCCTAGGTGGTGAACGCTATGTGAGAACTCTCATGAAGGGGTTTCGAGTGCGCTTGTGCAAAATCAGAATGAATAAATGAAATGAAATGAAAATGAATGAACCTTGCTCTGTTTCTTCTCCAAATCAACACAATGACCAAAGATCAGCTCAATACAGCTCAGAGGAAAGCTTTACCTTGATCAGTGTCGGTTCATAGTTGCACGCAGCTTTGCAAATGATCCTCCAACGTTACAAGATTTGCCTTGAACCAATAATAAAGAAACATACTCCCATGTTCTTCAAAGTTAAAAAAAAGGCTAGTAAAGATAATACATTCATAAAACAATGCTTGATGCAGCTCCTCCGTCAACACTGGGTTTGAGCTTGATGTGTCTGATGGGTCAAATCAGAAAGTCTTGCAGATCATGTGATGTGTATTTCAGAAGGCCCAGTGAATCCATCCGCTGCACGTCCAGCATCTATAGGATCCTTTTTAGCACATTCTCCTACATCACACCGTCGTCCTCATTTAAGCGCTCTGTTGCGTTGAGCATGTGTGTGTGTGTATGTGTGTGAGAGAGACGTGAAACTCTGTCTGTGTCCCAGACATTATGAGGGGTCGTTTACACGGTGTTTATTTGAGTTGCGCCCTTTCCCTTAATTTCCTTATCTCTCCAGCATCTCCTGTTTATATCACAACTTCACTATCTCTCCGTCTCCACCCTTTCGCTCTCCTTCCCTCTCTTTCAGTCTCTCCATGCTGAGACTCAGACTGCATATGGATTTTGGGTCAATAATCCCTATAACTGTTGCTTATTCTTGATTGGTTTGGGATCCGAACAACCATCAAATTCTAAGTATATTGCATAATATATAATTAGAAAATGTCTTAAGGTTGCTTTCTATCTGCAAGAATATGGATGTTTTAATGAACTAAAAGAGTTGAAGAACTCAGTTCAAGTTGCTTTAAGAAGCGAAGTGTGTGTGTGTGTGTGTGTGTGTATGTGTGTGTGTGTGTGTGTGTGTGTGTGTGTGTGTGTGTGTGTGTGAGAGAGAAGTTTCCAGTTTCGCTCCTATAAACACATTCAAAAGTCTTTGCCATTAGTTTTTTCTGTTTTCCTGCTATTCTGCAGATAAAATGGCTCTTTAAATATATATATATATACATATATTATAGGGTGGGTTATAACATATATATGGGTGGGTTATAACATATATATATATGGTTCAAGGACTCTTAACAACCCTTAGGCTTGAAATAGTGAGTTTTTATCAGTTCTAAAACATTTGTAGCACATATGTAGAGACATAAAAATTATGTGGCTGAATTTATTTTTTCTACAGCATTTATTTTTTCACTTATTATGTTTCTAGTAATAAACATTTATAGGCCTAATAGTATATGAATAGCTTGATCTGAATGGCACAATACAGAATCTGTTGGTTTCTGAAGCGAACACAGTTCAGAATAATGGCGTCTCATGTGGCTCAGTCTCCAGAAGCTGTTGATGTTTGTTTGTGAACTCTGGGGAAGTCATTGGCATCACAGGACCGAATGTTGTCTATAATTATGTCTAATGATGTTTAATTATCTGAGCTTTGAGAGGGAAATCCCAGACTCCGGTCCAAAGGGAACGACCTCTGTTTAGAATCAGTGAAACGTTATTCATATTCATTCTCTTTATGATGTGAAAGGGTCAGAGAGCCTTCAGTAAAGCTATTCAACTGACTTTAATAGCTAGTTTTAAATGTTAATATTAACTAAGATTAATAAATGCTGAAGAAGTATTGTTCATTCTTAGTTCATGTTAACTAATGAACCTTATTGTAAAGTGTTACCAATTATAATATAAATGTCATAGTATTCCTTTAGAATTTATATTTATGTTTTAATGTGGTTTTATAGCCTATACTATGTTTTAATGTCCATTTATATAATACAACTATTTGAAAATGTATCTTATTATAATTAAAAATCTCTGATCCTTGTACTTCCAGTGATGGTGCTGTATAAGCTGTCATTGTCACGACGACATTTCATTGGCTCTTCGTAACGCCATACTTCATCTCTCAACGTCGGGAGCGCGCACGCTCCTTTGCCCTGCTCCGGAATGTTATTTATGGCAGGCGCGTTCCCGCAGACCGCAACCGTTATTATTCGACGAGCGACTGACACCGAAACTACAATGTCAAACATTTTCGGGACTCTGAGCGCTTCCGTGTTCACGCGCGCCGGGAATAAGGACCCATCCTGATTTGTTATATTATACGCGCAAAATCTCTCCAAATGATATTTCTGGGCGCAAAAGATTGAGAGGATGTGTCATCTTTCAGATAAGGTAAGTGGCGAGCGAGCGCTTTACGAACTTATTGTCTGTTGCGCTGATAACGAACATTTTTAACGCGATTGTTAAATTATCGCGCGTTTGTTTCATATGAAACTCGTTGTTTTTTGTTTGTTTCTTGTGTTTATAATGACTTTAAATGATTGACGTCAACCTCGATCTACATGTTTTACAGCTACGAAGCGGAGGTGTTGCGTATAATGTTATTTAAAGTGTTCGCCAAAGATGATACGAAGAAAACGCGTTAAAAAAACTGCGCGAACAAACGAAATACGTGCGACTGTATTTATTACGTAATGAGCGCGCGGGACAGATGCGCGTGGGCATGTGCTGCAATTCATCTAGGCTTTCTTAAAAGCGCAGTTCCTTGGGTAAATTATTAGAAGAGAAAGAAACCCGTATACAAATATAAGTTTATACATGCATTTCGTAACATGATCTAAACCAAGCCGGTTTCAGTTTCAGACAGCTGCATGATAGACTGATGGTGCAACCACTTCAAAACACTTGTCACGCGCATCACTGTCACTGCTGACATCATGCAATAATGTCTCTATAGAAACATTGAAATGTATTACAATTATCACGAAGTGCATAGTCCAAAATTAACCTACTATGATGACACTAAGATGAAAAAAATAAAATATTTGTAAATGCATGGGTTACACTTTACAATAAGGTTCATTAGTTTATTTACTAACATGAACTAACAAAGTGCAATTTGTTACAGTATTTATTAATCTTGGCTAATGTTAGATAATAAAAAGTTGTCCATTGTTTGTTCATGTTAGTTCACAATGCATTAACTAATGTTAACAAATACAACCTTTAATTTTAATAAATAGTATTAGTAAATGTTGAAATTAATATTAACTAAGGTTAATAAATGCTGTAGAAGTATTGCTCATTCTTAGTTCATTTTAACTAAGGTTGTTAACTAATGTTAAATAATTAACCTTATTGTAAAGTGTTACCAATGCATTTTATAATGCCAACAGATTCATGTGTATGATGAATATCTCTTTTTTTTTAAAGTCATAATATGTGTGATATGTTATTTTAGTAGTGATCATTTGCATTCGGCCTGCTGATGTACTGGTGATGCATGTGTGAGTTTCAGTGGAAGTGGCTCTGTCTTTATTTATCCCTCGCTCGCCCGGTGTAGGTGGAAGTGTGTGAGAGAGAGTGAGTCAGGAAGAGATGATGGAGGTAATCAGAAGAAAAGACTCGAACGGCCTGTTCTCAGACAACTCCGACAACGACTGTGAGGTATGAACGTCTGTGTGTGTGTGTATGTGTGTGTGTGTGTGTGTGTGTGTCAGAGGTGATCTGTGAGTGTCATAATGTGAAACACACATGTTGGATTGGTCTCTCTGCAGGACATGGGGGCGTGTGGACAGAGTACAGGTGTGTGTTTGTGTGAAAATACACCCTTCTGCGATCAGCACACACAGGAGGTAAGAGCCTATCGATGGCTGATGTCATACTGTATATATATATATATATATATATATATATATATATATATATATATATATATATATATATATATATATATATATATATATATATATATACACTCACCTAAAGGATTATTAGGAACACCTGTTCAATTTCTCATTAATGCAATTATCTAATCAACCAATCACATGGCAGTTGCTTCAATGCATTTAGGGGTGTGGTCCTGGTCAAGACAATCTCCTGAACTACAAACTGAATGTCAGAATGGGAAAGAAAGGTGATTTAAGCAATTTTGAGCGTGGCATGGTTGTTGGTGCCAGACGGGCCGGTCTGAGTATTTCACAATCTGCTCAGTTACTGGGATTTTCACGCACAACCATTTCTAGGGTTTACAAAGAATGGTGTGAAAAGGGAAAAACATCCAGTATGCGGCAGTCCTGTGGGCGAAAATGCCTTGTTGATGCTAGATGTCAGAGGAGAATTGGCCGACTGATTCAAGCTGATAGAAGAGCAACTTTGACTGAAATAACCACTCGTTACAACAGAGGTATGCAGCAAAGCATTTGTGAAGCCACAACACGCACAACCTTGAGGCGGACGGGCTACAACAGCAGAAGACCCCACCGGGTACCACTCATCTCCACTACAAATAGGAAAAAGAGGCTACAATTTGCACAAGCTCACCAAAATTGGACAGTTGAAGACTGGAAAAATGTTGCCTGGCCTGATGAGTCTCGATTTCTGTTGAGACATTCAGATGGTAGAGTCAGAATTTGGCGTAACAGAATGAGAACATGGATCCATCATGCCTTGTTACCACTGTGCAGGCTGGTGGTCGTGGTGCAATGGTGTGGGGGATGTTTTCTTGGCACACTTTAGGCCCCTTAGTGCCAATCGGGCATCGTTTAAATGCCACGGCCTACCTGAGCATTGTTTCTGACCATGTCCATCCCTTTATGACCACCATGTGCCCATCCTCTGATGGCTACTTCCAGCAGGATAATGCACCATGTCACAAAGCTCGAATCATTTCAAATTGGTTTCTTGAACATGACAATGAGTTCACTGTACTAAAATGGCCCCCACAGTCACCAGATCTCAACCCAATTGAGCATCTTTGGGATGTGGTGGAACGGGAGCTTCGTGCCCTGGATGTGCATTCCAATTTTCAATGCCACGTAGAATTAAGGCAGTTCTGAAGGCGAAAGGGGGTCAAACACAGTATTAGTATGGTGTTCCTAATAATCCTTTAGGTGAGTGTATATATATATATATATATATATATATATATATATATATATATATATATATATATATATATATATATATATAGCCTATATATATATATTGTAGAGAGAGAGCGAGAGAGAGAGAGAGAGAGAGAGAGAGAGAGAGCTACTTTTATTCAGTAAGGATGCAAGGTTGAACAAAAGTGAGAGTAAAGCCATGTATTGTGTTACAGAAGATTCTATTTCAAAGAAATGCTGTTCTTTTGAACGTTCTATTTATCAAAGAATCATGGATATAACTGTATTTACAAATATATTAAGCAACACAGCTGATTTTAACATTGATAATAATCATAAATGTTTCTTGAGAATCAAATCATCATATTAGAATGATTTCTAAAGGATCATGTGACTCTGAAGACTGGAGTAATGATTACACTTTACTATATATTCACATAAAACAACTGTTTTATATTGTAATATTTCACAATATTACTGTATTTTTGATTAAATGAACACACACACACACACACACACACACACACACACACACACACACACACACACAGTGCTTGAATTGAATTTTTTTTTAACTTCAATTTATATAATATATTTCTTTATAACTATATTACATTTATTAAAACAGGCTTACATAATATAAATCTATACATTTTCTGTACAGGCCATGGTAAATAACAAAGAGAGACAAGCTGCTATTATTCTTTTAAATTTCTGGAGACTACATACATTTGAGCTAAATAATGACATTATTATGTTTAAAGTGTAAGTTGCAGGTTAAATTTTTCACGAAGATAATACAATGTGTTTATTAAACATAAAGATAAGAACCGCCCACCATTGTTTTTTTATACCAAAATGCTGATATAATATGAAAAGTTGGCACTTTTAACAGTGGTTTTAACCGCTCCCGCTCCCTTCCACTAGATGGGGCGTGACGTCATAAGAGGAACTCACTAGTAGAGTTACCGGCATAGTCATAGCTATAGATGCCTTACATAACTACAGAAAAGTTGGTTGTATGTTTTATTTGATAAAAAAATTATGGATAAAATAACTCAATTGTAAACATACTCATGTGTGCTGACTTCAAGGGGACCGTGATCCTGCCTGAAATGAGAATAAGCTATTCGCAAACAAACGGGTTCAGGCACGTCAGTTCAGCCGGTCGCGGGTCGAGCTGTTCCACTAAACACAACGCGTTCACCTCACGGCAGCACATACTCTCCACTGCTGATAGCCCACACAAACACAGCGATGGGGACATCGATCTCTCTTTTTCTTTTCTGACAATAAACATCGCTAATTAAATCGTGAGAAATTGCTAAAGCGTGGATTGAGGAAGGGTATTACATGACGTTTGAGGCGTCGATGAGACTAGCGATTGGTGCCTGTGCAGTGTGTGCATCTCTAACGTTACAGCTCTGATTTGGACTGACTTACTGTAAGTAAATAATGTCTTCAGTCGTTGTCCCTCCTTGCTATTCTACATGACGGCAATATTTTGAAAAGACTTGCTTGTTCCGTTATATTATCCGGGTTAAGTTTGCACCAGGCTAGACTAGCTCTAACGTAGCTAACGTTACTCACCAGGACACTTGGCCAATCCTCCACTCATTCTCCTCACACCAAGCATTAATAACTCTTTGAGTGCCATGGCTCCCCTCTCTCACGCCTGACCGGTTAAAAATTGTAGGGCTGTGGTCCATAAAGAATTTGATGGTTTCCCACATCCTCAGTCGTTCTCCAAATAGCCATAATACAGTAAGAATCTAGCAGAGTATGGGTTGTGAGTTCCTCTTGTGACGTCATCACCCAGTAACTAAAAAAACACGCTACCTTTGAAGAAACCCCAATAAATGTTATTTTAACGCATTTTAAGACAGAAATAATTAAATATATACATATAGAGCACTTTAATTTACACATTAATTGGCTGTGGTGGTTAACCTGAAACTTACACTTTAAGAGCTGCTTCACAGCAGAATATCCATTGTTGAGTTTCCATAAATGATTCTGCTATTGTCCTGTTTATCACCGTGAAGCTCATTGACTATTGATTATTGAATAAAGCACTACAGACATAAGTGACCTGACTTGATATAAGGCACTTGAAACCCACAAAAAGACCCACACATGACTTCAAAATACATTGAAATAAAAAATAATCAGAGCTTCCAAACTCACTGGAGGGTCTGACTGTAATATTCAGAAGTGGAGCAGGAATAATGTCTCAGAAAGCAGCCAGTAACTTCAAAAGGACCTTAAATTACCTCTTTAATTAATTTCATTATTTTATCTTCAGTTACAAGTGAAAATGCCACAATTCCAGCCTCACTGAGTAACGGTGCAAACCGTCCCTGTGCGCTGGGGATTTACAGAGAGAAGATTCACACACTTGCACGCAAGATGATTTTGAAATAATTATAAAAATAGTAACAATGAAAAATGAGTGATTGTTTCTAATTAATGCAAAAGCCCCGACATGGAGTGGATACATAGTAGAAAGACAGAGAGTGAGAGAAAATTCCCCTGTTTTCTCTTCTCGACTCCATTGTTCCGCTAAAGTTTGCTTCACCGTAGCGAGCAGCAATGAATAATTAATAACCGTATCCTAACTGCGGGAATTTAATCAGATTTGTCTTTGTTATCTTTACTAAAATAAAAAAAAATACCACCCTCCCCCCTCAATTTGAGCACTACCAGGGCCGGCGCTCCGCACACGCACACCACGCGCTGCGCGTAGGGCACCAAGTGCTTGGGGGGGCACCAAAAAATCTGGGTCGTGAAAAAAAAGAAGCGTTTTTTTTTTTTTTTTTGGTGATTTTCGTTTTTTTGCAGAATCTGTTAGTTGAGATCACGAAGAAGCCTCTGCATGTTTGAGATAGCAGTATTGGTATATTTAAAAGCGTACATTTTGATTTTGACATCGGCTTGTTTTTCGGAGATTCTAGCACGCAGTAGGGGCGTGTCATTGTCGGTGTGTATTTCCACTGAATAAGCCGGCGTGGCTACTTATTATGCAGCGCTCTGGCCGGCTCTATCTGATTTCAAAATTCAATGACGATGGACGCAAATAACATTACGATGTCTAGCAATCGATTTAAATAGTAGGTTACATGGGGTTTAATTTGTCGTTTAATGAGATGTAGCCTAATACATGTTGTCAGTCCCAATATATAGATCCGCCAACTAAATTAACGTGTATCTCAATGGTCCAGTGGTAGAGCTTTCGGGGTACCACCAAGCATTTGTGCCTAGGGCACCCAAATGGCTAGCACCGGCCCTGAGCACTACACCCAATATTTTGGTCTCATAAGTCTCTCTTTTTAATGTAAATCTATGGGATTTTTTCAGCCATTTTATCAACCACCATTTCATCATCTGTTAAGTAAAAGTGAATGATTTAAAAAGGGTTGTGGTGTCTCGTCTCTCACCAGGACTCCCGTGTGAAGTGTGTCCAGTGCGGGAAGAACAGACCCATGATCACCAGGTACTCCGAGGGTTACGGCACAGAGGTGAGCATCTGCAGCAAAGACTGTAAAAAAATATGAATTATAATACTAGCGTCCGTGACCTCACCAGTTTTTGAAGCCCAAAGTGGGCGGAGCCGGCCGTCGCCAGTTTATCACTCACGGATAAACGAAAATGGGCAAAGAGGCGGATTCGCTGAGGTGACGTGACCCTAACAGACAGCAGACAAACGGCTAATAGTGACATCAGCGACAATCCACCTGTCACTCAAGTGGCCACGCCCTAAATTATGCAGAACTTCTGTCTTTCCCTCTGGTTCATTAGAGTTCATTAGAGGGGTCCAAGACCCCAGGACTTTTGTTGCACTTTAACCACAAATACACACAAACATTTAGTTTAAAAAGTAACAAATCCTTCCCTCGCGGGTCAATTTGACCCCTCTAGGAATGAATAGAATGCGAGGAATGCTTCAGTACACATAGAAAAACCTAAAAATGCTCAAAATTCAAACTAAAAATGCTAAAACTTTTCCAATTTTTTTTTTTTTATAATGTCTACATGTGTATCTGAATGCATACTGAAGTAAAAATTGACTTTAGGACCCAGCGGAACAGCTCATTTGCTCCATATAGAGAGATAAGGCCATCTAGAGTCATGACATATCATGTTATATTATAATTTTTTTTCCACAAAAGGTCGGCAAAGACACTAATGACCGGTTTCACGGACAAGGCTTAAGTTTAGTGCCAGACTAAAATGCATGTTTGAGCTGTTTTAACTGAAAGCAACTTGCACTGATTTATCTTAAAATATATCACTGCCATTGTTTTGTCTCAAGATAGAGATCAGTGATGTTTTTTCTAAGGCACGTTTATAAAAGCTTCTTAAATGTCCTAATTGAACAAAGTGCTAATCCTGGCTTAATCTAAGCCCTGTCTGTGAAACCAGGCCTAAATGTAAGATATTTTGAGCTGAATTAGGTTAGTTGAGTTATTTTGAATTTCAGCTGAATGAATGTGAGAATGTGCTTAAATTACTATTTCTTTATTATTTATTGATCAAATCTAGTCATTTTGACCCGCAAGGGAAAGATTTGTTACAAAGTGCGACGGAAGGATGAGGGTTAAGGCTTAATACAATTTAAACGTATGAGTTATAAAAAACATTCACCAGTTTTCATGAAGGGCAAAATTAGCTATATAGACCAAAACCACTTTTTGTACCAGGCTGTAAACATGTTTCTTTCTGCTGTAAAGTTGGAGATTTTAACATGTGGGTCTATGGGATTGACTCTCTCCTGCAGCCTGTCTCTAGTGGCCAGTCGATGAGTTGCTGTTTACATCACTTCTGTGTTGGGTTCAAGAGAGAGACAGGAAGGTTGTCGCTTGGTTTGGACGTCTCTGAATGTATGAGTGCAAGTGTGTGTGTTTCAGTGTGTGACTCGTGTTTCAGGAGGAGTGTGTCCAGTCTCATCCTCAGGGAGACAGTGATGCAGACGCAGACATCGAGGACACGGACAGCAGGTGTGTGACCGACACACACACACACACACACACACACACACACACACATGCGCTGAACTGCATCCACTTCTAAACTCTTTCTCTGCATTGTGGTTGGTTCAGGCTCCAGATTGTGGGTTCCCTCCAGCGAATCAGCTCCCGGAAGAGGAAGCGTCAGCGAATCACACGACAGGACACGACGGAGAGCGAAGACGACGGTGGGCGGAGCCACAGGACTCACCGCTGGAGTCTCCGACTCAGTCCTCATCGCTCACACAACAGGACCATACTGGAGGTCAAATATATGTCTTAATTATTCTGTATCTGGTCTGAAATTACGGTAACACTTTACAATAAGGTTCATTAGTTAACATTAGTTAATGTATTAACTAACATGAACTAACAATGAGCAAAACATTTGTTACAGTATTTATTAAAGGGGTGGTATAATGCTCTTTTTTACAATATGTAAAAAAAGTCTCTGCTGTCCCCAGAGTGTGTATGTCAGAGTTTTAGCTCAAAGTACCTGATCACATTTTACAGCATGTTACAATTGTCCCTTTTTTAAGGGTCAGTAAAAACGCGTCATTTCGTGTGTGTCCCTTTAAATGCAAATGAGCTGATTCTCCCGGTACAGAGGGTGGTACTTCAAGTGTGTGTGTGTGTGTGTGTGTGTTAGCAGCTCCGTTTACCTCACGCAGACAAGCACTAAAATGTCAGAAATTGTTCTGCCTTTTATGTTTAAACTGGAGTCGGACAATGATGGAGAGACTCAAGAAGAAGTGACAACATGTAGAAGCAACAGGACGTTTCTGAATGGTTAGTTGATGGATTTGTGTTGCTGATGTGTAGTTAACTATCTTCAAGTCTTTGATTAGCATATTCTTCATGATAATCTATAAATCGCTCGTGTGAACTTTTGTAAGATGCCTACAGAGTGACATGCTATTGCGTGTTACGTACTGTATTGCATGTGAAAAGACGGATGCGACAGCTTGAGCAGACTCACACATGTGCTCGACTACAACAACTCTTCCTCTTCTCAACATGCACCGCGTGTTCTGGGGGCGGGGTTTATGTAAATTCTAGGGTTGGTGATGTCACTAACCCGGGAGGAATGTGGTGTACAGATGGTGGTCAACCAGAATGAGACTTTTACCGCCGCCGTTCCCGCGGCGGCAAAATTGGGATGTGTATTTGCTGCCTTTTACCGCTGAGTGGCGCTGTAATCACAGACTTTGAAAAGTGTCAGTTTATTCTCTTTATGACGTAATCTGCCGCGGCAGTAATCTGAGCTGAGGTCACAGATAAATTCAAGATAAATATTGTGGTTAAACGAATTCAAATTCATTAAATTTAAACAAAGTAGACACACGTTAACATTGTGTGCCCAGTTTTTCTATAATTTAGAAAGGCTATGTCAATAGGTTACTTGTCATTTTCTTCGTGTTATTTTAATGTGTTTGTAGATTTATTAACTGAAACATAACAGTGAAATAACTTAAAATAATTTACCGTGAAATTAAAACATTTTCAGGACTTGCAGCTCCTAACCGATGTAGTCGGTTTAAGCATTCTTTGTTATATTCAGAACTAAATAGCCTTACATGTTACAAACTTTTAAAACAGAGAAAATAGTAGACGTCGGCGATTCAGACGGTAGCTCTGTGGTCAAAGCATTATCAATAGCCTCTCGGAGCTTCAAACGATCTGAGATCGAATCTCAGTGTAGCCGACAGTGTTTATGTTTTTCCGTTCTTGATGCTTAAATATGTATCTGTTTATTAAAGTCAATCATCTTGTTTAATTATCAATTGTACATTACAACATAAATTTGCTACATTCCCGCTGCAAAGACGACACATCTGATGAAGGAAGACTGTCAGCCGATTGCACCAGAAAATGAAGATGATTCGTCTTTAATCTGCTAAATTATTTTTTTTTGTGTGTGTGAATCATTCACGAGATTGAGATGACTGACAGTGATACCCGGCCATATCAACGGAAGACATTTTTCAAAACAGATCGAACAAATCAGAAAAATACTTTCAATACAGTATTGCTTTCAATTAAAAAATAAACAATGAAAATGTAAAAGAAAAATAAAATTAATTAAGTTTGAAAACCCATCGCACATTTTAAGATATGAATAAAGTGTCGGGACAGTTTATTTATTTAAACAGGGTTGCATCGATAGAGTTTATTCCCTTTGTGATGCAAAATAAGAAACACAGAATCTTAGGCCTATTCTTGCAACATTTTAAATTTCTATTGTCAAAGAAATTGCAGCTAAATTAAAAAATTAAAACGGTACAAAACGGAAAAAGTTCAAAGCAACATAAATTAAGAACAGGCGTTTTTCTTTGCCTCTCTCGCGATGGATATTTTTTTAGTAAGTTGGTCTCCCTCACTGCGCGCGGTGGGTCTTTCTCGAAATTAAGCATTTCAGCGTAAAAAACACCATACAGCTGATAATACTGTATATGTCGCTGTGTGTCATCCACACAAATCACGAAAGAAAAAACTGTAACAAATAGCTTTTGTTCCTTCAAAGATACAACATGCCTTGCTGAATTCACCTTACAATAAAACGAGGTGGGTCGCCAATAAAAGAGTTCTGTATCTGCTAAATTTAAATTGTTTGTGGAAAACCTATACAATCAATAAAACTACAATATTAGTCAGGTCCCAAAATAGATAAATAGCCCTGGATAAGATGCAGTAGGCATTTTTGAGGAAAAGTACTTCAAGTGTTGTTTCTATATGATTTTTAGGTGCTGAATCCATTTCTGCCGTATAACAAGTTGTAAACATCACTGTTTTGGCATAAACAATAAAAACAAAATGGCTGCCAAAAAAAAAAAGTTTTAATGCATTTGTTGCAGTTTAAACATTAAACATTAGAACTAAAACTATGCATTCTCAGAATATTTAAACATGTAAACAATGAAAAAACAACATTAACATGAAAGGGATAGTTTTTAATGGCTGCTGGAATTATGCCAAGGTACACTGGGAAGCATATATCAGTGGAAATATGCAATTATGCCCAGCCCGAAGGGGGGGACTTGGAATACACATGACCCCAGGGGGCTGCATATTGAGAATCACTGGGGTGTCCAGCTGCAGGTGGAATATTTCAAACCCAGGGGTGGCAAGGTAGCTTGCCGAGGGAAAGACACATGCTCAGAGAGGCTTACAGTGGACTACACACGTGGGGGTTGCCCAGAGGCCGTGTTAGGTGTCGCCCAGCCTGCAGATCTACATATGTCTGTTGGCGAGGCGCCATGCGCTAGAGCCCAAGAGGATGCCACACTCCGGGTGGAGCAGGCCGTCACATCAAGGGGGCATGGTCGACCTTGCTGCTGGTAAGCCAAAGCAATGGTGTCCACTATCCAGTGAGACAACCTTTGCTTGGAGAGAGCCTTTCCCTTCAGCTTCCCACCATGACAGACAAAGAGCTGGTCTGAAGTCCTGAAACAATGCATCCTGTCTATGTAAGTATGGAGGGTGCGTACTGGACAGAGCTGTGCCAAGGCTGGGTCTGCGTCCTCCAAGGGCAGCGCTTGCAGGTTCACCACCTGGTCTCGAAAGGGTGTGGTGGGAACCTTGGGCACATATCCAGGCCGGGGTCTCAGGATCACGTAAGAGTTAGCCGGTCCAAATTCCAGGCACGCTTCGTCACCCGAAAATGCCTGCAGGTCCCCTACCCTCTTGATGGAGGCCAATGCAACCAGGAGCACTGTTTTCATTGACAGGAACTTAAGCTCCACTGATTGCAGAGGCTCAAAGGGAGCACTCTGCAGGGCAGTTAAAACCACAGAGAGGTCCAAAGAGGGAACGAGAGGAGGGCGAGGAGGATTCAGTCTCCTCGCTCCTCTCAGGAAACTGATGATCAGGTCGTGCTTTCCAATGCACTTACCATCAACTGCATCATGATGTGTGGCAATGGCGGCACCATACACTTTCAGGGTGGAGGGAGACAACCTTCGCTCCAACCCTTCTTGCAAGAAGGAAAGCACGACACTGATCGGGCCTTTCGTGGGTTCTTTAAGTTTAGAAGAACACCAGTTGACAAAGAGGTTCCACTTCAACGCATAGGCATGTCTCGTGGACGATGCTCTAGTCTAGCGGAAGTGATGGTAGCCACCACCGCTGGTGGTAGGGTACTCAAACCTGCCTCGTCCCATCCAGGAACCACACATGGAGGTTTCAAAGATCGGGACGAGGGTGCCATAGGGTGCCCCGTCCCTGAGAAAGCAGGTTCTTTCTCAGAGGAATTGGCCAGGGAGGTGCTGTCGCGAAGAGTACTAGTTCTTGGAACCAGGTGCGGTTGAGCCAATACGGGGCAACCAAAATTACCTGCTCCTCGTCCTCCCTGATCTTGCGCAAAGTCTACGTAAGAAGGCTCACTGGGGGAAAACGCATACTTGCAGAGGCCCCGCGGCCAGCTGTGCGCCAGTGCATCCGTGCCGAGCGTGCCCTCGGTCAGGGAATAAAACAGGTCGCAGTGGCAAGAGTCGTGGGAGGCAAACAGATCTACCTGTGCGTCCCCGAACTGATCCCAAATCAGATGAACCGACTGGGGATGGAGTCCCCATTCTCCAGCGAGAGGCCGAAACCGAGACATATCAGCTGCACGGTTCAGGTCTCCCGGGATATAAATGGCTCGAAGCGACCTCAGATGCTTCTGACTCAATATGAGGAGGTGGCAGGCGAGTTGCGACATACGGCGGGAGCGCAGACCACCTTGTCGGTTGATGTACGCTACTGTGGCGGTATTGTCTGATCGGACTAATACGTGCTGACCCCTGAGCAACGCACAGAAGCAGTGCAGGGTGAGACGTACAGCCAGCAACTCGAGGCAATTGACATGCCAAAGGCGCTGGGGTCTTGTCCAGGAGCCTGCGGCAGCATGTCCATTGCACATGGCGCCCTAGCCCATTATGGAGGCATCTGTTGATACAACAACATGCCAGGAAACTCGTTCTATGGGCACTCCAGCCCATAGAAAACTGAGGTTCGTCCACGGGGTGAAGGTCTGAAGGCAGTCACTGGGACTCGGAGCGTGCCTTGTTGCCATGCCCACCTCGGGACTTGATCGCGAAGCCAAAGCTGAAGCGGTCTCATATGAAGCAAGACGAGCGACGTTACTGCGGCTGCGGATGCCATATGCCCCAGGAGCCTCTGAAATAGTTTCAGTGGAAACGCACTCTTGCCCTCGAACTGACGAAGGCAAATTAGCAGTGACTGCGCGCGCACGCACATGGCGACCGAGTCGATTTCCATACCGAGAAAAGAGATCCTCTGCACGGAGCAGAGTTTGCTCTTCTCCCAGTTGACTCGAAGGCCCAGACAAGCTAGGTGCCGCAGCACTAGGTCCCTGTGTTCGCAAACCTTGTCTCGAGAGTGAGCTAGGATCAGCCAGTCGTCGAGAGGAACAAGGGCTGCCTCGACAACCTTTGTGAAGACGCGAAGAGACAGGGCTAGCCCGAAAGGGGGAACCGCGCACTGGTATGCCTGCCCCTCGAATTATATATATATATATATATATATATACTGGTATGCCTCATTTGCATATGTAAACATGACATTTCAGAAAACTTGTAATACAAAAAATGTCTGTCTCTATGTAAGTGAAAAACTGGAAAGGTTTTATGGTGATATCTATAACTTAAAATTTTTACCCTATCCACCTGTAGTGTTTTGGCTTTGAATAATGCACCTATTGTTTCAATGACAATTACAAGAAAATGGGACCCTTATTTCAATGTTATACGATGGATCCTTATTCAGGAGACATTGAACTTTCTAAAAATGTGGTATAACAACTTTTCCTCAAAAATGCCTACAGGGTTACACAATCTTGAAGATTCGGACCTGACTATATATAATTTAATAAGATATAGGGCCTACTGTACATAGGCTATGGACTTTTGGAGATTTGGAGATTAATCCTTAAAAGAATTTTGCCTTTGCCTCATCAGGCTGGCTCCGACACTCTCCATATGAAAGACGGAACATTAACACCTCTGTCCTGCACCCCCACGATAAAGCAAAGTATTGCCTTCTCCAAACCCCCCACAGGCTAGCTGAGTTTGCAAAACAAAACAAAGAGTTTGCCACTCGTCGTGCCAAACAAATTATAAACTTCAATATTTAATTCAAAACAATCTCAAAACGCTTTGTGACATTTTGAAAAGCCGTGGATGCATTACTGCCACTGGAACCATGAACGCAACAGAATACTGGTTCTGATTTTATTGTTTGTCGTTTAAACGTCATATATATGAATTATTATAGGCTACAGAAGTAAAGTCATTGTATAATATTTGTTCCTTAGTGTAAAATGGAAATGCATGGCGATTTTATTTTGTAAATAGGCAAAAAAAAATGTTTTAGAAGACAAATCTCTCTGCATCAACAATAGACTATAAAATGCATTAATAGGCTAATATAAAAACACCAGTAGTCCAAGTTAGTTCGGGATTCGAACCCGTGTCATCTAAATGATCGTAACGTACGTTCAACCACTCGGCCACTATTCACTCGTTGCGATACGGCCTAACGTTCCAGTGTGTGTTCGCTCACACGAGCGAGAAACGCTCTTCATTCAAATGAACGCGCCGCCGCATTTGTTGAACACTAATTCAACATGCCAGAATAAAACCTGGCTTTAGAACAATGCATAGCGCCACTCGTCGTGGTGTGCCAAAAAATTACAATAATTTAGTTTTATTTATTTCAGTGTTAATGTTTGAGTTAAAAAATCCTCTACAAATTAAATTAACCCAAAGTCGGCTATAAGAGTCCTTTAGGCTACGTAAAAAAGCAAAGGGCTTACAGTCTTAACATTTAGGCTACTTTGCTTAAATTCGATACATTTATTTTCAGTAGGGCCTAATACATTTGTAGGGATGTAATTTCAGTATGCTTTACCAACGCTATGTATTCAATTAAAGTTCCAAGAGGTCTGGTCTCTATATTTCCTTCCCAGCTGACACTTATATGCAAGTGCACAGCAAAAATCACAACTTGTGCTTGCTGGAACGCAAGTTATTTAAGGTGTCTCAACTGATACACAGTCTACCCTACAGTGTGAATTCGTTACAAGGTTTCATTTAATTACATTAACGTGCAGCAATTTGTACAAATAGAGTCTATAGGCCTACTGTTGTAGACATTAAATAATCTCATTTAGTATCATATTTGTTAAAATATTATAATGTTGTTTTTTCAATCTATGTTGAATATGAAAAGTGAACAGCACGAGTAAGATAAGATGCATTATATCGAGAGATGGATATGGAGTGGGTCAGACATGATTTTGACCACTTCATTAAGTTTTGTTTAGTAGAAACCTTTTTTTAAAGTGAATTTCGTTTTCTATAAATTGTATCTTAATTTTAATCATTTTTTCATCACCCAATTGTCTGGATTCAATAAGAGAAGCAAACAGACACTAATCATGGAGGCGCCCGTGAGGTCACTTGCATTGCACGTCAGCTGGAGCGCATCTCATCCTCCTAACTTAACGAAACTCAGCGTATGCCTCACACAGACATGATAAATACATCAAATACACAAAGCTTGAAATGTCTTCAAACGAAATAATTCAAAACGAAAAAGAAAAAGGCTACTCTCTGATTATGTCTTTGTGCATTTCTCTCTAGGTGCGTTCACTACAAATATGGCGATCGTCAACTTCATCTTTGCAGTCGACACTGTCAGAAAACACTAGTTCATTGATAAAAATCATATGAAGACATGGCATATATTAAGTTATTTTAGCTGTTATGAGAAAAATAAATCTAACAAAACCTAAAATCTAAATCTAATAAATAAAAATAAAAAATATTAACGCCAATTCAACATGCCAGAATAAAACCTGATTTTTTAACAATGCGTAACGCCACTCGGCCTGGTGTGCCAAAACACTACATTTTAAACTTCAATGTTTAATTCAAAACAATCTCAAAACGCGTTGTGAATTTTTTTTAAAGCCTAGCCTATATACATTAAGGGCATTGAAACCAGGATCTTAACTAAAACGTGTTCCGCGTAATCTCTCAAAAATTATGCCACACTACTCCATGTTTTTTTTTTTTTTTTTAAGGACTGCTTTTGAAATCACTATAAATTGTATCGCTCACGAGAGCTCTTCGTTTATCTAATTCCTCAATAGAATAGTAAAAATATTCAGCGTCATTGCTCCTAACATCGTCTCTATTTTTAACTTTTGAATCTATTTTTTCAGCTGTAAAATTGATTCTATCTTTGGTTCTATTCTGTTGTAGCCTAATAGGCCTATTTATATATATGAAAAATATGCCTATTATTTAACCCACTTACATTTTAAAATACGGCAATTGCTGCTGTTTTGCACAATGTCCCTTTGCGCCACCTGGCGGTCATTTCGGGAACGACTTTGAAATGCGGCTGGTTTATTTTCGCCGCGGTAATTTCGCCGCGGCGGCTGGCGCGGCGGTAATAGGCATTCTGGTTGACCACCATCTGTAGTCTCTACCAGCCGTTTTTTGTAGTCCTTAAAAAGCGATTTCTTTAAAAGCAAATATCTCCCTTTGCTTTGAACTTTCAGCAATGTAACTTTGCAGATGTTGTTGTATGCTGAAACAGCAACATTACACACTAACTAAAGTTAGAAAAGTGACATCATAATCAACAACCCCTTTAATCTTTGCTAATGTTAGTTGTTAACTAATGAACCTTATTGTAAAGTTTTACCGAAATTACTTTTGTAATTTGTCATTTTTAACTGTGTAATTGTGTTCGAGAAGTACAATAAATTCAATAATACAACCTAGTAAATTAAATAATGAAAAAATAAAAGCACTGATTGTTTTTTTTACCATGTAAACTAAAGACATTTTTTATTTTATTTTGATGTACCGTTTTAATATGCATTGACAAAAATATTCATATTAGTGAATAATAAATTATGTATATATATTTGGTATCAATATATTATTATAGTTTATTATTTTTATTTACATTTTCAGTTTTATATTTTTATTGACGTTTTTAATTTTATATTTTCCGTTTTCTTTTTAATTTTATTAAATTTAATTAAATTTTCTTTTTTTAAAATGTCTCAAAAATATGTTTTAAATATAGTTTTCATTATTTTTTTTTAAATTTTTTTTTAGCAAATTTAGGAATTCAAGTTAAACTAAAATGATCACTTGGGAACTAGATACATTTATTTATTTAGCAGACGCTTTTATCCAAAGCGACTTACAAATGAGAACAATAGAAGTAGGTAAACTAACAATAGGACAACAATATGCAAGTGATGTGACCCTACATGTACATTTTTTTAAAATAAATATAATTTTTTAAAATATATTTTTAAAAATAAATATAATTATTTTTTAAAATAAATATAATTTTATATATGTAAAACATCACATATGGACTAATATTAATGAAGTAAATGACTATATGAAGCAGTGTTTTGAAGCAACCCGATTGACAGTAGGTTCCTCTTGATCGTATCTCTCTGTCCCACAGGAGAGTGTGTCTCAGGTTCGTCCGCTGGTCATCTGTCGCTGTGCCGCGCGAGACACTCAATCCGTGACGGATGACAAACCCGTCGGGGGAAAATGGCTCCTCACAGCGTTCCCCGTCCCACTGTCCTCGCCTGTGTCCTGCTATCTACTCATCGTCCCTCTGTCCGTATCTATTATCATCATTCTCATGTCATTCCTCTTACTGCTCACAGATACCTGACATCGCCTTATAACATCAATGTATAATCCTCCTCACTGTATGAATCAATTCATTTCTCTCTAGATTTGTTCTCATGTACAGTAATATTAGATCATGCTCTTTTAATCAAGACATTTCATTTTAAACTCTTTTGTACAGTGTTATCTATGGAAGACCATTTCTGCCATGTAAGAAAATAAAATGCTTTGGTATAATTATGAGATGAAAAATCAAAATCATGACATACAAAGTCATAATTATGAGATAAAATGTCCAAATTATGACATAAAAGTCATAATTGTGACAAAAAAGTCATAATTATGACAAAAAAGTAACTTTTAAAATTATGAAAATACTAAGTTTCAATTATTAAACAGAAAATTATTTCATAATTATGAGATAAAAAATCATGACATACAAAGTCATAATTATACTAAGTTTCAATTATTAAACAGAAAATTATTTCATAATTATGAGATAAAAAGTCAAAATTATGGCATACTTATTCATAATTATGGCATATAAAGTCAAAACAATTGACATACAAAGTCATAATTATGAGAAAAAAGTCAAAATTATGACATACTAAGTTATAATTAAGAAACTATGAAAATACTTAGTCATACTTATAAGATAAAAGTCAAAACTGACATTCATAATTATGATATAAAGTGTCATGATTGAGATAAAGTCAAACTTGACATAAAAGTCATAATTAGAAAGTCATTATTATGAAAGTCAATTATGAGATTAAAAGTCAAAATTATGACATACTAAGTTATAATTATGAAACTGAAAATTCTGTCATAATTATGAGATAATACAAAATTATGACATACTAAGTTAAAATGAAAATTCTGTCATAACTATGAGATACAAAGTCATAATGATGACAAAAATTATGACATTTTTTATCATAATTATGACTTTTTATGTCGTGATTAGGACATTTTATGTTTTAATGATTTTTCTGTATATGGTGGAAATAGGCTTCCATAGTTATCAAACACCAAAGACATCAAATTCATTTGACAAAAAGCACATTTGGATGCATGACGTGAGTGTGAAATTACAGCGATAATGTAATTAAGCGAAAGCACTGTGTCAAATGTCAAAGTATCTAGTCAAAAACAAGTTTCCACACATAATCGTGTTTAAGTATAAAGTTGTACTTTTTTTAACGAAGGCATCTCTTCACAAGGAAAAATGACTGTAATTGTGGCTAATTACATTTCACATTGAAATTTCATTGGCTTTAAATAATAATAATAATAAAAAGCACCGGAGCTCAAATTGATGGACTCAGCAGTTTAGTAAGATGAGAACATAATTTATATATGTATAGGCCTATATTTTTAATATAATACAAAATATGTTAGTAATGACCATGTACTTAGTTCTTTGAAATGTGGAGTAGTTTTTCCCTTGGGTTTCATGCGATGGTGTAAAGTGGGCGTTTAGTGAGTTTGAGGAGGTTTTTTTGACCCAGACGAGGAGGATGAAGGCCATGTTCACCCTCCTCAAGAGCAAGATCTATCCTCATCTGCTATTAGCCGTGACCTTTAGTACATTAACCAGCATGCAATTACTTCAGGAAGATTTTAGAAAGGCTGCATAACCTATAACAGCATCTGAGTGCAAAAGAAAGATGTTTTACGGTCAGAACAAACTTTTACCCTTTAAACATATTTTAAGTCGTGCAAAACATTTATGAGGACAGCTGCTTCCATCATCTTGATGAAGTAAATCACTGCACGTCTCTCAGTGTCATCAGTAATAGAGCTGTTATCTAATTCTTCATGTGTGGGAGAGAAGCCAAAGGCCCACCGCCACATGTGGGCTGAATCTATGCAAGCGTCAATCGTTTTACAAACTCTTTTTTTGTGTAAATATGCTCTTAAGAGTTTCGGTTCCTCTCGCTTATTCTTTCTTTCATCTGTTCCTGATTCTTCATTTGTGTTCATGGATTCGTTCCTCTGTGTAAAGGGGCTGTTGTTTTACGGCTTTACCGCAGTTTACCGCATTTGAACCGTCTCGAGACGCAATATTCACTGACAGAAGCACAAGAGTCGGGTCAAATGAGTTCAGACAAGCCTTTCTCATAATCCCTCTGCATTAGTTCATTATCTGAACGTGTCCGTTCACAGTTTTCCTCTAAGTTATCAGCTGCATGTTTATAATCGCTAAAACGATTCACTACTGGTGTGCATCTGCACCACATTCCAGCTTATTCTAGATCTCACATGTATTCATATTTGCTTACTGCATATTTTCCTTTTTATGTTATATATATTTTTTCCCTGTGGAAATGGTATTGTAAATTGAGTCTGTGTCTGGATTTTAAGGTAAATAAAATTATAGTTTGACAGCAAGTCTTGAGTGTCTCATTTTCACAATTAACAAATACTATTGTTGTATCTGCGGCGTATTTTGGTTGTTTTCTTTCTCCTCTTTCATTCTTGACTGTCATGATTCTTAGGTTTTGCGATTGGTTGGTTTTCATGTCAATCATCATTAATCAACGTGTCGACACCCTAAAGGAGCCAATCCGAACTCATCTTCTCCGTATAAAGACCCGGAGGTGACGAGAGGATACAGTCGCATGTTTTCTCTTGGTTGTCTTAGGACTTGCTGTTTGTTTTTTTTGTTTTTTTTTGCTTGGTGAAATTGAGTTATGTTTCCTTTAATTGTTTGATTAATTTGTGACGTGATTTTACTGAAGTGTTCAATCGAAATATCTTCCTGGTCCCAGAGAGGAGAGATAGTTTATTATGTCACGTATATCTACACAATGCATCATGTTAGAGATTGAGTTTGTTTATGCACACCAAGTTAGGAGCAGATGCTACCCCATGTATTTATGTTTGTTAGTTAGAGTAGTTTAATTGGCGTTTCATTGCAGAAGATTTGTTTATTTTCATATTTTTTTCCTTTGTTAGTTTAGTACATTAAATGATGTAAGTTTGGTTGATTTCTTTGCTCATGGTCCCAAATTATTATTTGTATATATTCTGTAAATATTTGTTTCTTGTTTTACTACGGCACTGTAAAAACAATCTGGTGGTTTCTTTAGGATTTGGACTTTAAAGGGGTGGTTTACTGCCTTTTTTCTTAGCTTGATTATGTTTATGGGCTGCAATATAACATGTCTTCGTGTTTCGTTTGTTAAAAAACGCCTTATTTTTCATAAATTTCACCTTTATTGTAAGCCGCTTCCTCCTCTGTCACTTGAACGACCGGTTGACTTCCTGAGTCTATGAAACCACTCCCTCAGAAAGAGGCAATGAGCTCAGATTGGTTAGTTCGGCCGGTGTGTTGTAATTGGCTAAACTGCGTCCGGAATCTTCACGCCCATTACCTTTACGGGCGACAGTTGCATGTGCTCCGGACCCGGTCAAATGTAATGGTGTCAATATTGCCTCATCAGTTTGAGCCAGAATCAGACCCAGAGAGCGGTGATGAAGAGAGTCAAGCAGAACCTCCGCAAACACGGCTCTTACTAAACGTTTCTGAATGGTAATTTTTTTTAATTATTATTATTTTCTCAAAGAATTCCCATACGCTGTTACTTGAAAATGCTACTGCTGTTTGTTAGCTTTTGAGATACGCTTTCCCCCTGATTAAACATTTAATATAACTGAATACATTACATGACTGAGTAATACCGTTTTTTAAAGATATTGTTTTATTGATAGAATGAACAACCGTTTAACTATTCACAAAAATTACCGGTAGTTTACTCAGTTTGTCGTTTTCTTTAGGTGTACATGTGATAACAGCAGCTGAAGTTCGCTGTTGCGATAATTTTTTGAAGTTTGTACACGTTTCTTATACACACAAAATAACATCGAACTAACTAGCTACTATAACCAAACAGCTTTGGCATTGGTTTGCGTTCTTGATCAAATCAAAAAATTACGTCATAAAGTATACATGGAAAATACGTTTACAAAATTTGTACATATACAAATTCGGGTCCAAAATGTTTGTACGCGTTTGTCATATACTAAAGCCAGCGCTGGCATTTTTTTACATCCTTGATAAAACTAAAACGTACGTCTTAAATTATACAGGCAAATACATTTAAAATGATTAAATCTTACTTGCAGGTTGTGGCCTCTGGTTTTAAAGCTGTAACTGCTTCATGTTGGAGTAATAGTTTCTTGTTGAATCCGACATTGAACTCGTGTAGATTCTGGAAGCTGTCTTCCGTAAAATGCGCAGCACAGAGAGCTAAACTACGATTGTAATTGTCAGGAACATAATCAAACTTAAATTTTAACCATTGTTGACGAACTACAGCGTCTGTAGGAAGCCTGAACACAGAAGACCTGACAGCTACAGCTCTCCACTATAACTCCTCCTCTTCGACAGCAGAACATGTTCCGGAGGGAGGGTTGATGTAAATGTATGGGTTAGTTACGTATAAAACCCGGGAAGTATCTCGTTGTAGTCCCATTCGAGTCGTTTTTGTAGGCATTAAACTTCCTGATTTTTAAAAGACAATATCTCTGCTTACGTTGAACTTTCAGCGCAGCAACTTTGCAGATACTGTTCATGCACCAACAGCAACATTACACAGTATTTAAAATGAAAAAAGTGAAATAGCAATCAACCACCCCTTTAATTCATAACTGTCTCTGCCTGATTCATTTCATCACACAAGTCATGGATTAACTTAGCCTGTTTTTTTTTTATTTTAATATTTTCTTAATTTATCTAACTTTATCACTTATATGTTACATACCCTATTAGCCCTAGACATCTTAAATAGGGAGACATAACATAATTGGGGGTTCGTCGTTTGTAACTGTTTATAGTCATTTAGCAGACGCTTTTATCCAAAGCGACTTACAAATTAGGACTAAATTAAGCGAGTCATCGTAAAGAGGCAAAAACAACGCAAGAAGTGCTCAAAATACGAAGTTCAGGCATTCAGAGTAGCATAAGCCAGATTAGTGAGGTTTTAAAGGGAAAGGGAATGTGTTTTTTTTTTTTTAATTTTTATGAGGTTAAGTGCTCACGGAAGAGATGGGTTTTCAGCTGTCTTTTGAATGTTGTCAGGGATTCTGCGTTCCGGATGAGGGTGGGGAGTGCGTTCCACCAGCACGGAACTGTGAATGAGAATGTTCTGGAAAGTGATTTTCTGGCTCTCTGTGATGGAACCACGAGCCGTCGCTCGTTGACCGATCGTAGGCTTCTGGTAGGAATGTAGACTCGTAGGAGTGAGTGAAAGTAGGAGGGAGCTGAGCCTGTGATAGATCTGTAAGCAAGCATCAATACCTTGAACTTGATGCGAGCAGCGAGAGGTAGCGATGAACAGAGGAGTGACGTGGGCCCTCTTGGGCTCGTTGAAGACAAGACAGGCTGAGGCATTCTGAATCATTTGTAGAGGTTTAGTTGCACATGATGGAAGTCCGGCCAGAAGAGCATTGCAGTAGTCAAGCCAAGAAATGACCAGAGCCTGGACGAGAAGTTGTGTTGCATGCTCAGTTAGGAAAGGCCTGATCTTCCTGATGTTGTGCAGTGCAAACCTGCATGATCGAGCTGTCTTTGAAATGTGATCTGTGAAGGTCAGCTGGTCATCAAACATTACTCCAAGATTTCTGACAGACCTCGATGGGGTGATTGATGCTGAATCTAGCTGGATAGTGAAGTCGTGCTGTAGAGACGGATTGGCAGGGAGGACGAAAAGCTCAGTCTTTGCCAGGTTGAGCTGCAGGTGATGTTCCTTCATCCATGTCGAGATGTCCGCCAGACAGCTTGAGATCCGTGCAGCTACTGTGGGATGATCTGGTTGAAATGAGAGGAAGAGCTGTGTGTCATCAGCATAGCAGTGGTAGGAGAAACCGTGTGCCTGTATGATGTGTCCCAGTGATGTGGTGTAAATGGAGAAGAGGAGGGGACCAAGAACTGAACCCTGGGGAACCCCTGTGGTCAGTTGATGTGCTCTGGATACCTCGCCTCTCCATGCGACCCTGAAGGACCTACCTGTGAGATAGGACTCGAACCAGTGGAGGGAAGTTCCTGTGATGCCCAGTGATGAGAGGCTGGACACAAGGATCTGATGATTCACAGTGTCGAAGGCAGCAGACAGATCCAGGAGAAAGAAGACTGAAGATTTGGAAGCAGCTTTTGCGATCCGTAGGGCTTCTGTGATCGACAGTAATGCAGTTTCAGTTTAATGCCCTTTCTTGAAGCCAGATTGGTTGTCATCCAGCTGGTTGTTTAGAGACAAGAAGGATGTTACTTGGTTGAAAACAGCTCTTTCGAGTGTTTTCGCAATGAATGGTAGGAGAGAGATAGGTCTGTAATTATCTACAAATGATGTGTTTAGTGTTGGTTTTTTAAGCAGTGGAGTAACCCGAGCCTGCTTGAATGCTGTAGGGAAAGTGCCAGTATGGAGGGATGAGTTGATGATGTGTGTGAGTGCTGGTAGAAGTGTGGGAGAGATGGCTTGTAGAAGGTGTGAGGGGATGGGGTCTAGAGGGCAGGTGGTAGGATGACTGGAGAGGAGAAGTGTAGATACTTCTTCCTCGGTTAGCGGAGAAAAGGAGGACAGAGGGATATTGGCTGTGGAAGGGGTCAGACTGGGTTCCTGTGTGTGTGGAGCTGAGAACTGACTGCTGATAGATGTTGTTTTGTTGGTGAAGAAGTTTGCAAAATCGTCAGCAGTTAAAGAGGAGGCGGGTGGTGGTGGAGGTGGACAGAGGAGAGAGTTGAATGTCTTGAAAAGTGATCGTGTGTTGGAGGAGCTGTTGATCTTGTTGTGGAAGTAGGAAGATTTTGCAGCATGAACATCAACAGAAAAGGAAGAGAGGAGAGATTTATACATACTCAGGTCAGATGTGTCTTTGATTTGCGCCATTTCCTCTCTGCAGATAACCAGGGGTTGGAGGGAGTAGCGCGTGCTGGCCTGGAGGAGAGAGGGCAGATATTGTCTAGAGAAGAAGTTAGTGTGGAGCAAAAGGTATCCGTTGCGGTATTCACATCCAGAGATGAGAATTGTGAGGGTGGGGGAAGAGAAGATGACACGGCAGAGGAAAGATGGGAGGGAGAAAGTGAGCGCAGGTTTCGCCTGAAAGTGACTGGTGGTGGGGTTGGTGGTGCAGGGGTAGAGAGTTGTAGACTGAAAGTAATGAGGAAATTATCTGAAACATGGAGAGGTCTCACCAAAATGTTGTCTGCGATGCAGTTGCGTGTGTAAACCAGGTCCAGTTGGTTGCCTGATTTGTGAGTTCCTGTGGTGATGAGTCGTTTGAGATCGAAAGAGGCTAGGAGAGAGATGAAGTCTGTTGCATGCGGCTTTTCGAGATGAATGTTGAAGTCACCAAAGACTAGAAGTGGGGTGCCGTCCTCAAGGAAAGAGGACAGCAGCACATCCAGCTCCTCTACGAAGCCGATAAATGACTACAATATGGATCTTATTGGGAGTTGTAAGTGTAATAGCATGATATTCAAATGAGTTGTTGTTGCATAGAGAAGAGAGCGCTGAGTATTTCCAATTGTTCGAAATGATAAGCCCTGTACCCCCACCCCTCCCAGACTGACGAGGGGAGTGAGAGAAGGAGAAATTGCTAGAGAGAGCAACGGGGGTTGCTGAGTCTTCTGGAAGAATCCAGGTCTCAGTCAAGCCCAGGATACTAAGAGTAGAATGAGATGCAAAGGCTGGAATAAAGTCAGCTTTATTGACTGCTGACTGACAATTCCATAGACCCACGGAAAGAGAGAGAGGTGTGTGTGTGAGGATGAGAGAATGGAACGCAGATTAGCAGTATTGCGCTGCATTTTGCGCGTGATGAAAGGGTGTTGCCGAGAGATAACAGGAATGTATTGAATGCACATATTGAGTAAGGTGAAAAATAAGATGGGAAGGGAAATTAATATAATTGTAATTAATTAATAATTGTGAATTATTAAGTAATTAATATAATTGTGTGTTGTTTTGATAATGGCAGAGATTCAGTGTGGATGGTGTAGATATGGTTAAATATGATATGGTTAAATACCGCCCCCTAGTTGGGGAGTTGGAGAAGATTAAAAAAGATATATCATCACGTTTGTCTGACCTGGTTTACTTCAGCATAAAATATGGATAAATAGCCATCCTAACACAACAGATAGCAGAGATTAACTTGTAGAGTATCTTTCTTCTTTTTATGAATCATGTTAATGATATTTGCGATAATAATAATAAGCTTGCTCATGGGTTTAATTGTGGAGTTTCCTTGATAATCCCTCGTTAGAGGTGATGGAAAAGTGTAGGAAAGACGAGTTGTTGACAATAGCCACCCACTTCCATATTCCCATTCCAAAGCAATCGCTAAAAAACGAGTTAAAGCCGAAGTGATAGATCGACTGTTTGAATTCGAGATTTTGAGCTAAGTGTAGGATGTTACTGAAGCAGGTAATGAGGAGGTAGAGACTGCCATGGCTGAGGCTGATGTCGGGGCAGTTTTGCCACCCTTTGAACCCTTTTCACCAGGTACTCCCAGTTCGAGAAGGGAGGTACAGACGAAGGTGCGAAATTGCACTGCTCCGTATGGAGATAGAAGAACCAGCACAAGCCCGCCAAGTCTGAAGGTCAGCAAGCTCGAAATTCAAGCCGAGAAAGAAGTGAAGCTTCGTAAGTTGGAGATTGAAGCGTCTGTGCAACAGGCCTTAACGTCAGTGAGTGATAATTTGTCTAATTCAGGTTCCACCACATTTGATGTGGGAAAATGCATTGGTTTGGTGCAGAATTTAGAGAATTGGAAGTGGATAGTTATTTTAACGCTTTTAAGAGGAGAGCAACTTCCTTAGGTTGGCCGAAGGATGTTTGGTCATTTCTGCTACAATGCAAATAGGTTGGCAAAGTTTTAGAAGTTTACTCTACCTTGCCTTTGGAAGATGGTCTTAAGTTCGATGTAGTTAAATTGCATACTTAGAGCAAGCTAGTGCCAGAGGCTTACATGAAAGTTTCGAAATCGCAAAAAAAAAAAACGCTACTTAAACCTCTGTATAATTTGCATGAGAGAAGGGAAATCTCTTTGACAAATGGTGCAGTTTTAATGAGTATGATGATTTTGTTTTACAATGGTTTCTTATGATACTCGAGGATTTTAAGCAGTGTCTTCCTGAGCGGGTGGTGCTGTATTTAAATGAGCAGAAGGTGGCAACACTTTCGCAAGCCGCAGTGCTAGCGAACAAATTTGTGCTTGTGCATAAAAACATTTTCAAATAGCAAGTGCTGAAAAGAGTTCCTTACCGAGGTCTTTAGTGAATGTTCAGCTGCCTAATCAGAACAGTGAGAAGTCTAAAGAGACTCGTGACTGTTTTTACTGTCATAAGAAAGGATATGTGATTGCTGACTGTTTATTTTTTTGAAGCTCAAACCGGACTTTCAGAGGACAAAAGTTGCGCTGGTGACCTCTGTTAATTCATGTTTGCTTTCTGACCAGATAGACGAAATGCCAGACCCTTGCCTTTTCTATTAAAAGGGTTTGTTTCTTGACAGGAACAATGGAGGACCAAGTTGAAGTCCAGATGTTATATGATACATGAGGTGAACAGTCTTTTGCATTTGCTGGTATGTTGCCCTTTTCAGATCAATCATCAGTAGGATCCAATAGGCTAGTAGTTTCAGTATTGAGGTTATGAAGGTGCCCATACATCGCAATTCATCGCCAATCTGACTTGGTGACAGATTCTGTGGTGGTAGGAGTACGTCCATCATTATCTGTGAAAGATGTGTCTTTCATTTTAGGTAATGATTTAGCCAGGGGGAAGGCAATATACCTTACTCAGCTTAAGACCAATGAGTTGTTTCAGAAATACCCGAGTGCATTTCCTGCATGCGTTGTTTCACGTGCCCAACCAAAGGGAATGACATCTTTATCTGACTCTTTCTTATGTACAGATGAGGAGACTGAAGAGGTTGTGGAAACCAAGTCTTGTGACAATGGCCAGGTGATGGAAGTTGTAGTTGGTGATCCTTTATCATTAACTGTAACTCATGAAAAATTCATTGAAGCTCAAAATAATTATCCCTCGTTAGTAAAGTGTTTCAAATTGGCAGAGAACTATGAATTTGACATTGTTTCATTCTTGGTTAAGGATGGTTTACTTCTGTGAAAATGACACAAAAGTAACACTATAGAGAATGAGGGGAGCATAGTTTATCAAGTAGTAGTTCCCACCGACTTTCGCCAGCAGGTTTTGTCACTGGCGCATGATCACCTGTTGTCGTGACATTTAGGAATAACAAAGACTTATAACCCTGTCCTTCAACATTTTTTTATAGTATTGTAAGACCTGTCACATTTGTCAATATGCAGGAAAACTTAACCAGGTGATTTCACCAGCTTCTTTAATTCCAATCCCTGTGTTGGGCGAACTGTTTGAACATGTGATAGTGGACTGTGTGGTGCCTCAAATTCTAACTATAAAGTCTATAATCCACTAACCAGTTTTTACTTATGATCATGTGCACCACTATCAGGTACCCGGAGACTATTTCAATGTGCATAATTACAGCCAAAGCAGCTGTTAAATCTGTAACAGTTTTTCTCCACTTTAGGTTTACCAAAGGTCATGCATACCAATCAGGGCAACAATTTACATTTAAAATTTATATTAACAATTTAATCTAAACTGCACTTACAAGTTTTTAAGGTCGCTAAATATTACACACCATATATATAGTGCTTATCATTCCCAAAGTCAGGGAATGTTAGAAAGGTTCTACTAGACACTACAAGCAATGTTGAGGAAATATTGCAAATAAGTGGGATGATGGGGTTCAAAATGCCATAAATGTAAACAAATGTACATCAAAATCAAACAAGCAGCAATCACAAGTAAAAATATGGACATACATTGAAGCTCTGAAGTTTAATTTCTCTGTTTATTCGTTGAGTTGCAGTCCACAGTCCACTCATGGTCTGTAGGTGTTGCTGTGGCTGTAGGTTTGTTTGTCATTAGCAAAATATGAGCACTCGTCCTTGCACTGAGAGTGAGAGAGAATGAATCACTCAAGTGCCACTGGACTTCACAGAACAGAAGGGGCTCAGCCTCAGGGCTGCTTGACTGACAGCTATCTGGGCTAATAGTAGAGTCAATATGCATGTGACATTTCAAAGAGGCTCATTTGGAGCTGTAAGTGTGGTTTCACTACAGTGGTTCAGGATTGCCAAATGACAAAAAAAAAAAAAAAAAAAAAACATTATCAGTAAGATGGTGTAAAACTGTATCTTGTCTATTCCCACCCACTGCTACCAATACCAATGACGAAAATATGTGCAGTTATAGTATGAAAATATTTTGGAGAGCATTGCTATAGTGTGACGATATTGCATTGCAATAGGTATACATTTGCAAACAGCATTTGGTCATGGTTACACTTGAATTGGTTACAGATTAGATGTATAAAATTGTATAAAACACAATTAATTGTACCCAGCATGTATCTAGATTGCTAGAGAGAGAGAGAGAGAGAGAGAGAGAGAAAGTGTAGAGAAAAAGAGAGAAGGAAGGCAGAGCTCAGGTAGAAGGGAAGTGAAAGACCCCCAAGAAGAACAAATTTCCCCATTGTGGGATAAATAAAGATTTCTAATTCTAATTCTAAGAAGAGAGGAGTCAAGGATCCAAGGAAAGGACCCAGAGGAAAAAGAAGAGACAGAGCAACTGTTATAATCTACTTTTATCCCTTCCTTGACCATGTGACTGTAACCCAAATGTGAGACATTCAAACTGACCGGTCAGCAGATTACAGCTTCCCCCACCGTACTAAAGGTGGGAGAACTAGAGGGTGACACATGAGTGGATTTTCAAACCTCTCCTGTCCCACTCCCACAAAAAAAAAAAAAAAAAAAATTCAGTCCCATCCCAATCCCACGGAAAAAAACTGGAGGGAAATCCGTCCCGTCCCAATCCCAATCCCAGAAGAATGACTCCCATTCCCTCCCACTTCTAGAATCTGTCAGTTACAGTAAAAAATACAGATCACAGCATGCCCACCTTAGTTGAATAAAAATCCAAAATTTTGTTTTTTATGTTTTTATGTTAAACAATGCATACACATTAAATTATGCCGTCTTTTTTCAACTTGTAAACATTTTTTGGTTACTTCAGACCTGCCAGAAATGTCGGTGAAGCCGCCTTCTTTTCTTATTGGTGGTTGGCATTGGCATATCAACATGGTGCATTACCGCCACCAACTGTTACGGGTGGAGCACGTCATTCAGCAAACATGAGAGCATAAAGATGAAGGGCAACTAGAATTGAGTTCAAAATTAAAATAGTTTATTTATATGAATGGTATATTTGTGTATAAAGTTGGGTATCATAGTGTTATTATGATTCCCGGTCCCGCCAACTCCCGCTAACATTTTTTCTTGTCACGTCCCAATCCCGTGATTATTGATGATTTTGTTTCCCATCCCGTGGGATTCCCGTGACCCTCGCGATTTCTGAAAAAATGTCAGCCTCTAGTGAGAACTAGCAGACCCTGATGTAAGCACATCTTAGCCTACAGTCCTTGATCTCTATCAGCACCTTTAGGAATTCCAAATGGCAAAAGTCTTTGTTGATTGACAAATTGATTGAAGTCAATTTGATTGAAGTCTTTGGGCATTGACAAATATAATGGTAAATATAAAAAATACTTTTATTGTTCTTCATCTTTTTTTTTTTTTTTTTTTTTTTTTAATCTCTTTTAAACAGATGTCATTTGCATTGAAATTCCAACAGGCGTGAGAGTGGCTTCAATTTCCAGACTCTTATGGTCACTATATTAATTAGAAAAGGCAATTAGAAATTGCTAGAGTCTTAGCATGAGCATATTCTCTCTGTCTGTCTCTCCGTGGCCTCTTGGCATCTCCGGCGGGATTCCAATCCAAGGCTGACAGTGACATTTGCTCCTCTGTTTGTGGCTCTTAAAGAGCAACGGGTTTCCATCTGCTGTCTCGCATATTCACAATTTCCATACATGGACTGACATGGAGAATCCTTATGATCCGGGCTGCGTGTGTGTGTGTGTGTGTGTGCGTGTGTGTATTGGAAGAATGTAGCCAGGCTATATTATAGCAGTATGCAGTATTATTATTATTATTATTAATAACAGAAATGTCATATGACATTTTTATTAAAGCATTAAAATGAAAAAAAAAAAAAAAAAAAAACGTTAAATCTATAAAATGTTTTATCATGTGAAGTTTCAGTTAAAGCATTTTAAAAATAATAATTTTTAAATAATTTTTTTAAGAAAAATATTAACCTTCAAGTCTATAAATTGCTTGTTTATACCTGCCCTGGACTCCTTGACCCAGATAGCATTCCCAGGCATTGGAGGAGAAACATGACTCTACTGACTCAATCAGAATCTAATGCCAGCCATCACATGCTCCCAGAACATACTCCAAAGTTTCGTATGGCCCATAATGGGGGGCAATCGTGGCCTTATGGTTAAAATCAAACTGGTAATCCAAAGGTTGCAGGTTTGATTCTTAATACCGGCAGGAAAAGACTGAAGTTCCCTTGAGCAAGGCACCTAACCCCCCATGGCAAAATGGCTGCCAAGTGCTCCAGGTGTGTGTGTCCAGTTTGCAGTGTGTGTGTTCACTACTCACTCCTCCAAATGTGTGTGCACTACCTTGGATGGGTTAAATGCATCTGACCAATTCCGAGTATAGGTGGCCATACTTGGTATCTGGAAATTGAAGCCACTCACACACCTGTTGGAATTGCATTTGCCTAGATGACACATATCAAAGCAAATAGCATCCATTTAAAAGAGATTTAAAATGGTAAAAGAAGAAGAATGAAGAAAAAAAAAATATTATTGATTAAATATATATATTTTTTTAACCATTATATATGTTTGGTCTTCCGATTCATGTCACGTGATAGTCATTTAATAGAACTGAGCCAGAACACCGCAGGCACATAGTGTTCTCATGCAGGCAAGGTCACGGAGTTCCTCTTTTAAAATCATCCATGATGTTCTTTAAACACAATGGTGTTTACAACCTGTTTTCCTTTTAATCAAATCGAGTGCTACACCTGAAAGGTAAGAGGAATTGTTGACATTATCTGAAAAGGAACGGCGGAGCACGTGATTACATTAGATGGCTTGTGATGTGATCATAGTGAATGCTAGAGGTAAAAATAGCGTTATGATGATAACGGTGTGAGCTTGTGAGACACTGATCTTTTTTGCATACCTGACAACAGCACAAGATCCCACATCAACAGAGAGATTCAAGAGAAGTTAAGAAACAGATTTGATGCAACTTTTTTTGCAACTTTTTTTTTTATTACAGTAAAAAGTATATTGATGCTTTTTGACATTTGGTTTTTATAGAAACCTGAAGACACAATGGCAATGGATCAGCAGTGTCTTCAGAGAAAGTGGAGAAGTTCATGGAGAACAGCCACAGAGGATGAAAACATGAATAATGGAAATGGATGGATGAATATGGATGAAGAAGAGGACGACCGAGAGAATCCAGTGGAGGAAAATGAGCAGTCGGAAGAAGAGGAGCTGCAAGTACAAGCATATGGAAGTGAGAAGGCTGTTGATGACTGTGATGGATGTAGTGTTTGTTTTCCTTTTATGCATGTAAACAGTGACAGTGACGTTGTGTGTACAAATAATGATAAGGCAGGTGATGAAGAGTATGCCAATAAATATGACAACAACAATAATGTAGAGAATGCTGATGAATACGACAACAAAAATAATGATGAAGAATGTAGTTACAGTTTACCTCTTAGGTCTACAAATGATGACAGTTCAGTTGCTACATGTAAACATATAGATAAAGGCACTGATAAAGCTCACGATAAATATGATGATGATAACTGTTTTGCAGCTGCCTCCGTCAGTACCAGTGACATTGGAGATTCTGAAAAAGACTCAACTTTCAGAGGTTTAACATGTAGAGATGAAGAGCAGCAGATGACAGACTCATCAGATGAATATGATGGACACTGCAGTTTTGAAGATTTTGATGAATGCGACATGTATCCCAAGAAGCTATACTCCGATCCAGCGTACCCAGGTGTGGTTTTCGAGGCCCTGGAGAACATGATGTTGTATTCTGTCCTCACTGACTTGACCATCTACACAGAGGACGGACATAAATTCCAGGTTCATTCTATTGTCCTGGCTGCGGTCAGTAACCTTATTCAGTTGAGGCTCAGACAGAAGCCCATACAAGAACAGATTATCGCATTGTGTTTGGGGCCCGAGGTTCATGGTTCGGGGTTGGCAGCAGTGGTGGAGTTTGCCTATACGGGGAACATCAGCATTCTGAACAAAGCAAATATGGAGTTGGTCAGGACTGCAGCTGTTAGCCTTGAAGCTCCGAGAGTTCTGGAACTCTGCACAGAGGAGGAACAAAGAGAACAGGACAAGGCATTAGGGAAGAAAGAAGGTAGAAAATGTTTTTCTGCTGAGGAACATATTAATGATAATCTACAGCATATCAGACAGCTGTGGACACAGAGAGTGGGATGTGATGTGGAGCTTGAAGCAGAGGGAAGAGTGTTTCATGGTAAGACATTTGTTAATATGACAGAGGTTTAAGTTTCCTATGCATAAATTAGATGATGCCTTCATGTTGTAGAAATGTAGACATCAAAGCATTAATTTGATCCCCTGTGCATTTGCGAAACTGCTCGTAAACTTGTATTTATTTCCCATCCCCATGAAGCTCACCGGGTGCTCCTGGTTGCCAGCAGTGACTACTTCAGAGGCATGTTTACCAGCGGTATGAAGGAGAGCAGACAGGAATTGGTGTCTCTGCAGTTAGTATGGGCTGCCAAGTTTGAGGCCCTCCTCCACTACAGTTACAGTGGGGCTCTTTCTCTTGGATGGGGCTGCGTGTTTGATCTCACCTGTACATCTCTTCAATTACAGTTTCAGACTGCCTACTCACTATGTCTTAACTTCCTGGAACAAGAAATAGATGCTTACAGCTGCCTGGACGTTGTATCTTTCGCAGAGGCCTATGGGATGTCTGACCTACTTGCACTTGCCAATAACTTTGTCTTGAGGCACTTTCAAGATGTGTCCATCACTCCGAAGTTCCATGATCTTCCTGTGGAAAAATTTAAGAAATACCTTCAAAGTGACTCCCTCTACGTTCTCTCTGAGTTGCCTGTGTTCAAAGCAGTCATGTCTTGGATCGAAGCCTATCCCACAAAACGGATGAAACTCGCCAGGGAGCTGATGGGGACCATCCGCTTTCCTCTCATGACCTTTAAGGAGTTCAATGAAGTCATGTCTGTTACATCTTGGCCTAAAATTGTTGACAAAAATGTCTATAAGTCTCTCTTTAAGGAGTTCTTCTCCAGTTCTTCAGATGTCCAGTCAAATATCAGGGTCTACATGCCTAAAGACACTATAGTCCTTGTTGGGGGTGAGAGGATCAATGATAATTTAGACAAACATAGACCCTGCAGGGAAATGTGGTTTAGCAATTCTTTGCAGAACCATGTCGGATTGGTGAAGAAAGTAGAGTGGAAAATGCTGGGAACTTTACCCGAGAAACCAAGATTTAGTCATGGAGTTGGAACGATAAGGGGGAAGCTTTACGTAGTTGGTGGACGGCATTATTATGGCAAAGCTGATACAATGAAATGCACCTACATGTAAGATGAAATATGAGGCTTTTTCTGTCTAACCTTGTTCAAGTTTACCCCCTCATACTATAGACTACTTGTTCAATCTCTGATCTAGGTATGATCCTATCCAAAACTCCTGGCAAAGGTTGGCTGATATGCATGAGAGAAGAGGCAGCTTCGCTGTAGTGGTCCTGAATGGTAAACTGTATGCTATTGGAGGAGATAGATACTCGGGGGTCAACATGGAGAGTGTAGAGGTCTACTGCCCCAACACAAATTCTTGGAGGTTAGTACAATAAATAAATAGCACACACAACATCAGCTGTTGTTCTTGAAACCTGTCTAGCAGGTAATTACACACCAAAAACAACTGCAAACTCTAAACCATGTCTGAATGTTGTTCAAGACCGAAAACACAGATCAAACCCTTACCCTAATATTTGATTCCTTTATGGATAAGGGTAGGTGGCATATTTAACTTTGAACAAATGAAAACAAGTTTGAGATTGACAGATGTACTGTACTGTCTTAAAGGCAGGGTAGGCTTTTCACAAATTTGTTTAAACTGTCTTTATATACCAATACATAATTAAAATGTAAGTACTCTGAAAAAGGAGAGTATAAAAATCGAGTGTCTGTAGTCCTCTCAGGGCTGCAATAAACACAGCTACTAATTTCCATTCGGAATGAATGAAATGATTGGCTGGGCGACTGTCACTCTCCCTCGCTACCATGGCTACCACCCCGCTGCTACAGGAGCTGCCCACATGCGCGCACCCGTTTGACTCGAGGAGGCGAAGAGGCACGGAAGCTTAAAACAAGAAGTCAGATGAGAGTCAATATCAGCCAACAGTGCTTTCATTGTGGAAGCTCTTACATGCAAAACACCGTATATGTTATGAATCTCACACAAAATTCACCTTCATCACAGTGTAACTGATGGTAATGGGAAAACGTGCATCAATGCAACTTGTTTTTAGCTTTGCCTTATGTTACTAGCTCGTTACCGAATCAAACTCAATATATTTTAAACTTTACCAGTATCGATATGCTTGCTTGATAGTGAGTACTAACAGCCATGTTAGTTGTTTATATTCATAATGATAAAGTTAGGTATTTAATTACATGTGATTCTGACATGATATCACGACATGCACTGCGCTCCTCTCCGCTCAGCGCTGGTAAACGCGTCCTCCAAGCTGAGTGGTCGCATCGTGCGTTCATGTGTTTTGGGGGTGTGGCTTTGGAAGGAGCCCAGAAGGGAGGGGGTGGGAGTGAATGGAATAAGTAGCTGTTTTTATTGCAGCCCTGAGAGGACTACAGACACTCAATGTTTATACTCTCTTTTTCAGAGTATATAAAGCAAATTTGGGAAAAGGTTTTTTAGCAAAAACCTGCCTACCCTGCCTTTAAGGTCTAATTCTCACAACATGTTTTCCAGAGGTTTGTGTCACCAGAAATTTACTGACAGCCAGGTTAATAACATTACTTATATGTCTTGTATGTCATCCCCCATATCCTCATTAAGCGTTTTCCATTAATATTAGGAATGTTGTTTCAGGACTAACAACAATGCAATTCTAAATCATGTCCTACTTTACTAAATAACTTTATTCAGAGTCAGAGTAAGGTAGATTTAAATGTCACAGATCATATTGCAAATGTATAGCAAAAGTCAAACTCTTTCTCATAGCTTGGTTATAATAATGAGTGATGCTGGTAAACCTGGCCCTTCTCTTCTTAATTCTCTACTTCTCCAGTTTTGTCTACCCATTAGACCAAGCTCTATGCTGTCATGCAGCCAGTGTATGGAATGGCACAATCTTCCTATCCGGAGGCTTAAACAGCCAGTACCAATGCCTGTCGTCTATGATCCTTTACCACCCAGAACGAGGATCCACTAACCTGGGTGAGATGAGAAATGACAGAGCGCTGCACTGCATGGAGACCCTGGGTGACCGTCTGTACGTGGCTGGTGGGGTTTCAAGCGATGCTGATGGCCATCTGGTAGATCAATTAGGCTGTGAGGTCTATGACCCTGTGGCCAACACCTGGAGTGCCATTAGGCCAATCCCAGTGCCTCATGCTGGGTCAGCATCAGCTGTCTTAGAGGGGAAGATCTACGTTATCGGAGGCTACTGCCATGATAACTACAAAGATATCAAATTCGTGCACCGCTATGATCCTGCAACAGCACATTGGGAGAACATGAGCATGACTCCAGGCCCGAACACATGCATAGCGGCCTGTGTGATGCCCATACCTATTCACATTAGAAAGTAAGAGGAGAATATCCTGAATACAATAAATTATCAATACACTAGGGCTGCACGACACGCTTTAGCATTAATATTGCGATGTGCGTATCCACGGTAGTCACATTGCAAGATGTGCGATTTCAAGTATAGGGATCGTAGTTGATCTGTGATCCATACAGACCAACTGCCCCCCGGTTCGGAATGCATGTGATTCGCAGTTTATTTGCAGAGTTTTACCATCATAGAGTGAAAGTTTATCATTTGCATGTGTTTTTAAGTCCTGGCACTTTAAACATAAAACACAAGACGACTGGAACTCACACACTGTTTTCTAACACAAAGTCACGCAGACAGAACGTGAGCACTTAACTCAGTTCTATTTCTCTTCTTTTTGAGCTTGAATAAACACTGTCGGTTATGTGCTGTAAACAATTGAGAAAGAAAACGAATGTGTATCATTATATTAGATACGTGCATTTCGTCTTAAAGTAACGGCAGCCTAATATACCCACAGCTGTTTGTGTCATCAATGTTAATCAAACAACAAAAGAGACAATTACTTTTGTAGCTTTAACAAAGATAATTTGTATTAATTATATTAATTATATTTATTTACACAGTGAAGACTATGCAGTGTTTAGTTTACATTTGATTATTCAATTTCTGTACCTGAATGTGTTTAAACTAAAAAACATAAATCACTGCTTATTTAATTTTTATCTTTGTTCTATTTTATTTATCTATGCTTGTAATTTGTTTATTATTTTCTATGCAGATGCACTCCCCTACAAAATCAACCCAATTATCCTAGAATGATTCATTCTTTACAAATAGAGCTATTAAAATCATCTGGTGAAATTGTTTTCATATCGCAATATATTAGGGGTGTCAAAATTTATCGTTTCTACGATGCATCGCGATGCAGACGAGGACGAATCGGTATCGGTTCAGTAATAGACCATAACCGATTATAAGTTTGACGCTTTTCTGACGTCATTTGTCGCGTACGTGCACATTTCGGCGCTGTGTGCGTTCATGTCACGCACAAATATATGCAGGAGGTAATACCACTAACTTAATAAACCATGTTAGCCGTTTTCACCGAGAGCTGTTAACGCCTGGCAGAGTCTGACTGCTTTAGAGATGCGCGGATGAGCTCCAACACCGAATCCGCAGCCAAAAATAAATCATCCACCCGCCCCAATAATTTTCTCTGATTTAAGTATCCGCACCCGATGGTCAAATTACAATTATTCTGTGTTGTTACGCGTGATTATAAATGGATGATCGTCACCTTCAACAGCGGATTCGGCGACGGTTGATGCGCGCATCTTTAATGGTAACATAATACATTGATTAATGAGCGCTGGTTTTAAATGAACATTTCTTTAAAACAAAATTTATTTGACAGATTTTCCTTTTCTTAATGGCATAAACAGCTATAGTATACTCCCTTGAAACTTAAACTGGAATGTCACTGTTTCTGTCACTGCGACTTCCCGAACAGGCGAGCACACGCACACACATAAGCGCACACATCATTTTAGAAGTAAAATTTTAAATTGAGGATGCGGTGCATCGCGATGCATTGTGATATCGAATTGAACTGAATCGATGACATGATAATCGTAATCGAACCGAACCGTGAGGCCAGTGTAGGTTCACACCCCTACAATATATATTGCAGAAAAACAAAAAAATGTTGTGCAGCCCTACAATACACACAGCAAGGCAATGGCTGAGTATTAACTCTTTCCCCGCCACTGATGGAATTTTCCATAGTTTATTAGACAACGCTTCAAGTTTAAACATTCTGAACAGAAACGCTTATTTGAAAATACCATTAACCGGTTAATAACGTTATTTTATCGTTCTGTTTAAGATTTTAATTTGGCAGTCAACCAATCATGAATTCAAATAGTAGGACCTACATGTATGCAAATCTGACTTTGACGCATCCAACGTGAGTGAAATGCCCGCGCTCAGTTGTCAAATCATCCTCTGTAAGTCGCAAGGCAATGTGCAGGCATTAGCTGTTGGATCGCAGGAGTTTATCCAAGGATATATTACCATCTCTGGTTATATCCAGCGTGGTGTGTTTGAAACTAGTGAAAATTGCAGGTTACTGTAGAACAGTTTTTACCATTGTTTAATATATTTGGCAAAAAGCTTGTGTTATAAAAGACAAAGTGTTATGCACAGGCTATATTGGCTATGAGTAGATGGCAAATACCAGACTAAGACACTCTTCTCCACTCCTCAAATACAGTTTTAAATAAAGAAAATGCGGTACTTATTAAAATAACCAGTTCTTTATTTACTCTTGCACAGCAAACAAGCAGAGACAGTCTCCAAAATGCGTGCAAGACTTCATTCACGATTGAGGCGGGTGGAGCTACTGTATGAGGTTTGGCGACAGTTTAAGGATCCATCGATTTACGAGGTTTAGTCACAAGCTCTGGTATAAAGTGTAGGCAATTTTTTTTTTTTTTTTTATTAACCAGTATTTTTTCTAATTAAACCATTTTTGGAACAATACTGTTACAGAAAGAGCGCATAAACAGAAATGTTAAAATACTGATTCTGCTCGGAGTGAACGATTGGATTTTTTCCCTGTTTTTTAAGCCCTGGATAAAGCATTGCTTATGCATGCTTATGCAATTTTCTCAGCTTTATGCCAGATTTTATATGTATATAATATTTTTTTTGAAGACTGCTTCTAGAATAAACAAAAATAAAGGAAAATAGTTTCTTCCTACTGTGTGCATTCAGTTTGTTAAGAAGTTTTTTCCATATTGTGAGATATTACAGTACAATTCATCAAAGAATACCAACTTATATCAAAATCTCAGTGTTTGTTAAGAAGGGATGTTAAAAAAAATAGGATTGAATGACAAAGAGAATTTGGGTTAGATAAGTGCGTTACTGTCAACATATTCTTTATTTTTACAAATTGAGGATACATTTTATCCATCAATCAACAGTGTGTCACAAATACAGTCAACCAAGCTTTACACTAATTATTTAATCCAGAATATTCATTTGACAGGTGTTTTGAGTGTATGGGTTTACTTAACTATTTTGTTGGGGGGAAATTCGTTAGCAAGTTCGTTAAATATGAGAAATCCTCCCATCTAGGGATGTACATTAGTGGCCAAAAGTGAGGTCTGGCCTAGGAAAATTTACATCTTTATTCAAATAATATTAAAGATCGTGTACATTATGTAGTTGTGCTGGGAGTCAATTGTTTTATTTGTGACAACACAATGAAACATGCTACATTTTGCCGACATACTGTAATGTTTCCCAGGCAGTCACACAAATAAATTATAAACACATGTAAAAACAAGAGAGAACCATACCTTAACCAAGTTTAGTGTTTTGTTCTTCCATCACATGGAAGATGGTTATCCTCATATTTTGATGGTTAAAACAAACTTGTAGGGCCATTAAAAAAATATCCCCCTCAGACATCACTTTTGTATGGTGACCGTGAGGGGACATGTTCGGTTCACTTAGTTTTGTCGTGGCCACAACATATAAACTTGTGGGAACGTGATATTAAGTCATGGGAACGTCATAAAATCTTGTGGGCACGAGATCGTAAGTTGAGTGAACGACATCCGTTTCTCGTGGCCACGACTTAATATGTTGAGGGAACGACGTTTCTCGTGGCCACGACTTAATATGTTGAGGGAACGACATTCGTTTCTCGTGACAACCAGTTTTATAACATGTGGGAACCGAATCTTCACACGTGACATGGGCTCCTCCTTTTACTCCGGTCATAATTTACTTTGTTATTTGTTAATTTAAGTTTCTCATTTGTTTTTATTTATTGCCTAAAATGGGACTTTATTCGTGACTTGAGTATTTCATTCAAGCCAGCAAATTTCAGACGAAAAAGCCCATTCAACTTAAGAATGCGCTTCATGTGTCTTTCACTTACGTACCTATGTCTTAATGCACTATATCTTTATATGACATTCCTAATTCAAAGTAAAACGTTATTTCATCAGTCATCTCCATCTCCGACTGCTGTATGTGGTTACAGTATTGAACGGTGTGTGGTTCCCTCAACATCGTGGCCACGATAAATAGATGTCGTTCTCTCAAAATGTGGTTAAGTCGTGGCTACGAGAAAAATATATCGTTCCCTCAACATATGATCTCGAGGCCACAACTTTACATCGCGTGGCCACAACATAATAATGTCTTTACCTCAACAAAATGATCTCGTGGCCACGATTTATTATCACGTTCCCACGACTTAATATGACGTTCCCACGAATGAATATATCGTGGTAACAACATTTTATCACGTTCCCACGAGTTTACATGTTATGGCCACGACAAAACTAATTTAACTGAACATGTTCCCTCCCGGTCACCGTACCTCTGTACTCACTTGGAAAAACTCACTTGGTCTCATTATAAATTACTTTTTATAAAACAATAGAAGTCTGGGGTAAGTCCCTATTTGGATAGCCAAGTGATGGCAGAACCTGATTTCGCCAAGCACAATATGTTTCTGGATCAATATCTTTGTTGATCCTGGAACAACATTATATTCAACCAGTCAGATTTGGGGGACACGTTTACAGTTTATGTCAAGTTTAGGCTTACAATCAGGGTTAGGTGCTTCTACATCAGTGGGTTATTCATCATAATTTTCCTCTGATTTTAGAGATAACTAGGGATATGGTTAATGCCAGGGACACACTAAGCCGACGATCGGCCGTCGGGCAATTTTGGGCCGTTTTTGAGCGTCAGCCGACTTGGTTTTTTCGTTGGCTCTAGTTGGATGTCGTTGTTGTATTTTTAGCCGATTCAACATGTAGAATCAACATCGGGCTGTCGGTGAGAGAGAGAACTCTGATTGGCTGTTCAGTTTAATGAATGAGTCAGTGCACGAGAATAATGGCAAAACAGCGCAAGTCAATACGGTACACACAGAAGGCTGCTCTAATATTACGTCATCTTACCTGAGTGTTCCTGGGTGAATATTTTAATAATAACATGAGCCGAGTGGAATAAAGAAAGTGATCAGCATGATTGATATTCAAAATGGTGAGCACGCACTGCTTTGTTTACGCTTTGTGTATCTGCAGCCTACAGTGTCGGGAATGACGAATAAAGACACATTTATCTGTACAAATAGACAGATATCTCCTTACACGCAGGCACAGACATTTTTTTTTTTACAAAAAAATGAAACATCACAGAGCTTACCTAAGCTGGACTGTGACGCTATTTTCTTCTGGAAACAAACTTTGTTGCATTATTTTCCTTTTATATCTGCAAAGCTGCTGTGAAACAATCTGTATTGTAAAAAGCGCTATATAAATAAAGATGACTTGACATGATTTGACGTTCTTTCTGTGTGTTCAAGCACAGCTTTTTTGCCATGACGCAAGCGACACGAGGCAATAACATAGTCGGGTTTCATCAGCGCTAGTTCTTTCGTGATGGTTTGGTGCGTCCCTGCCTTCAGACTATATTTTCAGACAGGAATGTTGTTTCAGGATCAACAAAATATGTTGACACAGGAACGCGTCTAAATCAGCAAATCAGGACGTGACAAGTGAATCAAAACTTGTGTTCTGTAGAAGAGCAATTTAAGTAATAGAGGAAGACTTGTTTTTGATTAAATTTGATTAAACCTTTTAATTAAATTCATTCAAATTGAAGAAACATGAGATACAATTTCACGACTGTTAAACGGTTATTTTTTACATTTTGTTAAATAATTCACACTGATTAAATTATACAGAAGCAGAATCTTATGGGTAAAGAAGGTAGCCTGTGAAAGTGGAATAGTTGTACCGTCGATCCACAAAGATCCAGCATCTGATCCACAGCTTCACGTGAACCTCCTCTCCAACATCCAGCTCCATCACAGCTCCATTGGACATTTGGTCGTTGCGATCCCCAGAATTATATTCATATGAAGACACAAATCGTGCTGTGCCTTTAAAGATGCTCAGACCCATATCATGGGAGGCAAACGCGGAGCCTGAGTACCTGAAGTAATACACACCCTTAACAGGTGCAGTGAAGACTCCTGCAACAGATATTTTAGTCACATTTTATAGAATAAACAGCAACTAAACCAAATCTGGAGAATAGAAATACTCTATGTGTATTTGTGTACTTTTTTTGTGGAGCATGTGTACTTGCATAGAGTACATTCTGGTTTTATATGCTATACAGAGCAGAACAAATCTCGATGTTACAAAGTACAATTATTTCGTTTTTTTTTTTTTTTTACCACAGAAAGTCAAACAAAATATGCAGTTACCTGTGACAGGGTTGTATGCATCACCAACGTTGGTTAGGACTTTATCAAAGATGAGTTTGGTCTCTTCACTAAAAGGCCCTCGGTTTGTATTCTCTGTTGCCGACATGGATGCAGTGAATGCCACTTTTGGACTCTCTGTGTGTGGAAAAGAGTATTTCTACAAGGAAATGTGAATAATGCTTGTTCATGCTAAATGGTAATAGTTGCAAAGTTACAACAATGTCCAGATACTGTATCCAAACCCCCAAGAAATTGGAGAATTTACCCTTAACCTGTTTCCGCAGTTCCTGAATCAAGATTTTCTGCTCTTCGAGTTCATTTTTAGCAGAGTTCAGATCCGTTCTCAGTCCATCAAACAAAGCTTTAAGCTCCTTCAACTCAGAGAAGATATTCACCACAGGAGTCATAATATCTGCATCCTGTGGCATGCAGGAACTTATTATTGAGATGAAGAAGATCTGAAATAAAGCCATGACGACCGTTTCTCTGGTGCTAAAGAGAAGAGCAAAGATCTACAGTCGCTGTGCTTCTTATTTGTATAGAGCTACCCTTGGTTAATGATTAATAATTTGGAGTTTTTAGATCGGTCATGAGATTTACGGCTTATGTCTGAGGAAAAAACAGAAACGCAAGTACTCAGATTTGACTAATCAATACAAAACTTTCTAGAATTGCACAAGTGAATTTCCATTATGTTGTAGGCTACAAACTGCTCATATTAGTGTAAAAGATGTAAACATTCTGTAGAGGGAAAGATCCTGTGATAATAGCATGGGTGTTTTATTTACATTTTTAAACATATCAGGGTTTCCCGCAGAAAATGTGTTAGTTAAGGTGGTGAGGTTGGGGTGGTGGTGGTGGTGGTGGTTGTGGTGGTGGTGGGGGGGGGGGGGGGGGGTTGTGATAGACTACAGGCTCTGTACTAAATTTAAAAATTATTTATTAAACACTAAATATTACATTTAAATAACAATTTATAATTTATAAATAACCAGCTTTTCAAAATACGAGTTGCAATGTGCAATTTTAACAACCTATACAAATATTTTAAAATATTTGTGCTAAAAGGTGTAAAACAACATAACAACTGAAACAACAACAACTGAATTTTAACCAAAATGCCAGATTAACTTTTTTTTTCAGATAAATAATGTTGTAGAACGATGACATTCAACCACCAGATGCCGCTGTTCGGATGCATCACACGATTCAGAGGCTTATCACATATTTAAAGATTGAAAGTAGAGCTTAGATCGGGCCCAAAAAAATATTTTTTTGTTTTTAATACGTGGGCCGTTATAACCAGGGACGGCGCCAGAGAATTTTTTAACGCAGGTGCTGAGGGGGTGCTAGATATATTATATATAAATACTATTAATAAATGAGCAAACATAGGCCACTTAATATTTAATATTCAATTATTTTAATTATCACAATTGAAGTATTAATTTTATTAAATTGAACAAGCACAACACTCAGCATTCAATCAAATATTCTTAAAGATTTATTAGGCTATTATTAATAATGTTATTTCTACATAATATCGCGTTATTTCGTAATATGTACATAATATGTGTGCGTGCAACAAGCAAGATGTGCATTTGTAAATCAGGTGACAGGCGTGCATTGATTTTTATTAATATTTGTATTAATATATTTAATATTTTATTAATAAACGATCGCCATCTCCATTATTCAACGTGCAGAGAGAAATCCACATCATGGATAACTTAATCAGAGAGTTGCCTATTTCTTTTCGTTTTGAATTGTTTCGTTTAAAGACATTTCAAGCTTTCTTTAGATATATTTCTCATGTCTGTGAGGCATACACTGAGTTTCGGTTAATTTATGATAAATTTATGACGTGCAATGCAAGTGACCGCGGCGCCTCCATGATTATATTGTCTGCTATATTTGATACAGGCATACAAACAGGCAGGATACAAACATATATTAAATACAGGCAATTTGTTGATGAAAAATGGATTAAAATTAAGATACAATCTATACAAAATGAAATTCACTTTCTAAAAAACAAAACTTAATGAAGTGGTCAAAATCATGTCTGACCCACTCCATGTCTCTCGATATATTGTGCATCCTATCTTACTCGTGCTGTTCACTTTTCATAATCAACATAGATGGAAAAAAATAAACATTATAATATTTTAACAAATATGAAACTAAATGAGCTTATTTAATGGCTACAACACATATAGTAGGCCTACAGACTCTCTATTTGTAAAATTGCTTCTGAATTTTGCACACATAAGTTGAAAGGCATTTGTTTGTGCATAGTAAAACATATCTGCAACATTTATCAAGTTCACAGATAATTGTGCGTGGATTTATTAATTATTATCTTAATGAATAATGCTACAAGGACGAAGCATGTAAACTGCGTTGTTTGTTTATTCAGAATGGAATGGATCGCAAATGGATCCGAATAAAGAAACCTAAACAATGATGAACACAGAAAATGAACAAGAATGAACTTTGGATGGCCTAGGAGGAGGAGTAGGCCTAGGCTACTATAATATAATTCAACAAGGTTTTAGAATATAGAATATTTTTTAAACAAAATCAATATTTTTAAAGCCTATTATCCCGGGCCCGGTGTGATGTGTGCGAGCGGAGTAGACGCTGCGCATGACACGTGACCTGTTGCATTTTGTAACACAAGTGCTTGATCAAGGGCCCGACCCGACCCGGCCCGAGGCGGGAAATATCGGCCCGACCCGGCCCGTGTGTTGCTTAGGCAGCCGCTTTAGTTCCAAAGTGCTGCGGGAAACCTAGCATATGTTCTTTCTTAAAACCTTTCCTCCAGCTTTATTCTTCAAGTCTACCACCAGTCTGAGGAACAAAAGTATTTTTCTATTTATTATCTATTCAGCATAATCAACAAAATAAAACTCTTTACAAACAATAACATATTTGTCTTATTTCATCAGAATACACTGCTACTTTTGAACAGCCATTAAATTAAGTGGAAAAAATGTATTTTCTTAAGTTCCTGTCCCTTAGGACGATTTACACCCTTAGGAGTCCTGGCCAAGGTTCATCATCAAGGGTCCTTGCCTCTTACTGATAGCTCCTTGTTGGCTTAACAGAGCTTGGTTCTCAGAAATAATACAGTATCTCTCCTCAACGGCTTACACTGGGCGATAACGAACAGGAGGGACCTTCAGTCTCAAACGCAGGGGACAATGGCCCTCATTTATCAATCTTGCGTAGAAACGGGCGTATATTACGGCGCAAGATTATGCTTACACTCCTCTCATCGCCTGATTTATGAAGCTGTGCGTACCTTTGAAATTCTGGTGTACGCAATACCTGCCCTTGATAAATGCCGCGGCTGAAATCGATCGTCATTAGAATAACACGCCCCTATATATTCAAGTCTCCGCTCCCCCCACGCCCTCATTTTACGCCATGGACACACGGAAGACGGCAAATTAAAGAGAAACTTCTTTGAGAAAGAGAAAGCGAAACCAGGGAAGTGGAAAGAAACAAAATTGATTTCTAGATTTTTATTATTAATGACGCTTATTGTTATTTAGAAGAAGAATGTCGTTATTATTATTTGTATTATTATTATTATTTAAAAGAAGAAGAATGGCATTTTTATTATTTTGTCAGTCTGAATTATTCTTTTGGTCATTGAAAGCCTTTCATTACTAAACCCAATCCGTGCATACCTGCCGGGCCTAACCCTGGCCTAACCATCGTTTCAAAGAATAGTACAACGGCGAGCGCGTCGAGTATAAACGCCTCGTCCGTTTGGGGAGGTGCGCGCGCAGTCTGCGGAGACTCGCGCTGCGGAGCCAGGCGAAAGTATAAACAAGGCTTGAAACGTCAGGTAAAGCGCACAGGCTCGCAACTTAAGGAATACATATGCCTACAATTCAAATGCTTTGGTAAAGTCACACAAATTAAACATTGAAGTCCATGTTGCACAAAAATAAACACTGAAGTTAATAATTACTATGTTGTTGTTTTTTTTACAGTGGGTCATATTATATTATATCTTTTAGTTTGTCAGTGCGTTTTGTGGTGTTAGGAATTGTTTTTTTGCGCATTCCCGCACTCAAAACGTGCGTACACCACCTCCTGAGCTGGCGTAGGATTTGAGCGTGCCGTACGCCAACGTCCATATTGATAAATCTCAAAGTCAACATGGTTTTGGGTGTACGCCAGGTGTACGCTGGAAATTTGGTGTACGCACTTTAGATAAATGAGGGCCAATATCCCCCAGCCCGAGTCGTGGAACCTTCATGCTTGGGCCCGGAAGGGATCCAACTGAGGGACACTGGGTTTTCAGCTGATATCATAGAGACCATTCTCAGTGCTAGGGCTTCCTCCACTAGAAGATGTTATACCAATAAATGGGGTGTCTTTGAAAGGTGGTGCACTGCACATAATGCAGATCCAGTTAACTGCCAGATTGCTTCAGTTCTGGACTTCCTGCAAAGAAAAAAATTATCAGCAGGCACATGCCCCGCCACTCACAGGGTTGATGTGGCCGCTTTATCGTCTTGCCATGCCTTGATTGACAGGGTGCCACTTGAGAAACATCCTCTGCTTGCCTGCTTAGTTCGTGGAGCCTGGCGACAGAGGCCTCCTGTTAAAACCAACATCCCTTCATGGGACTTAGCTATGGTCCTGTAGGGTCTAGTTGAGACCCCCTTTGAACCTCTAGGGTCAGCGTCTGATAAACTTCTGACTTTTAAGATGGTTTTTCTTATGGCTATCACTTCTTTAAAAATAATCTTGCATCCTCATCCTGACTAACCTAAGGTTCCCTTCTCGACCGTATATCCAGTCACTCTTGAGGCCTTCTGCCCTACTCTGTTCACAACGCCGGGTCAGGAGAGACTTCACAGACTGTGTCTAGTCCGTGCTCTTCAGACCTACGTCCACCGCTCTAGCTCACTGGTGTAAGTCAGAGCAACTATTTGTTTGTCATGGAGGCCGTAACAGAGGCGGCCAGCCACAAAACAATTTCACATTGGGTAAAAGAGATGTTATTGCCCTTGCTTCTGAGGCGCGCAGTCAAGCTTCGCCAGTAGGCATCAGGGCTCATTTTACTAGGGGGGTCTCTTCTTCCCAAGCCTTGGAGGGGGTTGTCTCCATACAGCATGTTTGTGATGCAGCAGGCTGGTCCTCTCCGCACACATTCATTAGATTATATAGTTTGGATGTTCATGCCACTCACATGTCCTTGAGTTGACATCACAAGCTCATGCCTGAGACCTTCTTGCGTTCTTGTGCGCACACACTACACAACCCTAAGGGGTCCAGACACCTCCAAGCACGGCGGCGTAGGTATTCTCGTTCCCAATGCACTGATCAGCACAGTATCGATTGTAGCTTTTGAAAGGGAATGTCTCGGGTTACTTGATTGTAATCCTGTTCCCTGAAAAAACGGAACAAGATGCTGCGCTGTATTGCCGTGCTGAAGATGTCCCAGGACTGCTCTTCAGACAAAATATCCTGTCGATGCAGCTGTGGCTCATCTATTTATAGCCTTGCGGCACACACGGTGAGAAGGGGAACGAGACACTGTGTCTTCAGGAGGACACTTTGGGGAATGCCTCCAGCGTGACTGGTGTCTGAAGCATGTTTAAATGTGTCAATGTCGCTGGCCGACGACAGTCAGTGACGTCACTACTGGTGCGACCATGAGAATAAAGGGCACCTATATTAGATGTCACCAACTTTGTCTGAAGAAGATGTAGACAGGCAGGCCAGTCTCGTTCCCGTTCCCGTTCTCAGGGAATCATGGTTACATGCGTATCCTGAAACACACCTTTTTGAAAGGGAACTCGCACTGCGTACTCTAGAGGACACTTTGGGGAGCAAATACCCACACCACCATGCTGAGGGAAAGACTGCCTAAATCACTGTAACAAGCACAAATTCAACGGACTTAGATGCCAGAGTAAGATTCTCTTACTGGTAATGCCAGCCTCTAAGCCAGACATTATCTTTAAGGGAATACTGGCACAGGAAAACAATGGTTCCCTCGCCTGTCACTCACAACCTAAGTGAGCTGTCTACTTAAGGAACCCGCTTTCAGGGGGAGACAACTTCAACCTTAGTATTGACTCATGAAGGGGCTGCCTACTTGGAAACCCAACCTGTGGGGAGACAGCCTGGCTTCATGAAACATAAAAAAAGCTGCCTACTTAGAAACCCACCAATAGGGTTAGGCATGAGCCTTACATGAGGCATGATATATAGGGTTATCTGGTTCAACCCCTAAACACCACAGGGGAACATTTTAGTAGCAACATTCTCCATCCCGTCTTACCTAGAGTCAGGATCTCGCAAGGCCAGCACTCCTAAATTAAGGGTGCTTAACCAGTGGGAAGGGATGCAAAGCTCAGGCATACCCACTTCTCACCAGGGTCCAGAGATGGGTTCTCTGGGGAGCCAAGGACCCTTTAAGTGAGGGGAGTCCAATGCTCACCCAATACTGTGATCCCCAACTTAGACTAGGCTACAAGCAGGGACCATATACCCTGATAAGGAAACCCTATCAGGGAAAGGTGAATTACACTCATTAGAGGAAACTAGAAAAAAATCTGCAAAGTGTTAGCCATACTAAAGTCCCCTAAAGTCTGCCTGAGCGTGAACAGAGCATGAAGGACCCAAGAGAGGGTATCCTACTTACAGTGATAATATGCAGTTATAATATGAAAATATATGGGGAGAGCATTGCTATAGTGTGACGATATTGTATTGCCATAGGTAGCACATTAATGTTAATACTTAATCAAAACTAGTTAGCACAGTATTTGGTCATGGTTACACTTGAATTGGTTACAAATTAGATGTAAAATCTGTACAAAACACAAGTAATTGTACCAAGCATGTATGTAGATTGCTACCTAGAGAGAGAGAGAGAGAGAGAGAGAGAGAGAGAGAGAGAGAGAGAGAGAGAGAGAGAGAGAGAGAGAGAGAGCAATAGAGAGAAAGAGAGGAAGTGTAGAGAAAAAGAGAGATGGAAGGCAGAGATCAGGTAGAGAGGAAGTGAAAGGCCCCCAAGAAGAAGAGACAAAGAAGAGGACCCAAAGAAAGGGACCCTGAGAAAAAAAGAAGAGACAGACCAACTGTTACAATCTACTTTTATCTCTTCCTTGAACATTTGACTGTAACCCAAACGTGAGACATTCAAACTGACCAGTCAGAAGATTACAGCTTCCCCTGCTGCCCCGTGAAAACTAAAAGACCCTGATGTAAGCACATCTTAGCCTACAGTCCTTGATCCCTATCAGCACCTTTAGGAATTCCAAATGGCAAAAGTCTTTGTTTATTTTCAAGCCTACAGAGGGCATTGACAAATATAATAGTAAATATAAAAATAGTTTTGTTGCTCTTCATCCTTTTATAAAAAAAAATTGACTTACCATTTTAAATCTCTTTTAAACAGATGTCATTTGCATTGAAATTCCAACAGGCGTGAGAGTGGCTTCAATTTCCAGACTCTTTTGGTCACTATATTAATTAGAAAAGGCAATTAGGAATTGCTAGAGTCTTAGCATGAGCATAATCTCTCTGTCTCTCCGTGGCCTCTTGGCATCTCCGGCGGGATTCCAATCCAAGGCTGACAGTGACATTTGCTCCTCTGTTTGTGGCTCTTAAAGAGCAACGGGTTTCCATCTGTTGTCTCGCTTTTTCACGATTTCCATACATGGACAGACAAAAGACATGGAGAAGCCTTATGATCCAGGCTATGTGTGTGAGCGTGTGTGTGTGTGTTTATTAGAAGAATTTAGCCAGGCTATGTTATAGCAGTATGCAGTATTATTATTATTGTTAATGACATAAATGTCATATGAAATTTTTTTTAAAGCGTTCAAATAAACAAACAACAAAAAAAACTTTAAATCTATAAAATGTTTTATCGTGTAAAGTTTCAGTTAAAGCATTTTTAAAAAGAAAATTAACCTTCAAGTCTATAAATTGCTTGTTTATACCGGCCCTGGACTCCTTGACCCAGATAGCATTCCCAGGCTGTGGAGGAGAAACATGATTCTACTGACTCGATTAGAATCTAATGCCAGCCATCACATGCTCCCAGAACATACTCCAAAATTTCTTATGGCCCAGAATAGGGGGCAGTCGTGGCCTTATGGTTAGAGTCAAACTGGTAACCCAAAAGTTGGAGGTTTTATTCTCAATACCAGCAGGAAACAACTGAAGTTCCCTTGAGCAAGGCACCTAACCCCCCATGGCAAAATGGCTGCCCACCGCTGCTGGTTTGTGTGTCCACAGTTTGCAGTGTGTGTGTTCACTACTCACTGCTTATAATGTGTGTGCACTAACTTGGATAGGTTAAATGCATTTGGCCAATTCCGAGTATGGGTGGCCATATACTTGGTATCTGGAAATTGAAGCCACTCACACACCTTTTGGAATTGCATTTGCCAATATGATAAATATCAAAGCAAATAGCATCAGTTTAAAAGAGCTTTAAAATGGTAGTAAAAAAAAGAGGATGAAGGACAACACTTTTTTTACCATTATATATGTTTGGCCTTCCAATTCATGTCACATAATAGTCACTTAATAGAACTGAGCCAGAACACCGCAGGCACATAGTGTTCTCACGCAGGCAAAGTCACGGAGTTCCTCTTTTAAAATCATCCCAGTGCAGTGTTGAGTTGTGGAAAGGTCCAGTATCAGTGCAAAATGTAATTTCTTTTTAGATGTTTTAGATGTAATGTGACTGAGAACTGCATATTTCAACACAATAAAGCAAGCGTAACATTTATTAGACTGATATTTTAGATTTGGAAGACATTCTTTGCCATGATGTTCTTTAAACACAATGGTGTTTACAACCTGTTTTTCTTTTAATCAAATTGAGTGGTACAGCTGAAAAGTAAAAGGAATTGGTGACATTATCTGAAAAGGAACGGTGGAGCAGGTGATTACATTAGATGGCTTGTGATGCGATCACAGTGAATGCTAGAGGTAAAAATAGCATTATGATGATAACATTGTGAGCTCGTGAGACACTGATCTTTTTTGCGTACCTGACTACAGCATAAGATCCCACATCAACAGAGAGATTCAAGAGAAGTTAAGAAACAGATTTGATGCAACTTGTTCTTTTTTTTTTTTTTTTTTAACAGAAGTAAAGAAGTTTTTTTGCTTTTTATAGAAACCTGAAGACACAATGGCAATGGATCAGCAGTGTCTTCAGAGAAAGTGGAGAAGTTCATGGAGAACAGCCAGAGAGGATGAAAACATGAATGGTGGAAATGAATGGATGGATGTGAGCGAAGAACAGGAAGACTGGGAGAATCCAGTTGAGGAAAATGAGCGGTCGGAAGAAGAGGAGCTGCAAGTACAAGCATATGAAAGTGAGAAGGCTGTTGATGACTGTGATGGATGTAGTATTAGTTTTCCTTTAATGCATGTAAACAGTGACATTATGTGTACAAATAATGATAAGGCAGGTGTTGAAGAGTATGCCAATAAATATGACAACAACAGTAATGTAGAGAATGCTGATAAATACGACAACAAAAATAATGATGAAGAATATAGTAACAGTTTACCTCTTAGGTCTACAAATGGTGACGTTTCAGTTGCTACATGTAAACATAGAGATAAAGGCACTGATAAAGCTCACAATAAATATGATGATGACGATGATGATAACTGTTTTGCAGCTGCCTCCGTCAGTACCAATGACATTAGAGATTCTGAAAAAGACTCAACTTTTAGAGGTTTTACATTTAAAGAGCAGCAGATGACAGACTCATCAGATGAATATGATGGACATTGCAGTTTTGAAGATTTTGATGATTGCGACATGTATCCCAAGAAGCTATACTCCGATCCAGCCTACCCAGGTGTGGTTTTCGAGGCTCTGGAGAACATGATGTTGTATTCTGTCCTCACTGACTTGACCATCTACACAGAGGACGGACATCAATTCCAGGTTCATTCTATTGTCCTGGCTGCGGTCAGTAACCTTATTCAGTTGAGGCTCAGACAGAAGCCCATACAAGAACAGATTATCGCATTGTGTTTGGGGCCCGAGGTTCATGGTTCGGGGTTGGCAGCAGTGGTGGAGTTTGCCTATACGGGGAACATCAGCATTCTGAACAAAGCAAATATGGAGTTGGTCAGGACTGCAGCTGTTAGCCTTGAAGCTCCGAGAGTTCTGGAACTCTGCACAGAGGAGGAACAAAGAGAACAGGACAAGGCAATAGGGAAGAAAGAAGGCAGACAAAGTTTTTCTGCTAAGGAACATATGAATGATAGTCTACAGCATATCCGACAGCTGTGGACAGAGAGAGTGCGATGTGATGTGGAGCTTGAAGCAGAGGGAAGAGTGTTTCATGGTAAGAAATTTGTTAATATGAGGTTTAAGTTTCCTATGCATAAATTAAATGATTCATTCATGTTGTAGAAATGTAGACATCACAGCATTAATTTGATCCCCTGTGAATTTGCGAAACTGCTCGTAAACTTGTATTTATTTCCCATCCCCATGAAGCTCACCGGGTGCTCCTGGTTGCCAGCAGTGACTATTTCAGAGGCATGTTTACCAGCGGTATGAAGGAAAGCAGGCAGAAATTGGTGTCTCTGCAGTTAGTCAGGGCTGCCAAGTTTGAGGCCCTCCTCCACTACAGTTACAGTGGGGCTCTTTCTCTTGGATGGGGCTGCGTGTTTGATCTCACCTGTACATCTCTTCAATTACAGTTTCAGACTGCCTACTCATTATGCCTTAACTTCCTGGAACAAGAAATAGATGCTTACAGCTGCCTGGACGTTGTGTCTTTCGCAGAGGCCTATGGGATGTCTGACCTACTTGCACTTGCCAATAACTTCGTCTTGAGGCACTTTCAAGATGTGTCCATCACTCCGAAGTTCCACGATCTTCCTGTGGAAAAATTTAAGAAATACCTTCAAAGTGACTCCCTCTACGTTCTCTCTGAGTTGCCTGTGTTCAAAGCAGTCATGTCTTGGATCGAAGCCTATCCCAAACAACGGGTGAAATTCTCCAGGGAGCTGATGGGGACCATCCGCTTTCCTCTCATGACCTTTAAGGAGTTTGATGAAGTCATGTCTGTTACATCTTGGCTTAGAATTGTTGCCAAAAATGTCTATAAGTCTCTCTTTAAGGCGTTCTTCTCCAGTTCTTCAGATGTCCAGTCAAATATCAGGGTCTACATGCCTAAAGACACTATAGTCCTTGTTGGGGGTGAGAAGATCACTGATAATTTTGACAAACATAGACCCTGCAGGGAAATGTGGTTTAGCAATTCTTTGCAGAACCATGTCGGATTGGTGAAGAAAGTAGAGTGGAAAATGCTGGGAACTTTACCCGAGAAACCAAGATTCAGTCATGGAATTGGAACGATAAGGGGGAAGCTTTACGTAGTTGGTGGACGGCATTATTATGGCAAAGCTGATACAATGAAATGCACCTACATGTAAGATGAAATATGAGGCTTTTTCTGTCTAACCTTGTTCAAGTTTACCCCCTCATACTATGGACTACTTGTTCAATCTCTGATCTAGGTATGATCCCATCCAAAACTTCTGGCAAAGGTTGGCTGATATGCATGAGAGAAGAGGCAGCTTCGCTGTAGTGGTCCTGAATGGTAAACTATATGCTATTGGAGGAGAGAGATATTCGGGGGTCAACATGGAGAGTGTAGAGGTCTACTGCCCCAACACAAATTCTTGGAGGTTAGTACAGTAAATAAATAGCACACACCACATCAGCTGTTGTTCTTGAAACAGATCTAGCAAGTAATCACAGACCAAACACAACTGCAAACCCTAAACCATGTGTGAATGTTGTTCAAGACCGAAACCCCAGATCAAACCCTTACCCTAATATTTGATTTAGGGCTGGGCGATATATCGCATGACATTGTTATGCGCATCTCGTCAGTAAAGCCGGTTCATTGATTAGTAGTAAATCGCCATGACCTGCTTTCAAATGGAGCGGCATTTACCTCACAGAGCCGTAGTTCACTGACAAGCTGAGCCATATCGCATTAAATGCCGCTCCATTTGAAAGCAGGTGATGGCGATTTACTACTAATCAAGGAATCGGCTTTACTGACGAGATGCGCATAACAATGTCATGCGATATATCGCCCAGCTCTAATTTGATTTGTTTACATATAAGGGTAGGCACCATTTTTAACTTTGAACAAATGAAAACAAGTTTGAGATTGATAGATGTACTGTACTGTCTTAAGGTCTACTTTTCACAAAATATTTTCAGGAGGTTTGTGTCACCAGGAATTGACCGACAGCCAGGTTAATAACATTACTTACATGTCTTGTATGTATTGTATGTCTATCCCCCATATCCTCATTTTCCATGATTAATTAGGAATGTTGTTTCAGGACTAACAACAATTTAATTCCGAATCATGTCCTACTTCAATAAATAACTTTATTCAGAGTAAGAGTTTAATAGTAGATTTAAAGTAGGTAGATTTAAATATCATAGATCATATTGCAAATGTATAGCAAAAGTTCAATTCTTTCCAATAGCTTGGTTAAAATAGTGAGCGATGCTGGTAAACCTGGCCCTTCTCTTCTTAATTCTCTACTTCTCCAGTTTTGTCTACCCATTAGACCAAGCTCTATGCTGTCATGCAGCCAGTGTATGGAATGGCACAATCTTCCTATCCGGAGGCTTAAACAGCCAGTACCAATGCCTGTCGTCTATGATCCTTTACCACCCAGAACGAGGATCCACTAACTTGGGTGAGATGAGAAATGACAGAGCGCTGCACTGCATGGAGACCCTGGGTGACCGTCTGTACGTGGCTGGTGGGGTTTCAAGCGATGCTGATGGCCATCTGGTAGATCAATTAGGCTGTGAGGTCTATGACCCTGTGGCCAACTCCTGGAGTGCCATTATGCCAATCCCAGTGCCTCATGCTGGGTCAGCATCAGCTGTCTTAGAGGGGAAGATCTACGTTATCGGAGGCTACTGCCATGATAACTACAAAGATATCAAATTCGTGCACCGCTATGATCCTGCAACAGCACATTGGGAGAACATGAGCTTGACTCCAGGCCCGAACACATGCATAGCGGCCTGTGTGATGCCCATACCTATTCACATTAGAAAGTAAGAGGAGAATATCCTGAATACAATAAATTATCAATACACTAGGGCTGCACGACACGCTTTAGCATCAATATTGCGATGTGCGTATCCACATCGCGATGTGCGCATCCACGATAGTCACATCTCAAGATCTGTGATCCGTACAGACCAATTGCCCCCCGGTTCGGAACGCATGTGATTCGCAATTTATTTGCAGAGTTTTACCATCATAGAGTGAATGTTTATCATTTGCATGTGTTGCAAGTCCTGGCACTTTAAACATAAAACACAAGACGACTGGAACTCGCACACTGTTTTCTGACACAAAGTCACGCAGACAGAACGTGAGCACCAGATTCAGTTCTATTTCTCTTCTTTTTGAGCTTGAATAAACACTGTCGATTATGTGCTGTAAACAATTGAGAAAGAAAATGGATGCGTATCATTATATTGGATCCTTGCATTTATTCTTATGTATATAATTTCTTCTGCAATGTTTATCACAGAAAAACAAAAATGTTGTGCAGCCCTACAATACACACAGCAAGGCAATGGTTGAGTATTAACTCTTTCCCCACCACTGATGGAACATTCTGAACAGAAACGCTTATTTGAAAATACCATTAACCGGTTAATAACGTTATTTTATTGTCCTGTTTAAGATTTTAATTTGGCAGTCAACCAATCATGAATTCAAATAGTAGAACCTATGCAAATCTGACTTTGACGCATCCAACGTGAGTGAAATGCCCGCGCTCAGTTGTCAAATCGTCCTCTGTAAGTCGCAAGGCAATGTTCAGGCATTAGCTGTTGGATCGCAGGAGTTTATCCAAGGATATATTACCATATCCGGTTCTATCCAGCGTGGTGTGTTTTGAAACTAGCGGAAATTGCAGGTTACTGTAGAACAGTTTTTACCATTGTTTAATATATTTGGCAAAAATCATGTGTTATAAAAGATGAAGTGTTATGCACAGGATGACTAGATGGCAAATTTCAGACAAAGACACTCCGCTCCTCAAATACAGTTTTGAATAAAGAAAATGCGGTACTTATAAAATAACCAGTTTTTTATTTACCCTTGCACTGCAAACAGTCTCCAAAATGCATGCGAGACTTCATTCACGATTGAGGCGGGTATGAGCTACTGTATGAGATTTGGCGACAGTTTAAGGATCCATCGAATTACGAGGTTTAGTCACAAGCTCTGGTATAAAGTGTAGGCAATTTTTTTTGTTTTTTTATTAACCAGTATTTTTTCTAATTAATCCATTTTCGGAACGATACTGTTAAAGAAAGAGCGCATAAACAGAAATGTTAAAATACTGATTCTGCTCGGAGTGAACGATTGGATTTTTTTTTTTTCTGTTTTTTAAGCCCTGGATAAAGCATTGCTTATACATGTTGTTGTCTTTAAAGAACACAATTTTCTCAGCTTTATGCCAGATTTTATATGTATATAATATTTGTGTTGAGCATTGCTTCTAGAATAAACAAAAATAAAGGAAAGTACACTGCTCAAAAAAATAAAGGGAACACTTTTTAATCAGAGAATAGCATCAAGTCAGTTAAACTCCTGGGATATTGATCTGGTCAGTTAAGTAACGGAGGGGGTTGTTAATCAGTTTCAGCTGCTTTAGTGTTAATGAAATTAACAGTAGGTGCACTAGATGGGCAACAGTGAGACAACCCCCAAAACAGGAATGGTTTTACAGGTGGAGGCCACTGACATTTTTTCCCTACTCATCTTTTCGGACTGTTTTTCACCAGTTTTGCATTTGGCTAGGGTCAGTGTCACTACTGGTAGCATGAGGCGATACCTGGACCCTACAGAGGTTGCGCAGGCAGTCCAGCTCCTTCAGGATGGCTCATCAATACGTGCCATTGCCAGAAGGTTTGCTGTGTCTCCCAGCACAGTCTAAAGAGCATGGAGGAGATTCCAGGAAGACAGACAGCTACTCTAGGAGAGCTGGACAGGGCCGTAGAAGGTCCTTAACCCATCAGCAGGACCAGTATCTGCTCCTTTGTGCGAGGAGGAACATGATGAGCACTGCCAGAGCCCTACAAAATGACCTCCAGCAGGCCACTGGTGTGAATGTCTCTGACCAAACAATCAGAAACAGACTTCATGAGGGTGGCCTGAGGGCCCGACGTCCACGAGTGGGCCCTGTGCTCACTGCCCAGCATCAGGGAGCTCGATTGGCATTTCCCATTGAACACCAGAATTGGCAGGTCCGCCACTGGTGCCCTGTGGTTTTCACAAATGAGAGCAGGTTCACCCTGAGCACGTGACAGACAGGAAAGGGTCTGGAGAAGCCGTGGAGAATGTTATGCTGCCTGTAACATCGTCCAGCATGACCGGTTTGGTGGTGGGTCAGTGATGGTCTGGGGAGGCATATCCATGGAGGGACGCACAGACCTCTCCAGGCTAGACAATGGCACCCTGACTGCCATTAGGTATCGGGATAAAATCCTTGGATCCATTGTCAGACCCTATGCTGGTGCAGTGGGTCCTGGGTTCCTCCTGGTGCACAACAATGCCCGGCCTCATGTGGCGAGAGCATGCAGGCAGTTCCTGGAGGATGAAGGAATGATACCATTGAAGGGCCACCACGCTCACCTAACCTACATCCAATAGAACACCTCTGGGACATTGTGTTTCAGTCTATCTGACATCACCTGGTTGCACCTTAGACTGTCCAGGAGCTCAGTGATGCGCTGGTCCAGATCTGGGAGGAAATACCCCAGGACACCATCCGTCGTCTCATTAGGAGCATGCCCCGACGTTGTCAGGCATGCATACAAGCACGTGGGGGCCATACAAACTACTGAGTACCATTCTGAGTTGCTGCAATGAAATTTCAGCAAAATTGACAAGCCTGCTGCATCATTTTTTTCACTTAGATTTCCGGGGTGTCTTTGAATTCAGTCCTCTGTAGGTTGATCATTTCCATCAAACGATGTGGCATCCTTTCGTTCATAACACATTACCCAGTCCATATTAGTATAGATATCCAGCATGATATTTTTCCCCATTGAGATCTGATGTGTTTTCAAAGTGTTCCTTTAATTTTTTTGAGCAGTGTAGTTTCTTACTACTGTGTGCATTCAGTTTATTAAGACGTTTATTCAATATTGTAATCTATTACAGTACAATTTAGTATACCGACTTAAATCAAAATCTCAGTGTTTGTTAAAAAGGGATCTCAAAAAAAGTTTTTTTTGGATTGGATGACAAAGAAAATTTGGGTTATATAAGTGTGTTGCTGTCAACATATTCTTTATTTTTAGAAATTGAGGATAAATTTTATCCATCAACCAAGCTTAGTTTGCATTTAATCCAGAATATTAATTTGACAGTTGTTTTGTGTGTATGGGTTTACGTAACTATTTTTTTTTGGGGGGGGGGGGGGGGGGGGGGGGGCAAAAGTGAGGTCTGGCCTAGGAAAATTGACATCTTTATTCAAATAATATTAAAGATTGTGTGAGCACATTGTGTAGTTGTGCTTGGTGTCAATTGTTTTATTTGTGACAACACAATGAAACATGCCAAATTGTGCAGACATATTTTTTTGGCAGGCTGCCATACAAAGAAATTATAAACACATGTAAAAACAAGAGAGAACCATACCTTAACCAAGTTTAGTGTTTTGTTCTTCCATCATATGGAAGATGGTCATCCTCATATTTTGATGGTTTAATCGAACTTGTAGGGCTATTAAAAACAAATATCCCCCTCAGACATCACTTTTGGCCACTACTGTACTCACTTAGAAAAACTGGAAACAGTTCAGATAGTCTTCACAATAAATAACTTTATATAAAACAACAGACGTCTAGGGTGAGTCCCTATTTGGAGAGCCAAGATAGCCAAATCATGGCAGAACATGATTTCGCCAAGCACAATATGTTCCTGAATCAATATCTTTATTGATCCTGGAACAACATTCCATTCAGCAAACCAGATTTGAGGGACAAGTTTACAGTTTATGTCAAGTTTAGGCAAGAGTTAGATGCTTCTACATCAGTGTTATTCACCATCATTTTCCTCTGATTTTAGAGAGAACTTATGAGTAGGGTAGGGATATGGTTAATGACAGGGACACACTAAGTCGACGATCGGCCGTCGGACAATGTTGTGCTGTTTTTAAGCGATTTGGTGTTCCGCACCATTGGCTCTAGTTGGATGGCGTTGTTTTTTTGGGCCAAAAATAAATAAATAAATAAATCAGGCTGTCGTGAGAGAGAGAACTCTGATTGGCTGTTCAGTTTAATGAATGAGTCAGTGAACAAGAATAATAGCAACAGTCAATATGGTACAGACAGAGAACGCTGTTCTAAATTTAGTGTTCCTGGGTGAATATTTGAATACATCACATGAGCCGAGTGGAATAAAGTAAGTGATCAGAATGATTGATATTAAAATAATCTTTTAGGTCTTCGTTTAGCTCTGCGTTGTGTTGGTCGATGAACGAGAGCAGGCAGCAGAAATTTCTCAGGCCAGATTTTATTCTGCATGAATAAAAATAATTAAGAACAAGCTCGAGTCTGTGGCCTTCTCTCACAATTCAGCCTCTCTCTTCAGTCGCAGAACTGAAACATTTTACACTTTTGACATCTTTATAAACATGTATTTCAGTTTCTCATATAATCAAATCGTGTTTGTTCAACAGATTTCATTAAAAAAAATAAAGCATTTTACATAAACTCAAAACAATATTAATAGAAGAATGGAAGAAAACATACCTGCATGAATAAAAAGAATTTTAAGAACAAGCTCGAGTCTGTGGCCTTCTCTCACAAGTCAGCCTGTCAGTGAAAGGCATTATTTTAGCCAACAGATCTTGCACACTCATGCTTAATGAATTCTCTCCGAAAATACATGTTATAACTCATCACATCATTCACACAAACTTCATACATGTTTAAATAAGATTAAAGTGCATTTTAGAACAAAATTACACGTTGTATTACAATAAAGAAAACTTTTAGACGGAGCATCAACTCACCTCTCTTCAGTCGCACTTACCGCGAACTGAAGGAGAGCAACCGGAACCGGAACAAAAGTCTTAAAGGAACCACGCACCGTATTGAACAATACTGGAAAATGACCATCTAACCATAGAAATATGACATTTCAGTTAATAGAAATCAATATTAGAAGAATAAATTAAATTAAAAATTAAAAGAATAATTCCAGAATACAAAATAATGAAAGAAATATAACAAATGATAATAACACAGGGAGATATTTTGAGTGAAATTAATAAATAAATATAACACCAGTTACACATGCACTATTGCACACCTGACAGCCATCAGTGTTTCAGCTGTGTGTGTCCATGAAACTTCATGGATTCCCGTATAAGTCCGTGTACACCAAGTATCTGGGTATTTCTGGAAATTTACTGTTTTGTGTACTTTGGCTCAGGATTTTTCCACATACATCTGGCAAACCTGAATTTACACTGCAGTTTATCATGGCCAAATATTACCCAATGTGACCCTTTTCATGCAGTGTTAAGTAATAGAGGAACACTTGTTTTTGTCTGTATATCTGAAATAGTAACCTTTTAATTAAATTCATTCACATTGAATGAACATTGAATTTTCATTATGTTGTAGGCTACAAACTGCTCATAATAGTGTAAAAGATGTATACTTTCTGTAGAGGGAAAGATCCTGTGATAATAGCATTGGTGTTTTATTTACATTTTTAGATATATGTTCTTTCTTAAAACCTTTCCTCCAGCTTTATTCTTCAAGTCTACCACCAGTCTGAGGAACAAATGTATTTTTCTCTATATTTTCTATTCAGCATAATCAACAAAACAAAACTCCTTGCAAACAATAAATTACCCAAATACAAAATAAATCAATAGTTCGGTTGAATTTTTAGCCAAAATATTTGTTTTATTTCATCAGAATATACTTTTGAACAGCCATTAAGTGGAGAAAAAAAATGTCTAAGGTTACGCATGTAACCATGGTTCCCTGAAAAGGGGAACGAGACACTGCGTCTTCTCGTGGACAGTTTGGGGAACGCCTCCAGCGTGACTGGTGTCTGAAGCACGTGTTTAAATGCTGTAAGAATTAAATTTCCTTCTAAGACAAAAGCTGAGACAAAACTCACCCCTTAAAATGTTATATTTGATTTAGTCTGGAGTCTCCTGCAGTCATTATGACCAGTCGATTATGAGGAGGTGCTACTGCAGATCTGTGTCCAGGATAGGTCAAACTAAAGGCGCATATGAACTGAGCAGCAGGCAGCAGCTCAAACAGTAGAGCGTTGGTGCTTGCAACACCAAGGTCATGGGTTCGATTCCCAGGGAAAGCAAGAACTGATAAGAATGTAAATGTGTACCTTGAAATGCAATGTTAGTCACTTTGGATAAAAGCATGTGCCAAATGCATAAATGTAAACATCATCTGTAGACCTTTAGATTTCTGTCTATTGCTGATTTGGCAAGTTGTATGGAAGTGTCTAAATAAACTACACTTTTTTGTATGAGTGAGCAGTAGGCGACCGACTAAAGAGGTATTAGCAAACCCTGCACCCTCTGACCAAGATCAGACTGGCGTGGCTGTGTCCATGAGATCCACATAAACCCGGGGTGTGTGACTCTGTGCGGCATTGGGTCCCTTAGTGAATTAATAATTGAAAGTATGGATACTCAGAATAATGAAATATCTAAATTAAATCATAATCAATATTTCTGATTATTTTCTAATGAGAAACACGATCTAAATTTGATAATCATTTGAAATTGGAGTCAGAATAAGCGTAGAGCTAAAGTAATATTGAAACTAAACTCTAATAAATAAAGTGAACTTCACTGGAGCGCTGAAAAGACATACACGCTGTCTACTTAAGGAACCCAACTTCAGCCTTAGTATTGACTCATGAAGGGGTTGCCTACTTGGAAACCCAACCTGTGGGGAGGCAGCACGGCTTCATGAAACATAAAGAAGCTGCCTACTTAAAACCCGCCATTAGGCTTAGGCATGAGCCTTACATGAAGCATGATATACATGTATAGGGTTATCTGGTTCAACCTCTAAAAACCACAGGGGAACATTTTAGTAGCAACATTCTCCATCTCGTCTTACCTAGAGTCAGGATCTCGCAAAGCCAGCACTCCTGAATTAAGGGTGCTTAACCAGTGGGAAGGGATGCAAAGCTCAGGCAAAACCACTTCTCACCAGGGCCCAGAATGGGTTCTCTGGGGAGCCGAGGACCCTTTAAGTGAGGGGAGTCCAATGCTCACCCAATACTGTGATCCCCAACTTAAACTAGGCTAGAAGCAGGGACCATAGACCCTAATAAGGAATCCCTATAAAGGAAGGGTGAACTACACCCATTAACAGTATCCCACTAACAGGGAGGGTACACACCACGGTAGCCCCTGCAATCTGGGATCATCTTGAGCTAATTTAATAGGCCCAAGCTATTAATCTCTGAAGCACACCAGGAAACTGCCTGCTTAACCCACAATAGCGGGAGGCAGTTATGACCTTGCCAATTTGCTGAAGTTTGCATTCTAGGGAAGCTGCCTATTAAAATAACCCGAAACAGGGAAGGCAGACTCTCTATAGTGAGAGGAGGTCAAACAATGCACATCTTGAAGACAGCTCACCATAACAGCCCACAGAGGGCCAACTCACGTGAAATTGCTGTCTGATGGAGCTCAGAAGTGTGGAGGCCCCAGCAGAACGACTCTCTAATGAGGAGGCCAAACTACACTACTCCTTAAGGACAGCTTATCACAGAGAGTCGACACACTTGATATCACTGTCGAGATGGAGTTTAGGCAAGCGGAGACCTCATCCAAACGATTCTCTAGAGCGAGAGGAGGGCAAACTGCACTCAACTTTAAAGACAGTTTAACAAGGCGGCCCACAAAGAGCAGACAAGCTTGATGTCACTGTCTAAATGGACCTCAGGAGAGCGGAAGCCTCAGTCAAACGACTCTCTCTGAGTGAGAGGAGGGCAAACTGCACTGAACTTCAAAGGTAGCTTATCACAGCAGCCCGCAGAGAGCCGACACATTTGATGTCACTGTCTAGGTGGAGCTCAGGAAAGCAGAGGCCTCAGCAAAACGTCTCTAATTTAAAGGCTCGTGAAGGAGCCACATGCTTAAAACACAGCCTCTGGAGTTTCTACCCATCCTACCCTTCTACCCAGCACATTCAGCCTCTTTGACGCATCGCGTGCACAGCTCATTCTTGCACCAGACGCACATGCTTCCTGAAAACACTTGGCAGAGTGTTTCTTCGTGATATTCACGTTCACGTGTACACAAACAAATGAAAGAAATTGATGAAATCTAATAGAGGTGCCCTTTTATAATCACTATTGCACCAGTAGTGACGTCACAGACTGTCGTTGGCCAATGACATTGTTGTGATTCAGACACTGGTCACACTCCAGGCGTTCCCCAAAGTGTCCTCTAGAGGACGTAGTGTGAGTTCCCATTTCAAAGGGAACATGATTTCTGTCCTCATAAAGTTCAGGTGTAGTTCAGACATCTAATAGTTAATAGAGGAAATTAACCAGCCAACAGACCCGGCCTAAAAACTGGCCATCTTACTTGAGTATGTCATGTCACTTTTCTTAAATTTGAATGCTTTTTAGAGGTGAAAGAATCTCTTAGGCTTTCCACGTTTAGCATGATAGACACACAAAGACATAGTAGAACAACTGGATGTGCATGATATGATAAAAAGAGAACTTTCATAGCTTCCTACAAATGCATGTCTTCTGAAATATGCAGTGCATATACAGTACATAAGATTATCATGCATATTCTTATTTAGACTATATGAATGTTAAAATATGCTTCATGTATGCTCACAATATAAGCAATAAATATTTGTCATTTTGAGCCTGTAATGCACAAATTCAAAACATATGCTAAAAGTGTCATTGTGCATGTTTACTTTTGAGGTAGATTTAACGACAACATACAAGCACCAATACATTTAAATCAACATATCAAGGCCATGTTATAGATTAATAAATATATTATGTAACCATGAACAGAAGTAAACAGAAGTTAAAATACTGGTCACAGGCCTCCATTCAAGTAAAAGAGGTAGGTCTATATAGCTTCCCTTATTTTGTAAATAAATGCTGTTGGCCTACTAAAAAATTCAGTGTTCAAAACTGGTGAGCAACATTTTACAGTTCTAGTTCTATTGGGTTTCAAATCACCTCTAGATTTAACATGACTCTGTGTCTCTGGAAAATGTAAAGTGGCAGAACCAAGGTAAAGTATATACTAGGTAAAGTGTAAAGTGAATACCTAATTCATAAACAGTATCACAGAATTCATAATACACATAGTAATGTAATGGTACTTTGTGATACGTTTACTGTTTTCGAGTACTGTTAAGTGTTTCTGCTGTTGGCAAACATCTTACCTGCACATGTAGTACAGAGTCATTTACAAACGCCAGATGCAGGTGTTGATCAACATTAAAGTCATCGCTGACAGAAAATAAGAAACATTTGAAGATGTGGATTCAGCGGATTGTAGGTAAATATCCATAGCCTGGGAAAACCCAGACTACTTCCGGCGAATTTTAATTCTCTCTTCAGGATAGTCTGGAGAAGAGCCCATTCAAACTCATTTCTGTGCCGCTGAAATCGCGGCACCAATCAGAAACGTTTGGGGAGGGATTTACATGATGACGACAGCGCAGCGACGCTGAAGGAGTTCTCACGCAGTGAAAAATACATTGCGGAGCAAGAGGAGACTGACAACACGCTGGCAGACAGGACAGAGCAGGCTACTTTTCGGTTACATTTGATATTAAACATATTAAACAAAGTCTCAGCTTTCAAATTTGGTAATTTTTCAAAAGAAATTTAAACAATAAATACCGTTTTGTTGCTCTTTAATGTGCTGTGACAGATCGCTGTAGAGCATCAGTTAAAGCTGTTCTTGTGAACCGATCATCTCTTCCTTCTAGTTAATTTATAGCCTCAAATAAACATGAACAAACATAAGAAGGAATGTTGTTTTAACCACGGAAAGGCGTCAGTACACTCCGTTTTTCAAGTTCAAATCCTGTTAATCTACTCTCTCCTGACTGCTTTGTCGGACAAAATGGCGGATGGCGAAGTATGATTGGTCAGATCACCTGTCAATCAAGCTGAGCTATGTCGGTTGGTGACGCCCCTTTCAAAATGATTTGTCTACATAGCTTCTCCAGACCCTACACTCAGTTTCAACTGAGAAGGGTCTGGTTTTAACCAGGCTAAAATATCCACCTTATCCAGCGTTGATTTTTTTCTCTGTGTTGTTCCAAAGTATTGACTGAAAGCATTTGAACCATTTTGAGTGAGTACATTAAAATGAACTAACTGAACAGAGTGATTTATTCACGAAGCGGTGAAAACTATTCAAAACAGTCGACAGTAAATAGGAATACATGAAATGTATGAAAAATGCTTATCTGTTAGTGTAGGGTAATTTTCCTTGTCAGACAAAGTTTATCTGTGATATTTAAATAATACTGGAGATCGTGGCAGGATTGACAGATCAGAGAAATGGCGCCTTTTATAGTCGCCATGACGCTCCGTCATAAGAATTTGATTCTTTAAAAATAATTGGTTTCTTATAAGAAACTAATAATTTTTTAGTTGTTATCATTATTTATTGTGTGTGTTATTTTAGAATTGTATTATAGCTTTTTTTAATGTTTGAATTTGTTTTTAGTTTCTGTTTTGATTTTAGTTTTAAAGTTTTAGTATTTTTGATTGTTGATTTTTGTCATTTTTATTAGTTTTTGTAATGTCTGTATAGTTTTTTTTCTTTTCAGCTTTATGTAGCCTAAATAAAATAGATTTTTCATATTTTATTTTATTTTATTTTATTTTATTTCAGTTAACAGTTATTTTGTTTCAAGTAACAGAAATGCTTTTAAACGGTTATATGTATAAATAAAAATAGTTCAAATAATTCTGATTAAAATGAATTATAAAATGTCTTCACGTAAGGACTTTTATTTGTATGATAATCAGACTTGCTGCTCATACAGAGCGTTCCATATGAGTTTTCATTTGAGAGAAAATTCTCCCTCACAAGGCAGCTCCCTATGTAGACATTAAGGCTATACAAATAAAAGCAACACATATTTTTCTCATTTCCTGATGTGCTCAGGTAGATGAAGGAGGCATGCGCGCACGTCAGTGACGGGACCGGGCATCTTTCCCATGCTGTCCCATCTCTGAGTCACAGGGTCATAGCGGTGAGTTTGCCTTGCCTCGCTATAGTCCTCCTGGCAATAACCTCCTAGAATATACAGCCGCTCCTCCAGGACAGCAGAGGCCGCGCCAACGTGGGGAATGGGAAGAGGAGTGAACACTGTCCAGGTGTCGTGTACCGGGTCGTACGTCTCGCAGACCAGCTGGTTGGTGTAGTACTTATTAAGGTTGCACACCCCGCCAGCTACATAGAAATGGTTTCTCATGCTCTCCATGCAGTGCTGGGCCCGGTCGTGGGTCATATCAGCGAGGTATGTGGTTCCTCTCACTGGGTGGTAGAGGAACATCGACATCAGACATTGGTACTTGCAGTTGAAGCCTCCAGAGATGAAGATTTCACCTCCCCAGACGGTGGCAACATGACCGCTTAAGGCTTGGTCCAAAGGATGGGTGAAGCTGTTCCACAGAGCAGAAAAGGCAATTGACTCATTTGTGCCTATGTTTTATTTATCCCAATTAATCGTAAAAGAGAAAAGCCTGAGACAAAGCTGAAAGAGCAACCTCTAAGCAATAACATTTGACTTTGGACTGGCAAATCAAATGATTGTCCAAAGATTCTCCATCATTTACAGGTATGTTGTGCTTCTGAGAGCCACAAGATGTCAGTCAGTTCATTCATTCTGTGCATTCTGTGTTTACATTTTTATTTTCACAATAACAGGCCGAATATAGTTAATTATTACTAAGGGATCTTTTAGAAAATATTTAACTTGCTCTTTTATCCTGTTTTACGTTTTTTTCCTACCTCCAGGAATCTGTTTCTAGTGAGTATTTTTCCACGCTGTCAAGATTTGTGTTGATGTCTTTGTCTCCTCCGACAGCATACAGGGCGTCTCCACTCACCACCAGCGTAAAGTTACTCCTTAGTTCAAGAAGGTCTGCCAGCCTTTTCCAATGATCTCGCACAGGGTCGTACCTGTTGATGCAGATGTGCGGATAGAGAAAAAGTGAGAACAGGTGAAAGAAAAGTGAACAAAAACAGGCTGACATACCCACAGAAAAACTGCGATGCAATGCAAATTCTGTGTTTTATATGTTTTTAGCTAAATTAATAGAACAAGACTTAAAGACCTCATTACTCATTACACAAAACCGGACTTTGGATTTTGTGAGGTCTTTAAGTATGCATCACTTTACCTGTAAACAGATTTCATGACGTCATACTTTGTGTAAAAGTGGCAACCTCCAGCTACATACAGTTGACCATGATGGACCCCAACGCCATGTCTAAATCTGGCCTGATCTGGCATTTCTCCCAGCATTCTCCACTCTATCTCCTTCACAAGGCCTGTTCCACTTCTCAGAGAGTTAACAAACCAGAGCTGCTTGCTGGGAAGTCGTTGATCCATGTCTGGATTCAGCTGATCGCCTCCGACCAAAACCAGGGCATCTTTGGGGTGACGCACACGTTGCGCCACACGGTCAGAGATGCCAAATCCAAACTCCTTCAGTGCCGATTTGTAGAGTTCAACCTCAAATTCTCCACTGCATTCCATGCGCAGGTTTACAGCACGAACTTCTCGAAATTCTTTGAAAGTCATAAATGAAAAACGCACAGCTTGCATGAGCTCTTCGGCCTGCGGGAGCCGTTCAGCGAGATCTGTCTCCACCCAAGCGACGACCGCTCGGAAAACTGCCAGCTCCGATGGAGTGGACAGCGCGTCGCATCGGAGGAACGCCAGAAGCTTCTCGGCCGGGAGGTCCTGAAACTTTGGAGTGGCAGATACTTCTTGGAAGTGTCTCAGGACAAAATCCTCAGCCAGCTCAATCAGCTCCGCCATCCCGTAGGCCTCTGCGAAAGACGCCACGTCCAGGCAGTTGTGGGCATCCATTTCTTGCTCCAAGAACTCAAGGCAGACCGAGATGACAGGCTGAATCTGAAACTGGAGGAATGTAGAGGCGAGGTCAAACACGCAGCCCCATCCGAGCATCAGAGTGCCGCTGTAGGCCCAGTTCAGGAGGGGCTCAAGCTCAGCGGCTCCGAGCGACAGCAGAGACACGGACTCCTGCTGGCTCTCCTTCATACCGCTGGTAAACATGCCTCTGAAGTAGTCGCTGCTGGCTGCCAGTAGCACCCTGTGAGCTTCATGAGGGCAAAGAATTGAGTCTTTTAAAGATGCTACTTTCTCTGTTCAAGGACACTATTGAAATGTAATTTTCTAAATTTTAAAACATTCAAATTTGAATGGTCACTGATATAACTGTGTAGAATGGATGGAATGGAATCAAAATGTTTGTGAAGTCATTAACATAACTGTCATATTGTCTCTACACCTGTCCTTCACTACTGAAGACTAGCTAATGACTATTGTTGTCTTTTTCTCCAGCTGGATAAGTCAAGACCAGCATCTGACAAAATGGAGGGACAAACAATTGTCATTTTCTTCTGTTCAAATTAAAGTTTGTAAAACTTTCAAAGTTTGTGTTGAAAATGTGTTGATTATATGGAATCAAAAGGCTTATGAAGTCACTGACATAATTGTAATTTCCCCCTGCCTCTTTTTTTCCACTTTTAAACAATTTTTTGTCTTTTTCTACAGCTGGATAAAAGTCAAGACCAGCATCTGACAAAATGGAGAGAAAAACGATTGTTATTTTCTTGTGTTCAGATTTATTTATTTATTTTTAAATTTGAATAATGCATGAATGAAATTGATTCAAAAGGTTTAGAGTGTCATCGACATAAATGTATTTTTTTTCTCTACCTCTGTCATTCACTTTTAATGTTCTTCACGGTAATTTCCTGGGATTGCTGTGTGAAAGGGGCTAATGAAGCAACCATATGGCAACCAACCACAACACTAGCATTGTGGTGACTCATGGGCAAGCATCACTCTTTCTTGCACAAATGGTCACGATTTGTGTGGGTCATCTACAATGTCTCAAGGTGTCTTACCTTGAAAAACCATTCCTTCTGCAACCAGTTCAACATCACATCCCACTCTCTTGGCCCACAAGTCCTTCATGGACTGCAGGCCAACTTTCATCTGCTCCTCCGCTGAGATCTTACTCAGTTTTTCTTCCCTGTTACCTCCATCTTCCTCCTCTTTGGAGATCTCCAGGACTCTTGGTGCTCCCAGACAAAGAGCTGCAGTCTGAATCTGTGGCATGTCGTCTTTGTTCAGGTTGCGGATGGCTCCAGTGTAGGCGAACTCCACCACTGCAGCCAAACCCGAACCGTGAACCTCGGGACCCAATCTCAGCGAGATCTCCTTCTCATCTCCATCCCTCTCCTGGAGCATTTGCTGGATAAGGGAGCTCACCACAGCCAAGACGAGCGAGTGAACATGGAAGCTCATCCCATCCTCAGTGCTCAGGATCAGATCCGTGAGAATGTTCTCCATCTTCATCTCCCCTAGAGTCTGGAAGATCTCGCTTGGGTAACTTTGTCTATGATACCTTCGTAGAAGTTCATCTTCCTCCATATTATCGCACTCGTTGTCCTTCACTGCTCTCTCTTTCATTCCCATCCTGCTGTCGTTGTAGGACATGATCCATTTTAGCTTCCTGTTTTCTTCCTCAAACTTCTCCCCTCCTTCCTCTATCACCCTTTTCCTGCGCTCCTTCTCTCTTCTCCAGCGTTCGTCCCATTCCATGGGCAGATATTTTCTTGTAATTTCCATGAAAAAACAATACTTCTCCTTACTGCCGTTCTCTGTTTACAGCACTCAGTCTAGTCGGCACTCATGTATGCTGAAGTCATGTAATTCCCTGAAGTCAACAGCATGCTAATAATAGCTTATGAGTCAGTAGATCTCATTTCGATAGACATGCAACCTTTACAGAGGGGACACATCAAAGTTTTTTTTTTTTTAATATTTTTTTTTTAAGTATTGTATAATCTGATGATGACTATCAGGGATACATTAAATATATATCTCAGTTCTTAAACAAGAAAGGATTATTATTATTATTTTTTTTTTTATCTTGTTTAACATGGTAATTGTGGTCAGTTAAGGCGAGACACTACAGGCAAAAACACATTTTTTTTCATGCATATGTCAATTTTGAGATTTTGGGCTTTTTAGCTTTTCATAGTGTTTTTTCAGACTAAAGTGAAAAGAAAACATCCAAAGTACACTTTTAAGTAGCACTTTATCTATTTGGTTTTGCAGATTTCAATTACTGTACATATCTTTAAAGGCCGTTTTCTCAAAAGTAGTTTTCTTCTCTCTTGCTCTGATACATCTCCACTTCAGCAGCACTTACATACACCAAACTTTACACTTTTATTCCCATCTATATTCTGAAGGTTTTTACAGAGGGGTTTGTTCATATATAATTTGCCTGATTTTATACAACATTTTATTCCTAAAAAAAAATGCTGAACATTTTTTTCTTTATATGTTACAAAAATTAAAGAAAATTTTTTAACCTGGCTTTAACTAATGTTTATATTTTTGTTCTAGAAATGTTTGTAAATTAGTGCATATTTAATTGCACTAAGAAATAGAAACCTTGTAATACATATATTATATATATATATATATATATATATATATATATATATATATATATATATATATATATATATATATATATATATATATATTTATTTATTTTTTTGCATTTCTTACTGTAATCATTTAACTGGGGAAGTGTAGTGATATCTATTAGTTGCTTTTTTACCCTATTCACCTGGGTTGTCTTGCCTTAAAAGTACATATGAAATATCTATTCTCAATAGTGTAACCGTGTTTTCCTTTTTTTTGGGTGAAAGTTTGTTTTTTTGTGAAGTGAAAACATGAAAACAGATTTTCTGTTTCATTTTTCTTTTTATCTGATTTAATATGACATAGTTAATATATGTCATGTGTAACGGCCACCTAATGTTATAGTGTTCATGACATGAATGTTGTCTATGCCTTTAAGATGACATGTTATTGTATGCGCGCTGTTCAAGTGAGCGCGTGCGCAGTGAGAGAAGAGTTTTGCTTGTGAGAGGAGAGAGATGACCGCTCTACCGACTGCTCCTTTGATTTACTGTGTTTACGTTCTACTTTTGTTTGTAGCGTGTTTTCAGAGTGTTTTTCCCCTGTTAATATTCGCTCTATGACATGTATGAGAAGAGTGCATTTAACTGAGAGGAATTATATAAAGACGTGGAACTACCGTCCGTGTGCGTTGTCTTTTCTATCCATCCTGGGCAGACTTAAAAACTCTGACAGCGTTACAAATTGGCGCCCGAACAACTGGATTCACCGGTCATCTCTTGTCCTTTATCTACAAGGAGGTTCGGATTGTTATTGTTTTTTTTTTGGAAGAGGTTTTCGTTGCTGGAGTTTTTCCATTCCACCGTGCTGACTAGCTTGCTAACTATGGACACCATGCGGTCGGTGCGTGACTGATTTTCAGGTGATGTTGTTTTTTATGTTGGTTTTGACTGATTTCCAATACTATTTTCGTGGATCGCCCGAATATTGACTGTTTTCATTGTGTACAACGAGTTGGAGGTATTTTTTTTTCTCTCTCAGCGTTTTTTCTTGTGAAATGTGGATCAATAACTGAATTGAGCTATATTGAAAGAAACAATCATATTTTTTTGTGTGTTGATCGGACAGTAATTTACGGATGACAAAAAAAGGGAACATTGAAGTGAAAACTGTGTGAAACCCTTCTGGGACATAATTGTTTTTTTGTTTGTTTTTTGGTGTGCCTATCTGTTCATTTCAGACCAGCACGGGCGGTATAGATTGCATTTGGAAAGGACACTTGGTTGAGTACATTTTTGTTGAAACTATTGTGCAAATCACTAATTTTTCATCGGTTTTTTTTTCTGATACTTTTTTTGTGGGTAACATTGCTGTGTTATACTGTTGTGCACCGTATCTTGGTTTGCAGTTAAAGGTGAAAAGCAGGGCAGAAGTTAATTTTCTGAGTTTTTACATAAACACACTGCTGTTTTTCTTGTGGGTATAAGAGTAACAGTTGGTACAAAGTTAGTACAGCTTTTGACTCATATATTTGTGTAAATTTACGGTATCTTGATTTATTATTTGCATTTATTAATTGATTGTGATTTCATACATGATGGCTACTCACCCTGACTTTCAGTCTGACTCTACTGACTGGCCCGCAGATGAAGACTCTTTTCTACAACAGGGAGCGTCACAGCATAATGTTGAAGATTTACAGTCTCAAAACAAGCTGTTACAAGCAGAAGTGGCAGTGCTGCAGCGGAGCCTTCGCGAATCGATTGACCTACAAAAGGACATGATGGACCGTTTAACACATCAAGGGTGTACCGTGCCTGTGACCCCACATCCAGCTCCCAGAGCCAGCTCAACTCCTTACAGTTTGGGGCAAGCTAAGTCAACAGCTCAAAGGTCAGTGCCAGTCAATGTAACTTATAGCTCTGTACCTACATTTTCTCAACCACTCACTGTGGATATGAGTGCCACAACAAATGCACTTACTGCTATGCTTAACCAATCACGGCTCGAGCCACCCGTGTTTGCTGCAGATGGTTCCCTAAATCCTGAGGAATGGCTTCAGTCTCTCAATGTGTATAGGACCTCCCTGGATCTTTCAGATGTCCAAATTCTCCTTGAGCTTCCACGTTTTCTGTCAAAAGAGCCAAGAAAATGGTTTGCTGCACTAAGCACACATTTGACCAGTTGGAATCAGTTCTGTGAGTTCTTTAGGACAGTCTTTCTGCCTTCGGACAATCAGGAACGTGTCCTGAGGGGCATTTTGGACCGTATGCAGATGCCGGATGAGCCACTGCCGACCTTTGTCGCTCATATGTTGGGTGAGTTTCGTAAGCTAAGGTCTCCTCCACCTCAACTAGAGCAAATAGACTTGATAAGGAAGCATGTGCTTGAGGAATATAGAGTCGCTCTTTATGGCACACCCATACCGTCAGTCATGGACCTTCTTTTGCGGGCTCACGAGCTTCATGCAGTCCTTGGTCCAAGTTTTGAGTGTCCTCCTCCGAGACAATCTAGTAGTACGCCTAGAAGGGATGTTCGCTGTTTTAAGTGCTCCTTGCCAGGATTCACCACTCGTACTTGTCCAAATTGTAGTCTAGGAGAAAGACCGCGTTTGCCTCCAATGGAGTCCCCAGAACCCCCGAGAGATACAGTCAATAGAGTGTCGGACGTTGGACGGATGGATGGCTCTGACCAAGCCATGGGTGAAGGAAACATGGCCCCAGACTTTGCCCAGAGGGGAAACTTCAGAGGGGGGAGGACGTTCAGACGAGGCAATCCTCCCTCCAGAAGATAGATGTGCCTCGCTTACCTGATGATTCCGTAAATGATCAACCTGAGCTGTGTCATGTGGAGGATATTGCTTCCACGTCCTATTGGAATACCCCGTTCAGAGTGAAGGTTAATCTTTATGGACAAGTTATTGATGCAACTCTTGACACAGGTGCTTCTCTCTCTGCGGTGCACGCAGCGGTTGTCCAGACTATTCCTGGGGGGGACGTACGATTAAAACCGTGGTCTGCACCTCCAGTTCAGCTTGCGGATGGAGCATCCTGTTGCCCGCTGGGTGTCATTTGGTTGTCTTTGGGTTTCTTGGGCCAGCGTTTCTATCACCGCTTTGCTGTTGTCCATAATCTTTCTTCTCCCGTTATCTTGGGTATGGATTTTATGTTGAGATCTTCAGTTTCGATTCATGTTCCATCCAGGACGGTAGTGCTCGGCGATGAGCCGGTGCCCCTTGAGGAGTTGGAGGGTGCTGACTTGAAGATACCTAGTCCTGATCCTGATTTGTCCTGCCTGGATTTCAATTCTTCTGCCCTGTCTGAGAAGGTTGGAGAATCATCGCTGGAAAACGAGCAGCAACACAAATTAACTGAACTGCTCAAGTCCTTCAGTGGGTTGTTTGATGGACATTTAGGATGCACCTCTCTAGTGGAGCATGACATTGTTACAGCTGATGCAAAACCGGTTCACCTTGCCCCGTACCGCACTTCTCCTGTTAAAAAGGAACTCATTGAGTCTCAAATCAAAGACATGTTGAGAGAAGGAATAATTGAACCTGCCTCTGGTCCTTGGGCTGCCCCAGTTGTAATTGTACCAAAACATTCAGGAGAGCCAAGGTTCTGTGTCGATTATCGTGCACTAAATAAGCTCACTGTTAAAGACTCTTATCCTCTACCGAGGATTGATGAATCTCTTGACTTCTTGGCTAGAGGGACTTTCATTTCCACCATTGACTTGGCCAGAGGCTACTGGCAGGTGGCAGTGGCAGAGAACTCCAAGCCAAAGACGGCTTTCATTTCCCACTGTGGGTTATTTCAGTTTCGGGTCTTACCTTTTGGATTGTGCAATGCGCCCGCCACATTTCAAAGGCTCATGAACACAGTCCTTGCGGGTCTCATCTATAAGTCGTGTGCCGTCTACTTAGATGATATTGTGGTGGCGTCGCCTACTTTCGAACAGCACCTTGTGGACCTGAGAGAGGTTCTCACCAGGCTGGGATCTGCTGGACTGTCTATCAAGCTGACAAAATGCCAGTTCTGCAGGAGCGAACTCACCTTTCTGGGTTACAAAATCACCCCAAATGGTATCATGCCAAATGAGGAAAAAGTGAGAGCAGTGATTGATTTTCATACGCCAGCTAATGTGAAACAAGTCCGACAGTTTCTGGGAATGACCAGCTATTATAGGTGTTTCATCCAGGATTATGCCCGACATGCAGAGCCACTCTTTGTGTTGACCAGGACGGATGTTCCCTTTGTATGGTCAAATGAATGTCAGACGGCCATGGATTATCTCAAGGAAAAGCTTACTTCCGCACCTATTTTGACATTCCCGGACTTCTCTCTTCCTTTCTCCATCCATGCGGATGCGTGCGACAGTGGACTTGGTGCTGCACTCATGCAGAAGGACAAAAATAGCAGAGATGTTGTGGTGGCCTATGCAAGTCGTGCCGTCCATAAGTCTGAAAAACCCTATTCTACTCCGGAAAAGGAGTGCTTAGCGGTCATCTGGGCCCTCGAACACTTCAGGCCATATATCGAGGGTCTGCATGTGACTATTTTTTCAGACCACAGCAGTTTAAGATGGCTTATGTCGCGCCCAAACCTCTCTGGCCGGCTGGCTAGGTGGTCTCTCAGATTGCAGGATTTCGACTTTGACATTGTCCATAAGCCGGGGACAAGTAACAGTGTCCCTGATGCACTTTCACGTAACCCTGTTCCTTCTAGCAGTGTACCTTTGGGACTTCTCCCTGATTATGCCATTATTGGGGGACTGGACCTGCGTGCTTTACCCCCTGTAATGTTTTCAGATCGGGAGCACATTAGGCAGCTGCAGCTCAACGACCCAGAGACTGGAAAGCTTCTGCGGATGTTGGAGACACAGGATGAGAATGGCACTGAGGAGTTGTCTCAGTATGAGATCCAGGATGGACTCCTGTACTTTGTGGATGACAAAGTGGCTTGTAATCTCCACCCTATGAAGCGCCTTAAACTGTATGCACCTACGGCTATGAAAAGGAGTTTGATGAAATATTACCATGATCACCCGATGGCTGGTCACTTGGGCATGACGAAGACTGTAGCGCGGCTGAAACTTCGATTTTACTGGCCAAAAATGTCATCTGACGCTAAGAAGTATGTTGCCTCCTGTACTGTCTGCCAGTTTACAAAACCAAGCCAGAGAAAACCTGCTGGGTTCATGGTTCCCATCCGCCCTCAAAGACCTTGGGAATATACTGGAGTGGACTTTGTGGGTCCTTTACCACGCACACCCTGCGGTAATGCTTACATTCTGGTCTTTGTGGACTATTTTTCGAAGTGGGTGGAGGTTAGTGCAGTACGAGAAGCGACTGCCCAGGTTGCTGCCAGCAAGTTGCTTAGCGAGGTGTTCGCACGACATGGGGTGCCTAATTACCTGATCTCGGACAGAGGGTCACCATTTGTGAGTGAACTATTCAGGCATGTTCTCACCACACTGGGGTCGGAACACAGACTTACAACTGCGTATCACCCCCAGACGAATGCAACGGAGAGGGTGAATCGGACGTTGAAGACTGCCATCCGTGCTTACGTCGGTAACAAGCACACTGCTTGGGATCGTTACCTGCCCCAAATTTGTTTTGCTTTGAGGACTGCACCACACGAGAGCACTGGCCAAAGCCCATCCATGTTGCTGTATGGACGAGAATTGAATACCCCTCTTGACCTCATCACTCAGCCGAATAGTGATGGTGGGGATGAACCTTGTATCCCATACCCGGAAAGCTTGGAGTCATCGATCAGAGAAGCACATGATCATGCTAGGTCCGTTTTGGATGAGAACCATGACAAAAGAAAGAAGTACTACGACAAGAGACGTCGGCCTGTGTCTTACTCTGTAAATGAGTTGGTCAGAATTAAGACTCATCCCCGTTCGGATGCACTGGCGAACTTCACGGCTAAGCTAGCACCTCTATATGCTGGCCCTTACCAAATTGCACAAAAACTGTCGGAAGTGAACTACAGACTCATAGACGCGATTACAGGGGCGGACGCAGGTGTATTTCATGTCGTAAATCTGCTTCCTTTTCGTACCTGGGAACCGCTTGAGTCAGAGACTGAGCCCACAGGGGTTTCTGTTGTAGAAACATCAGCTGACAGTTCTTGGCTTGATGAAGTGCCGGGGGAAACAGAGGATACTGCCGGTGCTACCGCCGTAAACCTAACAGACTTGGGAATCAACGTTGACTATAGTCTCCCTGTGACGTCCAGTGCTCATGATGTGTCAGGAAATGTGGACAGTGTTGATGAGTTGCCTGACCTACAGGTTGACGTTGGGTCTCGAAACAATGACTTGACTATTAGTGATAATGTTCCTGACAGACACCGTTATGACTTGAGACCTCGACGCGCACCAAGAATCACCTCAGACTGGTTGAGTAATAGGTGGACGAATGTGTACCACACAGACAGACTGGACCTTAAATAGTGTTTAGATTACGTCAATGTGTGTTCATTTGCTTGGTTTGTCACTGTGAAAGGTAGAAGGTTTAAATTTGAGAAAAGGGAAAATTAAGAATTAGTATTAATACTTAGTCTGTTGACATGCTTGTTACAATGTTGTACACAAAAAGAGAAACAGTGTAAAAAAGGATGTCCTATATTCTGTTTTTGTTTGGTTACACGCTGTTTTCATTTGTTTGGAAAATGCTGCTGCAGACAATGTATTTTGGTCCATCTGTACTGTCATGTATGCCAGTGTGTACCTTAATAATACCTTCTCCAGTATGGTTCTGTTGTTTTGACAACTTTTCATGTATGAGGTTGTTTAAAGTGATGCTGTACTCAGTTGTGCACGGCTGAGGGCAGCCTTTACCTTCCTGGGGGGGATCTGTAACGGCCACCTAATGTTATAGTGTTCATGACATGAATGTTGTCTATGCCTTTAAGATGACATGTTATTGTATGCGCGCTGTTCAAGTGAGCGCGTGCGCAGTGAGAGAAGAGTTTTGCTTGTGAGAGGAGAGAGATGACCGCTCTACCGACTGCTCCTTTGATTTACTGTGTTTACGTTCTACTTTTGTTTGTAGCGTGTTTTCAGAGTGTTTTTCCCCTGTTAATATTCGCTCTATGACATGTATGAGAAGAGTGCATTTAACTGAGAGGAATTATATAAAGACGTGGAACTACCGTCCGTGTGCGTTGTCTTTTCTATCCATCCTGGGCAGACTTAAAAACTCTGACAGCGTTACACATGTTAACATGTCATGTTTTTGGTATAATTTTGCAAAAAAAAAAAAGAGCACAAATTCTGTGCAGTGATAAATTAGATATTTTAAGGAAAATTCCTTAGAGACATTTACATCTTTATTTGACAAATCAGAAACTGTTCAGATGTCGAAAGAGGTGGATCAGTTTGAAGTCAAGCAGAAATACAGCAAAACACGTTTCCAAAAGCTCAACTGGACCTGCCTGTTATCATCTGCAACGTCAAAGGGATTTGCAGCAAAAGTTAAAGGTTTCTTGATGAGAGCTGGTATATTTGCACAACTGTGTTGTGTACATGTCCATTTTCATTTATAAACTATATACATAATATTTTACTTTTACACATAGGCCAGTTCATACCGGTCACACCATTTGTAGATATTATCTGGTGTGTCATTTCACATTTAGCACAGTATAAAGCACAGTAACACACTCTTGTTACTGAAACGGAGTATGCCAGATGTATTGACTAAATAATTGGTCATAGCTGACAAATATAATAACATGCACATCAACCATGCATTAAAAGAAGTTTGTAGATTATTTATTTGTTAGTAAGTTGAAATGTTTGTTTAAATATCTAACGTATAGTCAAATGTACATGTTCTCTTAAAGAGTTCATAAAAGTTAAAAAAATATATTTTTAGTGATGAATAATGCTATTAATTCCATGTGATGATAAATTAACAAAAAACAACTAACTTTAGAATAATTATGCTATACTTCGAACTTGCTCAGAATCAAACTTTAGGTTAAGAAAAATGTTTTCATCAGAGTTAATGGTTTGACCTTCCAAAACCGCCAATGCTACATAATACCAGAAACCCAGCAGACTTTCGTGAACATTTTTCCTCTGTTTACCACAAAGTAGACGTGCACTTTTTTAGAAAGATGATTCTTATTTAGCACAGTCATGTTATTTCTGTTTGGGGTGAAATCCAGGAATAACATACTGTTGAAAATCACATCAAATCAAACACAAATAGCCATGTGACCCAAATGAACTGTATGTAATGTGACCATGTGAAAAAAAAAAATCATTGTATTTATTAATGTAAAATTAAAGATCTCATAAAATTAAGAAAAATAATCATGTATCAACCTGATAGTTTTAATGTATTTGCACAGAAAAAGAAGACAAGCATTTCAAATGCTGGATAATAGTGTATGAGATCTAAGACCCACTAAATGAGCATTTAATCACCAGCAGTTTATTCAAAATTTTATTTATTCATTGAATAATTTATGAAAATTTCCTGTAGATGCATACTGTACATCAACACCTAATTTCTAGTTTGTACTATTCTTTGTACTTGTTAACAGAGATGACATTTCGAGACCCAAGGTCACTTGCACAAAGTGGACAAGCCCACCCAAATGGGAACGTGCCCAATAAATGACCAAAAAAAGCCACGGTAAGAAGTTTTACTGTTCATAAAATAAACTTTTATGAACTTCTTTATGGCATGCATGAAATTCTAAGAATGGACAAAAACACTAACTGATTGGCTAATGTCCACTCTATAAATTACATATCCTTTGGCCATCCATATTTTGCCCTCATGAAAAGCATGATGGTTCCAGTAAACACAACCTGCATAATAAGATGTGATTGGTTAGATGGGCATGTGGGTGTGTTTACCAAATACCCCAGTATAGATAGTCAGAACAATTGTCATGAAGCTGGAACACGTTCCCAAAGAAAACCCACATCAACAAAACATTTTTATGTTAGTACTCACAACAAATGAATGTGAACACTAGGCAAAAGTAGCAGATATCAGACAACACACATATGCTGGTACTGTCGGTTCAAATCACTGTACAAATCACATATAATAACAAGGCTCTTTTACAGTGGAATAATGGAAATGTACATTTTCATGACGTTCATTATCTTGCTACTAATTTTATGTGTTGTCATAATGACCCATTTTCCATTGATGCAAAGTTTAAATTAAATTAATTTTTTTAAAAATAGTGCTTTTCACAATGCAAGCAGGTTTACAAAGGTTAGATAGCAGCGGAACAACTCCCTTCAATGTTTTAGGAGAAAGAAACGTAATTGGTTACTAAACGTAACCTCTGTTCTCTCTAGAAGAGGGAACGAGTATTGCGTAAGTAGCTTACGCTGCGGGAAAGTCTTCTTTCTCGAGATACTGAAGCCAAAAAATTATCCTTAATTTTTAATAATCTTGTCAACGCAGTGCGGCAGCCTGCAGACCTAGGGCAGGCTTACTAGCGTGCCCATTGGCTGCCCTGCGGCAACTGCAGCAGCCTATCGCTGAGCCCTTGGCGTGACATCACACCCAATGAGCGCGCTTGGCGCACTTCATGCGTCAGAGCCCGCCAAAAGGGGTGTGGCTTAGCGTATATACGCGAGGCTCAGAGGCTGCTTCACTGGTTTCTGTCGCTGAAGCGAGTGAGCTTGTGGCGCGAGCACGGCGGGTTACGCAATACTCGTTCCCTCTTCTAGAGAGAACAGAGGTTACGTTTAGTAACCGATTACGTTCTCTTACGAGAGGTTCTCTCGTATTGCGTAAGTAGCTTACGCTGCGGGAACACCCTTGTCAACGCCGTGCGCGCCCAGCATCCACTGAATGAGTCCCAGGGAGAGCCCGGGGAACGTGATAGCAGGGAGCCGGGCGGCCAAAAGAAGGCTAGCGCAGTACACAAGCACATTCTAGGGAGCACAGAGCGGCACAGCCGGTCTGAACTGACAATTCCCTGCATAGTGCAGCTCAACCAGTAGAGCTAAATCAACCAACGTAGCCAGCACACTGATAGTGGGCCGGTCTACGCGAGACTTAGACTGATAAAATTTTCACCTGCAAGGCGGGAACTTCCAGGTTGTAAAACCTGACAAATGTAGAGGGGGAGGCCCAGCCTGCCGCCGCACAGATGTCATGAATGGAAAGGCCATGCCTCTGGTGGAGTGAGCTCGAATGCCCAGTGGGCACTGCAGGTCTTTAGACGCATAAGCAGTTGCGATAGCGTCCACTATCCATCTGGACAGGCTGTGTTTCGAGGCAGCGAGACCCTTGGTGCGCCCTCCAAATGAAACAAAAAGCTGCTCCGAGCGCCTGAAAGCGGCGGAGCGTGTAATGTAGTTTCTCAGTGCCCTGACCGGGCAGAGGAGATTACTATCAGCCTCGCTGCCGGGAGTTGGCAGGGCTGAGAGGGAAATGACCTGCGCTCTGAAGGGAGTGCCCAATATTTTGGGAACGTAACCATGCCTCGGTCTGAAAATAACTTTAGAGTCGTTAGGTCCGAACTCGAGGCACGCGGCGTTAACAGATAACGCGTGAAGGTCTCCCACACGTTTGACTGAAAACAGAGCTATCAGAAAAACGGTTTTGAGCGTGAGGTATTTCATATCCACAGTTTCTAGGGGTTCAAAGGGATGCGTTTTCAGGTCCTCCAAGACCAGTGAAAGATCCCATATAGGAACCAAGGGGGGTCGCGGGGGGTTCATCCTCCTGGCTCCTCTAAGGAAGCGGATGACGAACTCGTTCCTTCCTAATGCGCGGCCCAGCTCACAATGAAAGCTGAAATGGCCGCAACATGGACTTTGAGCGTGGAGGGGGACCTGCCCGCGTCCAGTAGCTCTTGAAGGAAACATAATACTTGCGATACCCCACATGTCTGTGGATCGAGCCCCTTGGCAGTGCACCATTTGCTAAATACCGACCATTTTGACGTGTAGAGCTGCCTCGTAGATCGGATTGTATGATCGTGTTCATAACCCCTTTTGGCAGAGCTTGGTTCTCCCAGTATGGGGCTATGAGGAGCACTGTGTGGCGCGCTTCCCTGACTCTCCTGATGACCTGAGGCAGCAGAGAGACCGGGGGAAAAGCATATAGCGGGCCGCTGGGCCAGGTCTGGGCCAGAGCGTCCTCGTTCTTCGTAAAGAACTCTGGACAGTGAGCGTTGTCTTTTGATGCAAAAAGTGTCTAGTGTCAGTGTCTGGACTGTTTGGGGGTGTAGAGACCACTCCCCAGGGGGAATGTTGTCCCTGGAGAGTCTGTCGGGGCCCTCGTTCAGGTGGCCAGGCACATGCGCGGCTCTCAGCGAGCACAGAGAGTGCTGAGCCCACACGAGGATGCGTTCCGCCAGGGTGCAGAGCGTCTTTGATCTGACACCACCCTGGCGATTCACATAGGCCACTACAGATGTATTGTCTGTGCGGACTAGAACATGGTGACCTAGGAGGAATGGGAGGAAGTGTTTGAGCGCTTTCTCGACCGCGAGCATCTCTAGACAGTTTATGTGTAGGAGATTCTCCTGGTCTGACCAGCGGCCATAGACCGGTCTGCCTTCGAAGAGCGCTCCCCAACCGAGGTTGGAAGCGTCTGTCGAGACAACTTTCTGGTGTGAGATCACCCCCATAGTCACTCCTGTGTGATACCATTCGGCTGCCAGCCAGGGCTGCAGGGCTGAAATGCAGCCCTGATTCACTCTGACTCGCGAGCAGCCGGCCGCCCAGGCTCGGTGGGGCACGCGCGCTTTCAGCCAGCATTGAAGCGGGCGCATGCGCAATAAGCCCAGCTGAAGCACTGCTGCAGCTGAGGCCATATGCCCCAGGATACGCTGGAATGTCCTCAGCGGAACCTGGCTGCCTATTTTGAGGGACGCGGCGAGGTGACGGATGCGGCGCACGCGCTGCTCCGACAATCAGGCCGTCATAGCCACCGAGTCTAGCTCTATTCCAAGAAAGGAAATTGACTGACGGGGCGATAACGAGCTCTTGGTCCAGTTGACCGAGAGACCCAGACCCTCCAGATGGCTGAGAAGCGCTGTTCTGTGAGACACGAGTTCCGTCTCTGACTGCGCTAGAATAAGCCAATCGTCCAGATAGTTCAGTATTCGCATTCCCTGTCTTCTCAGGGGAGCGAGAGCCGTGTCCATACATTTCGTAAATGTATGGGGTGCTAAAGACAGGCCGAACGGCAGGACTGTGTATTGATATACTCAACCATCGAAGGCGAATCTCGAGAATGGCCTGTGATGGGGAGCTATCTGGATCTGAAAGTATGAGTTCTATAGCCCCTTTGCACAGCAGCTTCGCTATTTCTGCTTGAAGCAGGTGCGCTGCTTCTAAACTCACTTTCGTCTCCGTCTGCGCTCGAAAGCGCGGGGGCGACGAGCGAATTGAAGCGAATAGCCGTGTTTTATAGTATTCAGCACCCATTCTGACGCGCCCTGAATAGCTTCCCATGCTTTTGCACGCATAGCTAGGGGTCGAATGGTCTCTAGGTTTAGATCGCTGCGCTGCGTGGGATGGGGAACCTGTATCAGAGAAGATGGGGAGGCGCACGCATGCGACGAGTTTATCGTGTCTGAGAGTGAGTGCGCGTGCTCGTGAGCGGGCGCAGAGTTTGCACTCATAACACGGCAAGTGTTTGGGAGCTTTAGGGGGTCTGTAACCCGAGGTAACAATGGCAGAGCGGGCAGCGGGTAGGTGTGAGCACAGAGTTGTGGGCACATTTACTACACTTAGTACTCGAGCGGCGTGTGTCCGCTATAGAGCTGGTAAGTCCCGCCCCTTCCGTAAAACCCCCCTGGACCTCAAGGTTGAAAAACCGTCAATGCAAGTGAATGGGAGAAAATAATTATTTTCTGGTCCCGTTTGAATTGTGCCATGAATGTGAACATATGTTGTCTGTGAATTTTTTTAGATCCGTTAATGCTGTGTGATCCGGGCCCTTCTCATCCAGATCACGGAGGAGGTCGGCTTGTAGGATCTGGAGCACAGCCATGGAGTGCAGGGCAGAGGCAGCTTGGCCGGAGGCGGCGAAAGCCCGGCTGGCGAGAGCTGAGGTGGTCCTGCAGGCTTTGGATGGCAGGGCGGACTTTGAGCGCCATCTGGCAGACGGCGGGCAAAGGTGCGTTGCCACAGCTTCCTCCACGGGGGGAATGCCAGCACACCCCTTCTCGGCGGCCCCGTCCACCTGGGATAGAGCCGAGGAGACTGAAGAGCGGAGTCTAGCGGAGAAGGGCGCATTCCATGACTTTGATAGCTCCGCGTGGAGCTCAGGCAGGAAGGGTGCTGACCTAGAGGCTGTCCGTTGGCGGCGGCTAGGCAGAAAACACCCGTCGAGCCGATTAGGTGCAGGCTCCTTTGGCGGGGACCAGTCCAGACCTAGTCGGTCGACCGCTTTGGTGAGGAGGCGGAGAAGCTCCGCGTCGACACTGGCGCGGGACCGGCTAGACTCTTGAGTCGAGGACTGTCTTCGCTGTCTGAAGCCAGCAGAGAGCAGCTGTCAGCGGCGTCATCTGCTTCATCCCCTGAGGCGACGGCAGTGCTGGCAGTGGCCGGCCGCTGCGCGTCGGTGAAGGGCGGGGGAGAAGGAGAGAGCGAGGCTCGTGGGAGGGGTTCCGGCGAGCGCTCAGCTGTCATGCCCGGCTCGGGAGGCCTTTGAGAGCTGCGTTTCTTTTTACGCGGCCCGGAAGAGGCAGCCGGAGAAGGGGGAGGATCCTCAAACATGGCGAGTCGAGCCCGCAGGGTCGACATCGGCATATCCTCGCAGAGTTCGCAGCCGCCCGCAGAAAGGGCGAGGGCTGCGTGGTCGAAGCCCAGACAGAGAGCGCAGATCACATGGCGGTCTCCGTCGCTGAGCGTGGCTTTGCACGAGCCACAGGATGAGCGAGGCATTTGAACCAACGCCTCCCGCTCTTTTAGATGCAAAGTGTGTCGCGGGGCGAACACACAAACACACACAACACAGAGCAAGAAAGGATATATTTGCCTGATAGCGAAGCAGGCAGGGAAAGCTGAAGGCGGCGAAGGCGGCCGGCTTCCTCAGTCTGAGATCCTCGGCGTGCTGGTCGCTTGATTCGACGGCGGCTTCCTCAGAGTCCAGCGATGCGGAGAGCTTCGCTGAAGAGACAGAAATCAGTGAAGCAGCCTCTGAGCCTCGCTTGTATACGCTAAGCCACACCCTTTTTGGCGGGCTGTGACGCATGAAGTGCGCCAAACGCGCTCAGTGGGCGTGACATAAAATAACATAAAAAAATTAAAGCTGCAAGCAGCGATGAAAGGGCCCTCGCACTCGTGCCATCGTCACTCGGTGGCTTTAGGAAGACAGAGCATGGTTGGGCAATGTGCATTTAAAGAAGTATATATAGTAAGAGTATGTCAGTCTCCTCCTATCTTGGCCAGGACTCCCTGGGAGAAGAGTTACTGTAACTCAATGGGACTTTTCCTGGTTAAATAAAGGTTAAATAAATAAAAAAAAAAAAAGTCAGTTACAAAATGTTTTGTATAATGGTGATAATAGCATGCTTCATGTTTAGCATGTTTCTAGCATGCTTATGTTACCGGTCTCAAACAGGCAGTGGCGGTTCTACATTGAATTACACCCTGGGCGAGACCCCCTTCGAGCATCCACCAATTAATATTGCCCCTTCATTCATGACATGGATACCGTAATCATACAGGGAAAACAGTTGCATACCTTTATCTTTCGCCCAGGGCCGGAGTGGGGCCACTTTTCAGCCCGGGAGTTTCAGGCCCAAGACCGGCCCACTTTTTCCATGGTGGAATTCCAAATTAGCACTTTTTCTAAATTGGATAAATTAAGCAACAGTTCAGCTCTTACTATTGTGTAGTTTGTATTAATACTATGGGTTAACAAATAATGTAAAGGTTAAATAATAATTCATTTAGACTTTATAAGAAGCAATTGCGACTTTATTTCACACAATTCTGACTTTATATTTCGCAATTCTGACTTTATATCACAATTCTGACTCTATATCTTGCAGTTCTGACTTTATAAGCAACTGCAACTTTATTTCACGCAGTTCTGACTTTATATCTTGCAATTCTGACTTTATAAGAAGCAATTGCGACTTTATTTCACACAATTCTGACTTTATATCTCGCAATTCTGACTTTATATCTCACAATTCTGACTTTATAACACACAATTGCGACTTTATATCACAATTCTGACTATAGGCTATATCTTGCAGTTCTGACTTTATAAGCAATTGCGACTTTATTTCACGCAGTTCTGACTTTATATCTTGCAATTCTGACTTTATAAGAAGCAATTGCGACTTTATTTCACACAATTCTGAATTTATATCTCGCAATTCTGACTTTATAACACACAATTGCGACTTTATATCTCGCAATTCTGACTTTATAACATGCAATTGCGACTTTATTTCACCTGCTTTGGGGCCTGCTTTGAGGGCCTGCTTTGAGAAATAAAGTCAGAATTGCGAGATGTAAACTCGCAAATGTGAGATAAAAAGCCACAATTATCTTTTAAAATGTTTTATTCTGTGGCAGAAACAAAGCTTCCATACCTCCTGGCCTCTTCCTCCCATCCATCCTCCCTGACATGTACCGTTACGGTAGGGCCGGCCCAGCTATCGGTAGGCGCCGGCGGTGCCGCGGTAGCCTACCTGAGAAAACGTTTTGGAAAAGACGGACTACGGACCCAACCAACTCTATAGGAGGGGAGGGGAGAACTCCTTCACATGGTACAACCCATGCAGAGGCTGCGCGCTGCGGTGTCAGAATGCGAAACTGTGTAGCCTATGTAACTAACGTGACATTGAATGTGGAAAAACAAAAAAACAAATCCTCGACCGGCCCAAAAGTGAAGCGGCCCACCGGGAATTCTCCCGATTCTCCCGATTACCCACTCCGGGCCTGCTTTCGCTCGTTTCTAAATTATTCTTTATTCTCTATAAAAATTAATTATTCTCTTATTTGGCACTCGACATCGACAATCAACAGATTTACCCTGATCCCCCCCATAACAACTGTCACTCACGAATCACGACCAGAAGTCAAGACTAAACCAATTCACCTTGGTGGTGGTGACCAAGTAATCGTTTTGTATTACCTATTTTTATTAGCCATTCAGCCAATTCAGAAAAAAAAAATGTGCAGGAAATATAGAGGCCTGTATTTATAATATTATGAATGAAATGTGCGTTCTCTTACGAGAGGTTCTCTCGTACTGCGTAAGAACTTACGCTTGGGGGAAAGTCTCTTTCCGTGAGATATTGAAGCCAAAAATTATCCTTTAATGCAAAACGCGTTGCAGCAGCATACAGACATAGGCGAGGCACCTTTGTGCGCCTATTGGCTGCTCTGCGGCAACTGCAGCAGCCTATCGAGAGAGGCCCTGTTGACGCCTGGCCAATGGGGGTGCTTCGCGCCCATTTGCATAGCGTCCCGCCGAAATAGGCATGGCCTAGGGCTATAAATATAGTGTTGAGAGGCTGGTTCACTGATTTTCATCTCTTCAAGCGGAGCTCACGCATCGCTGGATCCTGAGAGAAGCCGCGCCGTCTGAAGAAGCCTCTCAGCGGGACGAGTCTGCATCGAAGCCGCTGGCCGAGCCGCCTTCTGCCGACATTCTGTGCACTATATCCTTTACTGCAGTGTGTTTTCGCCCCGCGAATCACACACCTTTTAAAAGAGCTGAGCATCTTTTTAAAGATGTCTCGCACTCTCTGTGGCTCGTGCAGAGCCCCTCTCAGCGACGGGGACCGCCATGTTATCTGCGTTTCCTGCCTGGGAGAAGATCATGCAGCTCTCGCGCTCGCCGACGGCGGATGCCCTCATTGCGAGCTGATGTCAATGGCGACTCTGCGGACTTGCATGGCACGCTTTCACGAGCCTGCACCTCTGCCCGCCGCGCTGCCGCGCCGTAAGAAGCGCCGCGCTCAGCGAGGCCCTGAACCTCCTCCCACCGAGGCAAGCTCGCCGGTTCGCCCGCCAGCTTCACCGCCCTTTTCAGCCCGTGTAAAAACTTCTGTTTCTGCTGCATTCTCCGTTGTTGATGATGCTAAAAACAGAGGATACCAGTCCCTCCCGGTTGTAGAGGAAGCTGTTGTGGATCATCTTTGCCCGCCCTCCGCTGGACGGCGCGCTAAGACTGCACTTCCCTCTAAAACTTGCCGCACCACCTCAGCACTGCACGGCCGCGCTTCCACCGCCGCTGGACAGGCTGCAGCTGCGTTGCATACAATGGCCACGCTACAGGTTTTCCAAGCCAACCTTCTCTGCAAACTTGACGAGGAAGGACTGGAAGCTGTAAGCATCACGGATTTAAGAAGCGCCACAGACCTCGCTCTTTGCGCTACAAAATCCGCTGCACAGGCCGTGGGGCGAATTATGGCCTCTCTCACCGTTGCTGAGAGACATTTGTGGCTAACACTATCTGAGATGCCGGACTCGGAGCGCGCTGCGTTCCTCGACGCTCCCGTCTCATCTGCTGGGCTCTTTGGATCGTCCGTCAAGGATTTTGCGGACAGATTCGCTGAGGTACAGAAGACATCGCAGGCCATGAAACATTTCCTGCCTAAGCGCGCTAGCTCCGCGACAGGTCGCTCTAAACAGCCGTCTGCTCGAAGCTCACAGCCACAGCCACCGCCCGTCGCCGCCTCACAGAGGAAGCAAGCCCGAAGCTCGAGACCGCGCTCTCACTCTGCTGCCCGCCGCCCTCAACGTGGTCCCCGGCCAAAGATTGACATCAAGCCCGAGGCCTCGAAGTCGTCCTAGCCCTTCTAGGAAAACGACGGTGTTCAAGTCCCGCTGCGGCCAGACTTCCACCAAAACTACCAGCTCGCTCAGTTCCAAAATGTGACTGTTCCAGCTTATTTAGCAGTAAACAAGTCGGTAACACGGCCCGCTTTCCTGCTTACAAACGCCGTTGTCACGGCGACCCAGATATATCCCTCAAAGAGTGTAAATTCTGGTATTCCGGCCACGGCCGATGGTGTTACGAGTGTAGAAAAACACTGCTCGCGCTGCGAGGCGCGAGTCGAAGCTACGGTGAAAACGGAAGTAGCTCATTTACTTCTAGACGAAATAGCGAAACTACTGAGCAAAGGGGCCATAGAACCCCTATCTCTAGCTCAGAGCGAAGGGGGCCTGTACAGCAGATATTTCCTGGTGCCAAAGAAAGACGGGGTCTCAGACCCATCTTAGATCTAAGACGGTTGAACAAAGCGCTTTCAAAGCGCCCGTTCAGAATGATCACGACCAGACAAATCCTCTCGCAAGTTCGCCAGGGGGACTGGTTTGCGTCGATAGATCTGAAAGACGCGTATTTCCAGATACAGATAGCGTCTCGTCACAGGCGATTTTTGAGATTCGCCTTCGAGGGCCAGGCATATCAGTCTACAGTCCTACCGTTCGGCCTGTCTATAGCACCCCGTACGTTCACGAAGTGCATGGACGCGGCCCTCGCTCCCCTGAAAATTCGGGGAATGCGAGTTTTGAACTACTTGGACGATTGGCTAGTTCTGGCTCAGTCTCGTACAGAGCTCATTGAACACACGATCATTTTGCTCGAGCACCTCGAGAAATTAGGTCTCACAGTCAATTGGGCGAAGAGCTCTCTGTCTCCCAGTCAGGAAATATCCTTTCTGGGCACAGATCTGAACTCGCTGTCAATGACAGCTCAGTTATCGCCACAACGCACACTGGCCGTTCAGCGTATGACGGAAAGCTTCCGCCGCGGCGCTATGGTCCCGCTCAAACAGTTTCAAAGGATGCTGGGTCTCATGGCCGCAGCATCACCAGTACTTCAGCTGGGGCTCCTTCGGCGCCCACTTCAGTTCTGGCTGCAAGCGCGTGTGCCGCGCCTAGCGTGGACTTCCGGTCTTTTTCGCCTCAAGGTCGATCAGAAATGCATTTCAGCTCTGAAACCTTGGACGGCGACCGACTGGTACCGGTCAGGAGTAAGCCTGGGGACTTCCTCGAGTGTGAAGGTGGTGTCCACGGACGCCTCCACCTCGGGATGGGGAGCACTGTTCGAGGGTAGACCGTTCTTTGGCCTATGGTCAGAACGAGAAAAGCTCCTACACATCAACTGCTTGGAAATGATGGCAGTCGACAACGCGCTCAGGCGCTTCTATTCCCAGATAGCAGGACACCACGTTCTAGTCCGTTCGGACAACATGGCGATGGTGGCCTTTATAAATCACCAGGGAGGCCTCAGATCCCGAATCCTTCACAGGCTGACGGAACACCTCCTGGTTTGGGCCCAGCACAATTTGCGCTCACTGAGAGCAGTTCATGTGCCCGGCCACTTGAATTTGGGACCAGACAGACTGTCCAGGAACAAGGTTCCGGCAGGAGAATGGTCCCTACACCCATAGACAGTCCAACTGCTGTGTAAGAAGTTCGGCAAAGCGAAAGTAGACCAGTTTGCGTCTCAAGAAAACGCTCACTGCCCGATATACTTCTCCAAGAGCAGGAACGCGCTGGCCCACGTGTGGCCCCGCTGCCCGCTCTATGCCTTTCCCCCCATTACGCTCATACCTCAGGTAATAGAGCGGATCAGGGAAAGTGGATGCTCGGTGCTACTAGTAGCTCCGTTCTGGAAAAACCAAGTCTGGTTCCCAGTTCTGATGCAACTAGCGAGCTCTGCCTCATGGCCGATACCTCTGAGGAGAGACCTCCTCACCCAGGCCAAGGGCTCAATTTGGCATCCTCGCCCGGAGCTTTGGGCCCTACATGTATGGGCCATCAATGGGTACCCGCTCACCTCCCCTCGGGAGTACTAAACACAATCACGCAGGCTAGAGCTCCTTCTACGAGACGGCTCTATTCCTCAAAATGGTCTGTGTTTTCTAGCTGGTGCACAGCCCGTGACGTGTCACCCCAGGACTGTGGGGTGACGAACGTTCTTTCCTTCCTACAAGAGCTTCTGGAAAAGGGCAGAACCCCTTCCACGCTCAAGGTCTATGTGGCGGCTATAGCAGCATTTGTTAAACCAACGCTAAGCCAGTCACTCGGGAAGAACGGTCTGGTCATTCGCTTCCTAAGAGGAGCGAAGAGGTTAAACCCTCCCAAACCCCCTTCAGTTCCCATATGGGACCTTTCCACGGTCTTGGAGGCCATGAAAGGTGCCCCATTTGAGCCAATCCAATCTGTGGATATCAAACACTTGTCCTTCAAGACAGCGTTTCTTTTGGCTCTCGCTTCAGTTAAGCGTGTGGGGGACTTACAAGCGCTTTCAGTAAGCGCGACATGTATGGAGTTTGGGCCAAATGACTCAATTGTCAGGCTCAAACCGAGACACGGGTATGTTCCTAAATCCCTCAACACACCGTTCAGGTCCCAGGTCATTTCCCTGTCGGCCTTACCGGTCCCTGAGGAGGAGAAGGACGCCACTTTGCTCTGCCATGTCAGGGCATTAAGAGCTTATGTGTCTCGCTCGTCTGCCTTCAGACAGACAGAGCAGCTATTCGTTTCGTTCTACGGACGCTCTAAGGGGCTAGCTGTAACGAAACAAGAAGTTCCCGCTTTGCAAGCTAAGCTGTTGTCGGTCTAATAAGCCAGTACTATCTGCCCCGAGGTCGGCTCAGATGCTGGAAACTGTTCGAGCGATGCTCACGGATCGATCATACAGCCCTGAGGGCAACTGTAAGACCCATATTTTTCATCAGATCAGGCCAATAACTTTGCCCTGACTGCGTGGAACACTATTATTATAATGCTCCCTGGTGGGATGCTACCTATTCAGGAATGATGCTTTAGCCTCTCTTCCTGGACTCTCTGTGAGTCCCTGATGATCATGTACCATGTGGGCCCCGGGCACATGCCCTTGGGACTTTGGTATTGGATCTCAAGCACGCACGGCGTTTTACATTGTGTTCTCCAAGCGTAAGTTCTTACGCAGTACGAGAACCTCTCGTAAGAGAACGTACTCGGTTACTAACGTAACCTCGGTTCTCTCTAGAGAGGGAACGAGTACTGCGTATCCTTGCCGTGCCTGCAGTTCGCTCTGGTTCGCTCCGGCGATGAAAACCAGTGAACCAGCCTCTCGACGCTATATTTATAGCCCTAGGCCACGCCTATTTCGGCGGGACGCTATGCAAATGGGTGCAAAGCACCCCCATTGGCCAGGCGTCAACAGGGCCTCTCTCGATAGGCTGCTGCAGTTGCCGCAGAGCAGCCAATAGGCGCAAAGGTGCCTCGCCTATGTCTGTATGCTGCTGCAACGCGTTTTGCATTATATAAAAATTAAAGGATAATTTTTGGCTTCAATATCTCACGGAAAGAGACTTTCCCCCAAGCGTAAGTTCTTACGCAGTACTCGTTCCCTCTCTAGAGAGAACCGAGGTTACGTTAGTAACCGAGTACGTTATTTGAAAGAAAGTCGAGGGGCCCTATCTTGCACCCAGCGCAATTGACTTTGTACACCGACGCATGTATCATTCCTATTTTGCACTCGCGCAAAGCGCGCTTTTCCCTCCACAGAAGCACGTCGGTTAACTAAGAAATACACTTGCGCTCCCCGGGGCGGTTCAGCGCAAAGAGGAGGCGTGTTCCAGCGCAAACGTTCCTTCATGCTATTTTGCAGGTTTAGAAAACAATTGCGCTACTAACCAGGAAAAAATGGTTTAAAGTCAGTGGCGCGTTGCGCATGTTATTAATATGCTATTTTAAGGGCGCATGCTTGGCCATAATCAATGTAGCGTGTGCACAACGCGAATGCACTTTGATTCTCTCATCTACACAGAAGCAGCAGTTTTCATTTTTGCAAATCATAGCCTACATTATTACGATAGATAGATAGATAGATAGATAGATAGATAGATAGATAGATAGATAGATAGATAGATAAAAGCATACATCTAGCTTACACATTTACCCAAATTATCATACGCCTTTTTAACCGAAGTTAATTTGGGTGGGTTTCTCCATCCCCAACGTCCCTGACGAGAGCGTTGCTCTCCTTGGCTGTGAACCGCTCCTGGCGCGCGCCTGGCAAATCCGCCGTTACAATAGGAATCCGCTTTAGAACAAACGCGTCTGCTCTTAAAGGGAATGTGAGATGACGCTCTGATGGGTTTATTTCACGTTACGCCCAAACCACACCTATGAATAATGAAGCTACTTCAGACCAACCCATTTTAGATTTGCGCCTGGCGCAAGAGTAATTTATCCCGCCGGGAAAATAGCAACAGCGCCAAGACCCGCCCACAAAGTTACTTGCGCTTTGCGCTTTGACACTTGCGTTTCAGATCGTTAAAATAGGGCCCGAGGTGTCACTTACTTAGATAACTATATGGATTTAGTTTATTTAGTTTTTATATATATATATATATATATATATATATATATATATATATATATATATATATATATATATATATATATATATATATATATATATACAGAAAATATTACTTGTTTTACCTTATTCTTATTTTATGATACACTCAAAATATTCCACAATTCCACAAATGTTGATTAACCCTGTTGATTAAATTTTCATTGATTTACAGTGTTGATTTTCATTATTTTCATTATTAAGACATTGAAATGATCTTTGCTGGACTGTACGTAGTCTGCCAACATATGACTAATGTGTGTGTGTTTTTAAACACTGGGAAACAGGTGAGACATCAGGAGGAGGCAGATTGAAAAGGGGCTCTGACCCCTAGGGTCAGAGGCCGTCCAATTTCGAACTTGTGTGAGTTTGTAAGAATAAACTCAGCAGGATTAGATGACTAGCAGAGAAACCTTCCCTTTTTTAGATAAGGGCCTGTAGGCAGAAGACCTTGAAAGCAGTATAAAGGCTCCTCGGCCCTCCCTCTCGTCGTCGCACTTGTTTCACAGACTGTACTGGTGACTTTTGTGTGGCAACTGGGCCTTCTTGCAAGAATAAATACTTTTAAAAGACAATTTGACTCAGAAATGTCTCTTACGCAGTGATTGATTGTTTAATGAATATTTTTGCCACAACAGTCACACACCTAGTATATTTTTATATAGATACAATAGGCCTACCTGATTTTGAACACAAGAGGGCAGTATAGGACTATGAATGACATGATTTATTTTTTTTTTGGACTAAAAAAAATTCTGTCTGTTTTTAAACTTAATTATTAAATTGAAAAAAAAAATATGAAATGGGTTTAGTTCTGATATTTGTATAATTTTATATAGAAATAAATGGTGTATAATTAAATTTTGAGAAGATATGAGGCTTTTAGTGTTTCCATTTTTGACATTACTGTAACAACACTGACTTATGTTAGGGAATTAATTAGCTCAAATTAGCCTTAATGTGAATATGCATATGTTGCTTACATGAATTAAAGAATTACCAAATAGGGAATTGGTCAAAACCTCGGCTTATATCAGCGATTACACAATTACTTGTAGTACTCCCTGATATAGACGGGTAGAATAGGTTCAATTTGGGGAAATTGTAGGTATAAGTTGGAGAATGTTCATTTATTGTACGAACTGTATGTCCAGCACACAAAAGGTACAATATCTGAACGGAAATCTCACGTCTTTAACACTGATAGACAATTTCTTTTCTGTGGCCACAAGAAAATAACTTATCTTAGTGTTTTAGACCATTTGAGATTTCTTTCAATAGTAAAATTTATCGTAGAGCGTTAAGAGGTAAAGATCTGCACTACTCAGGGACTCAGTATTGAAACAAACAGGCAAACTTAATTCAAATGATTTAACAAAGTTTATTCAAACGAGCTACTGGTTACATATACTAATTTTAAATCACACAGGAGTAAATATGCATAAACAAAACAATATACGATCGCAAATAAGGAATATAACAAAATAAACGTAAGATCAAAGGTTAGAGTAGGGGAAGAAAAAGGGAGAATATAAGAGAGAGAGAGAGAGAGAGAGAGAGAGAGAGAGAGAGAGAGAGAATTTTAAGAATGGGTTTTGTGTGTGTACATTGAGAGCGTGGTAAGGAGAGGTGTGTGTGTGTGTGTGCAGATGTGTGCGTCAAAGAGTGTGTAAGTGTGAGTGAAGAGAAATTAGAGATAGGTAGAACAGTTCAGTCATTCACACGAAACCCCAATAGACACAGTAATGTTAGACACTTTAAACAGCACTTCAGATTGTAAATTTGAAATCTACGTTACTCGGGGTGAAGCTCGGCCTTTGTGTGTCCGTGCGTCGAGTCGGAGTAGACAAAGCGTCTGGTCACGTGGTCACCGAAACAGAGGTCACAGCGTCTGGTTGCTATGGCGACTGGAAACGAGCGAAAACTTAGCAAGATGACTTTAGCTTTAAGTTGATTTCGTTGGTTGGTTGAAGGAGACTATCAACTGAAGTAAAAGTAGTTTCAAGAAAATAAAACTTGGAAGAAAAATGAAAATAAACGCGAACGAAGCTTCCAAGGATGAAGAAGGCGTGTCGTTTCTCTCTCTCTGGCGATGTGCACTGAGATCAGAGAAGCGCGGCATTTTGAAGGGGTTAAGCCCAGCCTCTTTAGGTGCATGACCCAATCGCCTGGAAGGGCGATTGTGACTACCTCCTGACGTTTTGCGGAGGCTCACGCCCCTTCCTAATAGTTATGGAGAAGCTAAACTTGTTCCTATCGTTAATAACACTGAATTTAATAAAATAATGCGTCTTCGGAGATTTTGGGTTAAAGATTCCACACCGTTGGGATTTATGGAGCACAATGATACCACGAATGGTATCTTTATGACATAGTCACCCGCGGATACATGATTTTTCGCGATTATAGTCACATCAAATGGATTACAAATCAATAAACTATATAGGCATAATATTTGGGACAAGGGATCATGCATACATCAAGAGAATACATTTTAAACATTTCACAAGATGATTTTGATTCACACGTGGTAGGATCTGTGTGTGTTTCCTTGTGTGTGTGTGCTGGAAGAGTCACTGAAGGTTCATCCTGCTGCGTTGAACTTTTGTCCCCGAGCAAGGGATGAGAGTCTATGTGTCCATCGATTTCCTACGATCTCGGCTTGTGTCTCGGTGACTTGGCCGCGAGGCTTAGCATCAGCTGGACAGCGTGCGTCGTTAGCTAGTTGTTGCAGGCCGCAGATTCCATCTGTGTTGTCCCTGAGGAAAGGCTTGCTCGGGCAGAGGTAGTGGATATCTTTGGTGAGAGTGCACATGTGCAAATTAGGGGCGAGATACAGTTGTGGGTCGCTGTCGTGGTAAGCTACCACTTCTGGAGTCCGTACCCTAAATTGAGTGTTTTGCTGCCAGAATCCCAGGTTGACCACGTCTTTAAGTCTGTAGATTCGGCTTGATTCTATGATGGGCAGATTGAGGAGGAAACCGATCTCTAGCTGTGTCGGGTCAATGTAAAGTGGAATGACGCTACCCAAGGAGTAGGCAAGGTGGATCTGTATCGGATCAGTGGGAGTCGTGACGGCGGAAGCCAGCACGTCTTGTACCAAGCTTAGGGGTATCAGGTACGGCGGAATTCTACCCATGGCTAAGCTGTCCAGGGATGAGCTCACTTCTCTGAGCATGTCGGTCATTAATGCGGTGACTAACTGTGTTTGGGCAAAGTCATTTTGGAAAACTGTGAACATCTGTTTGATGGAGGTTACAGTACGGTTCAACATGACACTGTGGGTGTTGAGGACGGTTATCATTCCTCTCAGTGTCTTACCTATGGTGGTCAGGGATGCGCTCTGTACGGTGAGTTGATCTTTCAACAGTGGAAGTTCCGTCTGGATTTCTGCCACATGCCTTCGTACAGTGGCTATGTTCACGGCGTTGACGCTGGACATGCCAAGGTTGAACAGCGTGCCTACGGCAGCAGCGGCTCCGAGAAGCGCTCCTAGGAACCTTTTGGAACGTTTGTTATGGCCGCTAAGTTCCGCTTGAGTGACGGTCATCTTTTCGAGTTGGCTCATCATGTAGCTGATGTCGGCTTCAGCGTGGTTGAGGGCGGCTTCGGTCCATCTGGCACCCGCCCAACTGTACTGGGCGATTGCCTTCGGGTAATGTGCTCGGTAGACATTTCGAGGGTCGAGTCGCACGTACACCTTCTGTGTGTGTGTTCGGCAATTCGTGACAAGCAGTCCGGGCTGCTCTCTCAACACAATTCCCGAGGCTGGCCCTGGTGAGATGAGGTCGGATGGTGGCTGGCCTCTAGTCGTCTGAAGGCACATGATGACAATCCACAGCAGCATCCTATTACAGGCAAGAGAGAGAGAGGTGCGGAAAAGTAAAAGGGAAAGAGAAAAGGCACAGGTCAGCGAGGGTTGTCCCGTTGGAGGGTCCAGTCTTCTTTCCCTGTAACGACGGCGGTTGAGGTTAGCTTGCATTGGGCCCTTCCTGTCTGTTCCTGCTAGTAGCCACATATCTTTTAATCTGATTGCGGTGGACCCATTTGAGAACGGGTTCTCTTGGTCCCCGTTTTAGCTGGATTTGGTACGCTACGGAGGAGAGTTTGTTCACAATTTCATGAGGGCCAGTCCAGTGAGGCAGAAACTTTTTTGACAGTTGCTTGGGTGGCAAGGCGAAACTGTAGTACAGGACTTTGTCGCCCACGCTGAGTTCTTGGTGTGATGCCTTTCGGTCGTAATATGCTTTCTGGCCGTCAGCGCTGGTTTTCAGGTGTTGCTGGGCGAAAGCGAAAGTTGTTCTCAAGTGTTTATGGAGCTCGTCCAGGTACTGAGACGTGGTATAGGCGGTGACGAGGTTGTGGTCTCCTGATTGGTACAACAGGTGTAATGGCAGGGTCATCTGCCTCCCGGTCATGAGTTCAAATGGGGATACTCGTGTTGATTCCTGGGGGGTGGCTCTGAGGGCCATCAGCACCAGGGGAAGTTTCACATCCCAGTCTTTCTGGTTAGTTGCCACATATTTTCTCAACATGGCGACCACCGTTCGGTTAGACCTTTCTACCTGTCCGGATGAGATCGGATGGTGGCTGATGTGAAGTTTGGCTTGTACCCCTAGGATTCTCCAGATCTTTTGCATGATTTCTGCGGTGAAGTGAGTTCCTCGATCTGAGTTGACTCTGAGCGGTAGGCCGAATCGGGAGAAGATGTGGTTCATCAGGAGATAAGCCGTTGTTTGAGCAGTGTCGTTGGGTGCTGGCAGACACTCTACCCATTTGGTAAACTGGCACACTACCGTGAGAAAGTACTTATTGCCTCTTGATGACCGGGGGAGGGGTCCTACCCAGTCGATTTGAAGGTCTGACCAGGGGAACGTGATTCCTCTGCGTTGCAAAGGGGCTCTGTGAGTCAGGTTTGTTGGGTGAAACTGACAGCAGACCAGGCATTCTCTCACATATTCTGCCACATCCTGTTGCATACATGGCCAGTATGCCACCTGTCTAAGTGTCTCATACGTGGCTCTGGTACCGTGGTGCCCAGCATATGGTGCGTTGTGGGCGTGATTCATCATTTCCCCCCTTTGACAGCGGGGTACCACGAGTTTGAGCGAAGTGATGTCATCGTTGACAAACCAAAGAATGTCGTCCCGCACACGTAACATGTGTCTGGAGTTGTATAGATGTCTGAGATCGGAATCATCAGTGAGATTTGAAGGTGTGAGAGGGGAGGTGGTGGGGTCGAGGAGGTGCGTTTTAATCGCCTGTATGGCAGTGTCTGATGCTTGCATATCTGCAAGGTCGTTGTTGGAAATTTGTGGTGTAAGTGACAGAAGTTCTGACGCAGGTGCTGTTGCAGGTGTGGTTTGCTTGCTGCGGGTTAGCACAGCTACTTCTGGGGTGGGTGGGGCTTTTGGGGAAACCCACGGTTCCCCGTGTAGGGCGCCCGCTTTTGCGAGGGCGTCAGTGTGGTCGTTGAGGTCTTTGTCTTGGCCTGGGAGTTTAGAATGTCCTTTCACCTTCTTCCAGTACACGGTAATGTCGTGTGTTGTTGTGATGTTGACACATTCTTGGAACAGGTGTTGATGCTTGACAGGTTTGTTGTTAGCAGTTGTGAAACCATTTCGTTTCCAGGTTGGAAGATGGCATACAAAACTGAGTCTGGCATAGTTCGAGTCTGTGCAGATGAGCAGTTCTTTGAGGTTATGGGCTGCTGCGATTTGCAGAGTAATGAGAATTGCTGCTATTTCTGCGTATTGTGATGACTGGGGGCCCAGCTTGAAGTGTTGGGGAGGGCATGGTTGGTCGTTTACCCACAGTACCCCTTCTCCAGCTTTTAGGATGCCCTCGCTGTTGTAGGAACATCCGTCGACATAAGCTGTGGGCATACCTTCGCACGCATTCTTGTCAAAGTACCTGTGGCAGGTCAGTTGTGGCTGCTGGGGCTCAGGTGTATTTAGCGTTGCAGCAGGTGCGTTGTCCGAGCAATCTTGACATGCCGCCAAGCCGTTACCTAGAGCGGATTTGTGGTTTTGTGCATATCTGGCTTCGACGTTTCGTCCTTGGAGAGCCATTAGCCATGTAGCTATGCGTGAGTTGGTGACCACACCGTCTCTTATCCGTTGGCTGTTAAGGAACATGACGGGCTGGTGGCACGTCTCGATGATGACCTTTTGTGCTCCAATGTAGTTGGAGAAGCGCTGAATGGCCCATACCGTACAGAGCAAAGCTTTTTCACAGTCAGAGAATTTGCATTCTGGAGGGAGAAGTGTTTTGCTGGCATATGCGATCACCTTTTTGTCTTGGTCGTGCCGTTGGTATAGGCCAGCACTGAGACATTGGTCTGAAAACCCAGCGTCGAGGTGGAATTCTTTTTGTGGATCAGGGTACGCAAGGCAAGGGTCTGAGCACAGATGTCTTTTGAGTTCTTTCATGGCGTGTTCTTGAGCGTCTGACCAGACGAAAGGGCAGTCCTTCTTCAACAAAGCTGTGAGCGGTCTGGCGATGTCTGAATAGTGTTCGATGAATTGCCGGGAGTAATTGCATACTCCTAGAAAGCTACGAAGTTCAGAGACGTTGGTGGGAGGCTTGATGTTTTGGATGGCATGAATGCGGTTTGATTGTGGTTCAATGCCATGGCGTCCAATGAGCAGGCCCACGTAATTTACCTTTTTGCGACACCACTGCCCCTTGTGTAGGGCTATTTTGGCGCCGGCATCAGATAACTGGCTCAAGACATAGTCAATTTCTTTTAGGTGGTCGGCCACCGTCGTGCTTTTCATGAGCACATCGTCGACGTAAATCAGGTTACCTCTCACCCTGGCGTCTGGGCAGGCTTTGTTCAGGAAGATGTTGAACTCAGCTGGTGAATTGGCGTACCCAAACGGGCACCTTGTGAAGGTGTATTGGCGGTTGCCGAAGGTGAATGCCAACTTGTGTTGGTCGTCTGGGTGCACTGGAATCGTCCAGAATCCCGAGGCCACATCGAGTGTAGAGAAGATGGTGGCTCCCCTGATTCTGGGAATTTCTTGCTCCAGTTGTGTCATGGGCCATCGTGACAACGGCACCTGCTGATTTAGTTTGCGATAGTCGATCGTGGGTCTCCACTTTCCATTCGGCTTGAGCACAGGCCAAATGGGGGCGGAGTAGGTACTGTTACAAGTTCGTATCACACCTTTCTCAAGCATAGATTCGATGATTTCCTGCACTGGCTCGTGTGAGGCGATTGGAATCTTGTATTGCTTGACAAAAGTGGGAGGAGCCTCGGGGTGCGTGGGGATACGCACTGTGTGGAGGTTGGTAAGACCACAGTCTAACGAATCTTTAGCAAAGTCTTCTTTGAATTTATACAGGACTTGTCGCAGCTTTTGGCGGTCTGCGTCGTCTTGAAGTGCGTCAGCATCTTGTAGGATTTGTTGCACTTGAGATTCAAAACCTGGATAGGGTTCGTCCGTTGGCTTGTCATCGGTCGAGTTGATTGTGACAGGCATGACAGGTGTATTAGTCTCAGTGACAGGCTGTTGGGAGACTGTGTACACTGCGAGTTGTTGGTCCTCTGTCAGCTCCGTTCTGCACACAAGGTCTTAGGCCGCTGACATGACAGATGTGATGGCAATGAATTGGAAAGGGGCTGTGAGCAGTGTGTTGTCAGTATGCCCTTCAGGTATCAGTGCAGGTGGAATTGGCCCTATGACGGGTAATGTCAGATCAAAGTCATGGAAGGCGTGACTGATTAGCCATCCCAGCCGGTAGGCTTTGGGGATGCTGATGTCAGTTGCTGTGCAATTGTTGAATAAAATGTAGACTACCCGAGATGACACTTCAGTGAGGGGTGTGGCTTCAAGGGTGAGTCTGAGTTCCACACACTCGGGTGACGGTTGGAAGAAAGCCAGTGTGTGGTTTAGGGTTTGGCCCTGTCGCAGGTTGAGTCGCACGGCGACCCCTTTTGTGTAAGCAGGTACCACCATTCCCTGTTCGTTGATGAGAGTGCAGACTTCTGGGATGGTCTGCCCTGATAGTAGATTGTCATGACTGATGGGAACAGGTGGCTGTAAAGTTAATGGAGCCCATACAACTTCATTTATTATGTCCACATGAGCCTGAGGCGAATCAAGATGTCTGCTCCGATGTAGACGTCGTGGGCTGGGTCCTCCAGGATCAGGAAGTAATGGGTCAACTGCCGGTGGTTCCAGTTCAAGTTTAAAGCACAGATCCCTTTGGCAGATGTCATTGAGGATGGATCTGGGTTCAAAGGAAAACGTGTGCGTTTGCAGGTGTAGGGCAGGTCTGGAGTCTTTTCAATGATTGCATTGAATAGGGAGAGACTTATGGCTGAGTTATCTGCCCATAGTGCCAGGGTAATGTCTGTTGTGGTCACATCCTGCAACTGCAGGGGAGTTTTCACTTGGGGGTGGTAATTATCAGAGTCTGGCGTTGTTCTGAATGTGCAGAGTAGCGAACTTGAACCCTGATCAGCTGTGAGGACTTTGTCCCCTTGTCTGGCTGATGGAACTTCCGTGAACCCTGTGGCTTGACAGTCGGGTTTGATGGAGTCGCGTGGTTGGAGGGGGTGTGGTTCGCGCACCTGCGCCCAAACTTGGAGGTGCTTGAGGTCTAATAATGGTTCAAAGCGGTCCAGCAGGTCCTTGCCTACGAGGAATTGATACGTATTGACTGCACGTTCAGCTCACACGTGTGGAATTTAAGAGTTCTGTTTTGTCTTTGAGCTTCAAACTTCAGTTTTTCAAACAGTTGAGCAGAAATAAGCGTTAGATCGGAGCCGGTGTCCACCAGTGCTTCGATCTGCATTTCCTTTTCCAAGGTAATTGTTAAGTACAGTTTTCGTGCCACTCCTCTCTCAATTAGGTTACCCAGAAGTTGTGGTGTTGAATCTTGCGTGTTGATTGACAAGCAGTGAGGGTAGGTATCGGGTGGCTCATTGTGGGTGCAGATCAACAAGACCGCACTGTCTGGTACTTTATCATGAGAGCTGCTGCAGTTCCGTTCAGGGAGTGGCGTTGTCAGCTGGTTGTGGTGAGTGCCGCGGTCATTTGGTGCTGTAACAGCAGGTTCAAAAGTCTGTGGTTTGACAGCAGGGTTTTGTGGGGCTGTCAGCTGAATGGAGTGAGTGGAGCTGTCATTGGGTAATGAAACAGCAAGTTCAAAAGTCTGTGGTTTGACAGCAGGGTTTTGTGGGGCTGTCAGCTGAATGGAGTGAGTGGAGCTGTCATTGGGTAATGAAACAGCAAGTTCAAAAGTCTGTGGTTTGACAGCAGGGTTTTGTGGTGCTGTCAACTGGATGGAGTTAGTGGAGTTGGTAGTGTGGGAAACATTGTGTCCAGGCCTGTGGGTTAGTCATGCAGTGTCTGGTTTATCTTTGTCTTCCTTGTGGGGTTTCCTTTGGAGAAGCTCTTTCAGGATGTTTACAAGTTCTGTTGTGTCAGGCGTGGCTGCACTGTTCCCGCTGGATTTGGGCTCTATCTTGAGCTTACCGGTGTCTTGTCGGGAGGGGTCCCGTTGCCGGTTCTCTGGGCTTGTGTTTCGGGGAGATCGGGGTCGGCCTCTCCTGGGGTGTCGGTCGGCATCCCAGCTGCCTCCCCCCTTTTGGTTGTGGGAGAAGTGCTGCCGGTCCCAGGATCCCCTGAAACGGTCATTTTGTGGTTTTGGGCGGGCTCCCCCCCGCCCACGCTGTCCTCTGCCAGCTTGGAACGGTCGTGGCTGTCTGTTGCCAGGTCCGTAGTTGGTAGGCTGTGCACCTTCTAAGTTCAGTTCTGGAAAGAGCGTTTTGAAACTAACGTCTTCCTCCATATGTGCCTCATTCCTTGGTCCGAAATAGGCGAGTCGCAGACGTTCGTAGTAGGCTTGCGGTGTTTCCAGACGAGCTTGTTTGAGGTCCATCGCCGCGATGATGCCTTGGTCCGAATCTGGGTCAGAGAACTCGCGGATCAGGGCTTGTCGTAATTGTGGATAATTCTGTTTCACAGATTCTGGCTGTCTGTCAAGGAAACTTCTTACACTACGACCAGAAGTGGTCCGAAGGAGGTATAACTTGTCCCAAGTCGTGACGTTGTCCACAGTTTGTAAGTGGAATTCAATGTCGGTTAAGTAAGAGTACACGTCATTGCCCCCGGCTGGATTTGGATTGAATGTAGGGATATTTCTTGCCAGCTTGTCCAGTTCTTTGGATGCTGTGCGGTGGCTGGTGGCTCGTCCTTCCGGGACGGGGCCAGCAGGTGAGATAGCGTCCAGACGTGGGTTTTCCTCTTCTTCTTTAGCTTGAAGGGTTTGGCTGTGACCTGCAGGTTTACGGGTGGGGAGAGACGGGGTGATGTGTGTCTCCCCCACCCGCTTACCTTGTAGTTCGTACGCATGTTTGAGTTCACGATGGATGATATCCAGCTCGTCCTTGAGATCATGTCTTTGTTGGACGAGCTCGTCAATTTCAGCTTGGGCTTTCTGCAACAATGTTTCGCAAGCTTTGACTCTAGCGTTTCTGTCTTTTAATTCTGTGCTTGCTCTTGCTAGCAGTTCCTCTCCACGTGTTAGATCGTCACTGAGAGCTGCAGTGGTCTGTCTCTCCGCCTCCACTGTCCTGTCTGTGTCCAGCCGCAGGTCCTCCAGGGCCTGTTGTAGTCTCTCCACTTCCTGTTGTAGTTCCGGACGTGTGTCCTCCTCATCCTCCAGAAGTAGTTCCTCCAGACGCTGCTGTGTTTGTTCCTTTTGTTTGCAGGCCTCCTCCAGCTGAGTCTTTAGTCCAGCGGTGTTCTTTTCCAGCTTGGCTTTGTCCTCCTCCAGTAGTCGTGCCTGTGACACAAGATAGTGAGAGAGACTCCCGATGATGCGGCTCCAGTCTTTTGAACTGTAGGCCTGTGTGGGGTCCTGGGACATGATCTGGTCCACTTTGTTGTCCAGTTCATGTTGGGTCAGGAGTTTTGGATCACCGAAGTCTTTGGCTAGACAACCCGAAGTCATGGCGGATAACCACGCCTCCAGGCTGTTCCAGTGTTCCGCAGGACTGGATGTACGTGACATTTTGACTCACTGTAGGCGAGAGAAACACAATACACAAGACACACAAGAAGGGCCAATGCAACCGGGTCGTGAAACTAATAAACTATAGGATGGTGTGCCGTCTATAGAAATTTTGGGCTAACTGACTTTAGACAGTTAGGCGGGTCAGTTTGGGACCCGGAATAGAGACTGTTCAGTTGTCCCTGTGTTACTTAGCCTGTTGGGATCTCGTTGATACACTGAAAAACAGGTTATAACAGAACATGCACGGCACGCGTAGGTGAGGATTGAAAAGGAAGGAAGAAACAAAATTAAACAAAAAGGTCCGTGACTTGATCTGGACTGTAATTTGGACACTAATAGCACGAGGGATGTGCCCAGAGGAAAATATTTACGATTATGTGGTTTATAAGAAAGACAAGGGTTTTTTTTTTTTTTTTTTTTTGTTTGATTATCAAAGTTCAGTTTACCTGAAATGGACGGAGGTCAACCCAGCCGGCCCCTGCTGAGCTCGTTCAACCTTCCTGGCGCTCCAAACACTTGGCCGCCGTGACTTTGGATTCTCCGTTACTCTGCTCACGACCACGCCCACTCAAACAGAGTGACCGTAAACACAACCCTGGTAGTCCCGGAGGTACCAACCAACCAAACGCAATGTAAAGGTGGGTACTACCCAGAACCCACTAGGCCGTAGGCCTAGAGTGACAGGGACTGTCGTTGGTTTGTGCAGTGGTCCCAACAATTAACTTTTGCGTTGGCGTAGAGGCTGGCACTCCGAGGCACCGGATTGCTGATGTCACTACTGCGTGCCGCGGCCAGTGGCAGAGACAGGAGAAACTCAAGAGTCACCGCACGGTCAGAGTCGGTAACGTCAGTCGGCCAACTTGCCCACAGAGGTCTGCTCGGGGCTCCCCCCAGTCCACTGCAGGCGCTGAGAGTTTTGCCTATAGGACACACAAGATGGAGTGAACAGAGTAGCTTAAAGTGAATTTAAGATTTCTGGCTTACACCAAATTGAGTTATGGGGAAAATAGGACAAAAGTCAGATGGGCCTGCGAGGGGTAAATGAAAACAATAATAATACAAATGATAAAGAAAACTTTGAAGAGAGAAAGAAAATCAAAGTAACCTGGAAGAGGGTGTGGTGGACTGCTGCAGTGGGTTACTTAGGCCTCAAGGGGGGCGTCTCTCTGTGGTGCACCCTAATTGTTTGACACAATTTAAAATCTTAATTCAACATTGGTTCAAGATCACATCCAACTAAGCCTGAGGAAGAGTCACAAGTGAATTAGAATTGATTTCGTATAATAATCACAATAACTGAAGTTATTAAATTTAGTAACTCTATAAATTTGTAGCAGGCAGATGGCTGGCTTGAGAAAGGCTCGGCCACCAGAGGGCGGTGTCCTGCTCAGGGCTTAAGATGACTGGAATGTGAAACTGGAAATAACCAAATTAAATTAAGTTTAAATTTCACCTCAAATCTAAATTTCCTTGGAGAGAAAAGCTTGGTTGTTTTAGAGAAATAGGAAGATTTCTAAAAAAAAAAAAACAATTAAAATAATTACTATAACATTGAATTTGTTATTAAAATGATTATTGAATGGGAATAAAACCAACCAAAAATATAGCTGCAAGCAGCAATACGGGGCCAAGCCCTGCAAGGCAGAGCAAGCAACAGCCGCTGTAGCGCAATGCGGAGCCAGAAGAGCAAAACATCAGAAATTTAATGTACATCAAGCACAGCAAGTTCTGTACGCACATCAATTACAGCAGCACAGCAAGCATTTAAGCACCAACAGCAGTGCGGAGCCAGAAGAACAAAAAGAGCAGAAATTGAATATACATGTAAATGTACATGAAGCACAGCAGGGCAGCAAGCATTTAAGCACCAACAGCAGTGCAGAGCCGCAAGAACAAAAACAGCAGAAATTAAATATAGCACAGCGAGCATTTAAGCACCAACAGCAGTGCAGAGCCGGAAGGAATTTAAATGACAACTTTATACACAACTTTAAAGTCATCCCACATGGGACTCGAACCCACGACCAGAATGGTTCAGGATTCTAGATACATGGTTTAGCAGATTGCACCACTCAGAGGACGTACAATCATTAACTGCAGAGGAGAGCTTCAGTGTAAGAATGAGCACACAAAAGCAAGTTAACCAGATTAGCATGCTAAGCTATCTTAATGCTAATGTAGCTTATGATCTGGTATATCCAATCCTGGCAAAAAAGATATCCTCGGATTCGACATGACGCAAGGAATCGATAGACACCAATTTTATGATTTTGTGACAATCTGTTCCCAAGTTACAGCCTCTAAACCAATTATGGGTCGACCTCATTAAGTTTGCGACATCATAACTTTTTTTTTTCCAGTATAGCAAAAAATTCTGTTCAGTCATTTCTATGCGGCTAAGTCCAAAGATCATTTGAGCACATGTTTGGACAAAATTGAGCAAAATTTGAAGGAGGAGTAGCGAAAAAACTGTTTTTCATTTGTTCCAATATGGTGGACAGTCACATTGTTGGAAAATGACAAATGAGATTTCGACCGAATCGGCATAAGCCAAGGAAAATAATGAAGCAAAGAAATCAAAATTTGAACAATGTTTTCAAGAGTTATAAGCGTTTTTGCAAAATATCTTATATCTCTGGAACACTAGGTGGCACTGTGTTCAAAGTTCTCAGGTACCTTCAGGCCATGCTAATGATGATCCTTACCAATTTTGGTGCCGATATGTCAAATGCTTTATAAGATATTGCAATTTATGACAAAAATCAAAATGGCGGACAAGTGGTTCTTCCAATCCTGGCAAAATCAGTATCCACGGATTCAGCATGACCCAAGGAATCCATAGATACCAAATTTCATGATTTTCTGACACTGTTCAAAAGTTTTTGGCCAAAACAGCCATTTTCCATATCTCATGACCCATAGGTGGCGCTGTTAGTGATAAAAACATTTGAGCAGTAAATCAGCATATTAAAATTAATTCTAAAACATATGACATTAAAGACTAGAGATAAGATCCTGAAAATTCAATTTTGCATTATAAGAATGAACAAAATATATCGTAGTAAAAATAAGGGACAGTTTTACTCAGTTTAGATCAATTTAATGCAAAATATATTTGGCAAAAATAAATAGATTTTTTTCCCATAAAGTCATTTCAATCATTATTTAAACATGTTTACATGAAAAAAAATTATATATATTATATAATCATACCAACAATGGTAATCGCAAATACCTCCAAATAGTAATCAAAATACGAAATACACATTAGATACATACCAACAATGGTAATCACAAATACCTGCAAAGGTAATCAAAATATGTATCATAACACTACCTATGAATACATAAATACTTGACAAGATGTTTATGCCAAATGAAATGAAAAACATTTTCATGCAGAAAATTCTTCTTTTTTTTTTTTTTTATTTATCAGCTAACAATTTTTTTGAACATGTCTAAAATATTCTGTATTTCAGTTTTCAAACTACAATAAGGAGCATTGCTGTTTTCTGTAATAAGAAACATTTCTTGAGCAGAAAATAAGTATATTAAAATGATTTGTAAACCATATGACATTATAGACTAGAGCAGTGGTTCCCAACCCTGTCCTGAAGGCCCCCCAACACTACACATTTTCTTTGTCTCCCTAATCAAACACACCTGATTCAACTCATCAGCTCAATTAACCCATGTGATAATGAGCTGATGAGTTGCATCAGGTGTGTTTGAGTAGGGAGACAAAGAAAACGTGCAGTGTTGGGGGGCCTTCAGGACAGGGTTGGGAACCACTGGACTAGAGTAATGATGCTGAAAATTCAAATTTGCATTACAAGAATGAACAAAGTAGATTGTATTATAAAAAGGGACAGTTTTGCTTTTAGTTTAAACCAATTTAATACATAGTATGTTTTCAACAAGAAATCAAAAAGTTCTCTTCCATGCAATCAATTATCAATATTTGCAAAAGTAAAAAACTAATACAAATAACACATTACATAAATAAATGATAAATCATACCAACAATGGTAATCACAAATACCTGCAAAGGTATCAAACAAAAGGGTAACATCAACATATATAATATAACACTACCTATAAACACTTGACAATATGATCACAAGAATAAACAAAATATATTGTTTAAGAGATACTTTTGGTCTTAGTTTAACCAATTAAATACAAAGTATATTTTCAACAAGAAATTAAAAATTCTCTTCCACACTATCATTTAAATTATAAATTTACAAATTTAAAAAAAAAAAAAACACATTAGATGCATCAAATATAATCATACCAACAATGGTAATGAGAAATACCTGCAAAGGTATATAAAAAAAAAAAATATATATATATATATTAGCGGGGAAAAAAATCATTTTTTTGTTTTTAATTGCATGCCTACAGATCTCAACTTTTTATTTGTGTGTTTTGGCTCTTGTACTGGTGGTGATGGCGTCTCAATGTCAGTTTGTGTGTCTTGAATTGCATAATCAGATGTGTCAGTTGGTGTAGGATGTGTACTCTGTGGTGGTGTATGAATTTGAAGCATGTCTTGATCCAAGTCTGTATCTTGGAAGAAAGGTGTAGATGGTCCAGCTCTATCATCAGTTATTGTGTTGGTGTTAATTGGCTCAATCTTTATGATAAAATCATTATGTGTTGTGACTTTCATTTCTGGTAATTCAAGTAGTGCATCAACAATATCGTCGTCAGATCTACTGCGTTTTAAGTCAACGATTGTGCCAATAATGTTATTGCCAATTTTGGCTGTAAATATTTTGCCAGATGTAGATTTCATTGTTAAGTTCCCGAAAGTTTTCATTTGTATTGCAGCTGATTTGAATTGAGTTTTACATTTCTCACACAGTATTTTTGAGCTTGATAGTGACATATTGATAGGGTGTTTTAATGGACAGATATACGTATTTGTAATTTGTGCGCCAATTATTTCACAGTTTTGACTGTTTGAAGATGTGGTTGGAAGAAGGACTGCAGTGTCTTGAGAATTAATGATTCTGAATTCTGTGTCTTTGGTTGTAGTCAAGTATGGTTTGTTGTTGTATTGTCTTACGGAGATATTTGACATGCTGTACCACCGGTCAACTTCAAGGCAGTGCTCGCCCCACACAGTCAGTTCTGCAGATGATGTTGCGTCACAAACAGTGTAAATGTTTTTTTCCAGGAAAGTTCCATCTCTCATTATATTGTGGCCCTCGCTCTCCTGTTGAGCGATTTTGACATTGAGTAGTACCTATTGAAAGAGAAATTTACACAGATTAGTAAAACAGTATGTTAAAGCTCGTTTTCAATTTCAGTAACATGTTTATTTCAATTACATGTATGTATATTTAAAATAATGTTATTTTTTTATATGCATATAAATAAGCATAGGAGTTATCTTTAAAAGCAGACTGTGGATACATTTTCAAATCATACTGCCAAGTCACACCATATATTTGAAAGACAGTGGTGTGCAATGCAGCTTCAATGTTCTTTTGAAGTGTAAAATGTGCAAGTGTGGCTAAACAGCCCCTAATGTTAGGACCAAACTTGAAAATTCTCTCGTGTCAGCATGCACACATAAATTTAGTTCAATATAAATTCAAGTTGTGGAATCAAAGTTTATAAGGGTATTTCTGTTATAGTGGTTAATGTTTAAGTAATATGTGATTAAGTCCATTTAAAATAGATACTGTACATTCAAATTTTCTTATAAAAATGTACTTACTCGTTCATATTGGGAGCTGGTTTTAAGGATGTGCTCCAATGTAAACACTTTCAGATCTGTTTTTTGCGTGTTGTAAATGAATCCAGCATCTCTTATACACAATAATTTAGACGTGTTTGTGAAAAGAATGTCTACTTTCCCGGAATACAGCTGCGAAGGTTGTATCACAATATTCTCCAGCTTAATGGGTCTCCTAGGAGTTGCATGGATTAAGGAAATATAGTTAGTTGTCTGGTATACAGATGATTGTTTTAAGTTTTCTTGCACTTTAGTAACATTTCTTTTTATAACTGTATGGTACTAATAAATCGTCATATACTAAAATGGATCTTTAGGTTACAGTTCATGGTTGTCTGTTCCCTCTTTTTTTAAATAAAATAAATGTCTTTATCAAAGATTCATAATTAAAACAAATATTATAGACTCAAATTCTAACAATTTAAAGCATCTTAAAATGTATTTTTATATTAAATTTCAAATTTTCATACAATCTTCATGCATAAACAATCCCAGTCACAAGATCATTAAAGCCACTAAATCAATCTTGAGGCTCTAAATTAAAATTACATCTCAAAGATTGAGGGGTGAAACAAACCCCAATATTAATAAATTCAAAAAGGAAAAAATATAAATTAATATTAATCAAATAAATATTTATCACATACAGTTATTAATTTTAATGAGAATAATCTAACATAATAAAAGTATTTTTATAACACCATGGGTTCTAGCGCTTTCATTACAAATATTGTTTATTTAGCTGGAAGGGTTCTGCAATTTTTATGAATCAAATAATTTTAACATGGTATGGTTTAGAACCATTTTTAAGAATGCGTTTAGAGCTAAAAGGTCATTGTGAATGTACTTTTCATAAGAACAACATATGTCACTGACTCACCGATCATTTTCTGATGATTTGAATTGCCCGTGTAGTTCAGGCCTGAATATTCTGATTGTTGATGTGATGTCTTTTTGTTGTAATGTTGCGTCAAAAAAATGTTTCTTGGGGCCCTGTTTTATGTCAGTGACGTTGTGTATATATCCAACAACATTTGATGGACTTGCCATATCTATAAGAAATATTGTATGCACATTAAAAAAATAAAATAAAAAAAATAAAAAAATTCAGATTTAATAATATGATTATCACTTACAGGAGTCACATGATTTAACATGTGGTTATAATTATCAGACATATGTTTTGTGATTTAGTTTGAGTATCTTTGAAATTACACAAAATATTATAAATAAAATATTAAAGTCATATTCTGAATTTAAAAATCATTAAAAGTATATTTAGACTAACCTGTGTGTCAGGGTGCAGGCTGAACAATCTTTCTCCTTCTGAACAAATCTCCTTCTGAACAAATCTCCTTCTGAACAAATCTCCTTCTGAACAAATCTCCTTCTGAACAAATCTCCTTCTGAACAAATCTCCTTCTGAACAAATCTCCTTCTGAACAAATCTCCTTCTGAACAAATCTCCTTCTGAACAAATCTCCTTCTGAACAAATCTCCTTCTGAACAAATCTCCTTCTGAACAAATCTCCTTCTGAACAAATCTCCTTCTGAACAAAGCTAGAACGTTTTGTGTGGAACAGTTTTCTCTTAATCAAGGTGAACATATGGCAGGATACAGACACATTAAATAGACAAGAATGCACAAAGGATGATTGATCAGAATGGAACTACAAAAGGTGATGATGAGACAAAGAGAGACAGCTGTGATGAATATTAGTGTCTATGGTGATAAATGACAAGCAGGTGATGAGTTATCAGTGATGGCTGATGACGTGAAGGTGATGAACATATATAGTATATCAGATATGTTTAGTTGAAATTACTTTATGCTCAATGTCATGTGCTAACTTGAAGACATGTTTTGTTATTGTTCACACATTGGTTTTTATACATATGGTGCTGAATTGTGAAGTATTACTTTCTATGTATGTATTTTGAGCCCTGCTGTAGTATTGAATTGTGTTGGTAAATTTGAATATATAGTATAAATAGATAAAATGTGTGATGTATGAAATTGTTGACTATTTAAATAAACAAAAGTCAATTGTACCATTTTGTTGTGTTTAATATACAAATAAATACAATTATATTTGAAAGATGGATGTGAATAAACCTTGATTTTTTTCAGCATTAATCATATGGATAAGAAAACTCCATTTTAAAAACTTTTGAATTAAAATAATTGTGCATTTAAAAACAGATTAGAAAACTATTTACAGCATGTGACAAAACAGCAGTATAATTCAGTCATTGAACATTGAACATGAACATTGTCTTGACAATGGTATCATATGACAATTTTGAATGTAGACAATGTTAAGAATTACATTAATACAAGATTAGGGGTTTAAAATGATTCAAATTTGTATTGTCTGTGCTGAGGTGATCAATTTAATTATAAAGTGTATTTAAAAACATTAGGGGTTAAAAAACTATTTTGAGTAAATGAAAAAAAAAAAAATACAATGATTATTTAAAACAATTACAAAAGGGTATTCAAAATTGTGAAATAATTGGTGCACAAATAACTAACATGTCTGTCAATTAAACCATCACATTAGTAACATGCCACTATTCAGTTTGTGGCTATAAGCGTCCAAAAAGTGGCATAAGTGGCATAGTGTCCAAAATGTTAAACTCAATTCAAACCAACTGCAATAGAAGTTAAAACATAGAAACCTCATCATAAAAATCTACCTCTGACAACATTTTTACAGTAATAGCATTGAAATAGCATTGTTTGCACACTGGTTGATGTAAAATGCAACAGATCTAATGATGATATTGTTGATTTTCTGCTTGAACTATAAGAAAACTAACAGATACAATAGGTGCCTTGCCCCTTCGGGGCTTGGCCCCTAATAATAATAATAATAAGAAGAAAACTAACAGATACAATAGGTGCCTTGCCCCTTCGGGGCTTGGCCCCTAATAAGAAAACTAACAGATACAATAGGTGCCTTGCCCCTTCGGGGCTTGGCCCCTAATAATAATAATAATAATAAGAAAACTAACAGATACAATAGGTGCCTTGCCCCTTCGGGGCTTGGCCCCTAAAAAGCTGCAAGCAGCCTTTCCGGGGCCAAGCCCTTCTGGTTGTTTGGCTTGTTTGGATACATTCTTTTTTACTAGGAATCTTTTGAACATTGCACAATTCACATGGTTTAACATTTGCTACACATTGGAAACGATTTAACAATTTTCAAAGTTAAAGCCTTTTGCTATACTTAGTATTTGGTTTACACTCATACACTGTGGTTTGCTTAATAATTTTACAGAGACTTAAGATGTTGAAGGTAGAATCGCTGTAGCACAATGCGGAGCCAGAAGAGCAAAACATCAGAAATGTAATGTACATCAAGCACAGTAAGCACATCAATTACAGCAGCACAGCTAGCATTTAAGCACCAACAGCAGTGCAGAGCCGGAAGGAATTTAAATTATTATTTTATACACAATTTCAAAGTCGCCCCACACTGGTCTCGAACCCACGACCACAATGGTTCGGGATTCATGACGCATGGTTGAACCACTTGCGCCACCCAGAGGACATGTTTTACAAAGCTGCAGAGGAGAGGCTTCAGTGTGTGAATGAGCACACAAAATCATGTTAACGAGATTAGCATGCTAAGCTAACTTAATGCTAATATAGCTTATGATGTGGTACATCCAATCCTGGCAAAATAGATATCCTCAGATTCGACATGACGCAAGGAATCGATAGACACCAATTTTATGATTTTGTGACAAACTGTTCACAAGTTACAGCCTCTGAACCAATTATGGGTTGACCTCATTAAGTTTGCGACATCATAACTTTTTTTTTCCAGTAGAGCAAAAAAATCGGGGACAGTACTTTTATGCGGCTCAGTCCGAAGATCATTTGAGTACATGTTTGGACAAAATTAGACCAATTTTGAAGGAGGAGTAGCGAAAAAACTGTTTTACATTCACTCCAATATGGCGGCCAGTCACATTGTTGATAAATAACATATGAGATATCGTTGAAATCGGCATAAGCCAAGGAATATATTGACATAAAGAAATCAAATTTCAAACAATGTTAGCAAAAGTTATAAGCGTTTTTTCAAAAAACAATGATATCTCTGGAACACTAGGTGGCGCTGTGATCAAATTTCTCAGGTACCTTCGGGCCATGCTAATGATGATCCATACCAAATTGGGTGAAGAAATTTCAAATAGTTTAAAAGATATTGCAAATTATGACATCATTCAAAATGGCGGACACGTGGTACATCCCATCATGGCAAAATCGATATCCACGGATTTGTCATGACCCAAGGAATCGATAGACACCAAGTTTATAATTTTCTGACAAACTGTTCATAAGTTATTGGCCAAAATATGCATTTTCCATATCTCATGACCCGTAGGTGGCGCTGTTCCCAACTTTGGCATGGAACCTCAGATCATGCTTCCGATGAAGTGTACCAATTTTCGTTTCGATTGATCAAAGTTTGGCCGAGCTATAGCTTCTGAACCAATTTTGGGTCGACCTCGTTAAGTTTGCGACATCATAACTTTTTTTTTTCCAATATAGCAAAAAAATCGGGGACAGTACTTTTATGCGGCTCAGTCCGAAGATCATTTGAGTACATGTTTGGACAAAATTAGACCAATTTTGAAGGAGGAGTAGCAAAAAAACTGCATACTGTACTTTTCAAAATGGCCACTACTGTAATGGGCGGAGTCTTAATGTAAGATATTGGTTCTAATCAGCATGATGAGATGAATCAGGTGTACTAAGTTTCATTTTTCTAGATCAAAGGGTTCAAAAGTTATAACCATTTCAATGTTGAATTTTTGAACTGCTGGTGGCGCTATAGAGTTGGACCTAGAGACTCAAAAATTGCTACAATTACTTTTCATTACCATCACTACAAGTGTGCCAAATTTCATCATTTTCCTATGTATGGTTCATAGGGCTGCCATAGACTTCAAGAGGAGGAAGAAGAAGAATAATAATAAATATAGCTGCAAGCAGCAATACGGGGCCAAGCCCTGCAAGGCACAGCAAGCAGACAAAATACAGCAATCTACAAGTACTGTAAGCACAGCAGCGCAGCAAGCATTTAAGCAACAACAGCAGTGCGGAGCCAGAAGAACAAAAAGAGCAGAAATTGAATATACATGTAAATGTACACCAAGCACAGCAGTGCAGGAAGCATTTAAGCACCAACAGCAGTGCAGAGCCAGAAGGAATTGAAATGACAACTTTATACAAAATTTTTAAGTTGCCCTACACAGGACTCGAACCCATAACCATATTGGTTAAGGATTCATGACACATGGTTTAGCACATTGCGCCACTCAGAGGATGTACAATCACAGACTGCAGAGGAGAGGCTTCAGTGTAAGAATGAGCACACAAAAGCAAGTTAACCAGATTAGCATGCTAAGCTAACTTAATGCTAATGTAGCTTATGATGTGGTACATCCAATCCTGGCAAAATAGATATCCTCAGATTCGACATGATGCAAGAAATCAATAGACACCAATTTTATGATTTTGTGACAAACTGTTCACAAGTTACCGCCTCTGAACCAATTATGGGTCGACCTCATTAAGTTTGCGACATCATAACTTTTTTTTTTCAGTATAGCAAAAAAAACGGGGACAGTACTTTTATGTGGCTCAGTCTGAAGATCATTTGAGTACATCTTTGGACAAAATTAGACCAATTTTGAAGGAGGAGTAGCGAAAAAACTGTTTTACATTCGCTCCAATATGGCGGCCAGTCACATTGTTGAAAAATAACATATGAGATATCGTTGAAATCGGCATAAGCCAAGGAATATATTGACATAAATAAATCAAATTTCAAGTAATGTTAGCAAAAGTTATAAGCGTTTTTTCAAAAAACAATGATATCTATGGAACACTAGGTGGCGCTGTGATCAAACTTCTCAGGTACCTTCGGGCCATGCTAATGACGATCCATACCAAATTTGGTGAAGAAATTTCAAATAGTTTAAAAGATATTGCAAATTATGACAAAATTTAAAATGGCGGACACGTGGTACTTCCCATCATGGCAAAATCGATATCCACGGATTCGTTATGATCCAAGGAATCGATAGACACCAAGTTTATAATTTTCTGACAAACCGTTCACAAGTTATTGGCCAAAATATGCATTTTCCATATCTCATGACCCGTAGGTGGCGCTGTTCCCAACTTTGGCATGGAACCTCAGATCATGCTTCCGATGAAGTGTACCAATTTTCGTTTCGATTGATCAAAGTTTGGCCGAACTATAGCTTCTGAACCAATTTTGGGTCGACCTCATTAAGTTTGCGACATCATAACTTTTTTTTTCCAGTATAGCAAAAAAATCGGGGACAGTACTTTTATGCGGCTCAGTCCGAAGATCATTTGAGCATATGTTTGGACAAAATTAGACCAATTTTTTTTTGAAGGGGGAGTAGCAAAAAAACTTCATACTGTACTTTTCAAAATGGCCACTACTGTAATGGGCGGAGTCTTGATGTAAGATATTGGTTCTGATCAGCATGATGAGATGAATCAGGTGTACTAAGTTTCATTTTTCTAGATCAAAGGGTTCAAAAGTTATAACCATTTCAATGTTGAATTTTTGAACTGCTGGTGGCGCTATAGAGTTGGTCCTAGAGACTCAAAAATTGCTACAATTACTTTTCATTACCATCACTACAAGTGTGCCAAATTTCATCATTTTCCTATGTACGGTTCATAGGGCTGCCATAGACTTCCATTGGCGGAAGAAGAAGAAGAAGAAGAAGAAGAAGAAGAAGAAGAAGAATAATAATAATAATAAGAAAACTAACAGATACAATAGGTGCCTTAGCCCCTTCGGGGCTTGGCCCCTAATAATAATAATAAGAAAACTAACAGATACAATAGGTGCCATAGCCCCTTCGGGGCTTGGCCCCTAATTACTGAGCGAAAAGGGAAGAAAGTAATAAAACAAGGTTTTTTTTTGTTTTGTTTTTTAAATAGGAAGATTTCCAAAGCTGGAAATAATCAATATAACATTGAACTTGCTATTAAATGATTATTAGATGGAAATAAACCCTAACAGAATCATCGAGGCAGATTTAGAAATGGAAGCAGCAGAGTAGAGTGACCAGGAGAGGAGGAGGGATAGTTGACCCGGAGGGGCGTGGCCACGAGGGGCGCTGTTCGCTTCCGGGTGAGCTATCAGTGCTTTTGGATCGAGACACTCTATAATTTCCGGTTCCCTTTCTGGGAATTTAATATTCACAATAAAATGTCTCAATCCAAAATAACAGGGTTGTTTTAACGAACTTAGCGTGCTGTAAATACAAATAGGTATTTAAACAACTTCTTAGATACTTACGACCGTGAATTTTGACTCACCACGAGTCAGGGCGGAAGGAATAACGACCAACAGGTCTTTACCTGTGGTTGACCACGCGGTGGCAGTGTTACGCTAACGCGGAACGCGTCACCGGGGCGGTAATTTGAGACGTATCAGAAATTACACTTTGCAAACGTGCAGGCTTTCGCACGGCACCAAACAACGCTGCAAAATAAATGCTTTAAAGACCAAGGCCGGTCTTTGCAAACATAAAACAACACTGCAAATCAAAAGTTCGCGGCGGAACTGTTTCTGGTCTTTATAGACGCTTGAAACTGGGTTTTTCCTTCTGGTTAGCTAGACCAGGGCTTTAACCCGTATTTTATCGTTTCTTAATGACATACCATCAAATATATATATTTGTTTCTGACCGGAGTAGCGTACTTTTGCTCTCGGGTTTTACAGAAATACCGGTAACAATGCCTGAGGGACTCCTCTGTTCCCATACAGGTCTCAAAACAGAATTACATGTAAGGTCACAATAAAAAGAGAATTTTTTATTTTTCTCTAATTCTGGACTCGCAACAACACTGTAAATACTGCAGTTTCCCCAATAACCAGGCTTGCTGGCGGGTAATGGCTTTTCGCCCTTTGATCAGTTTTCGAGTTGACTTAGTACTTTTCAATAACGTTATAAGATTCAAGCGCGCACACAATCATTAAACTTTTGAAAAATCAGACATGAATACAAACTTGCACAATCTGTATCAAACTGAGTATGAGAGTGCCCGCATCCTCCACCAATAAATATGTAACAACACTGACTTATGTTAGGGAATTAATTAGCTCAAATTAGCCTTAATGTGAATATGCATATGTTGCTTACATGAATTAAAGAATTACCAAATAGGGAATTGGTCAAAACCTCGGCTTATATCAGCGGTTACACAATTACTTGTAGTACTCCCTGATATAGACGGGTAGAATAGGTTCAATTTGGGGAAATTGTAGGTATAAGTTGGACAATGTTCATTTATTGTACGAACTGTATGTCCAGCACACAAAAGGTACAATATCTGAACGGAAATCTCACGTCTTTAACACTGATAGACAATTTCTTTTCTGTGGCCACAAGAAAATAACTTATCTTAGTGTTTTAGACCATTTGAGATTTCTTTCAATAGTAAAATTTATCGTAGAGCGTTAAGAGGTAAAGATCTGCACTACTCAGGGACTCAGTATTGAAACAAACAGGCAAACTTAATTCAAATGATTTAACAAAGTTTATTCAAACGAGCTACTGGTTACATATACTAATTTTAAATCACACAGGAGTAAATATGCATAAACAAAACAATATACGATCGCAAATAAGGAATATAACAAAATAAACGTAAGATCAAAGGTTAGAGTAGGGGAAGAAAAAGGGATAATATAAGAGAGAGAGAGAGAGAGAGAGAGAGAGAGAGAGAATTTTAAGAATGGGTTTTGTGTGTGTACATTGAGAGCGTGGTAAGGAGAGGTGTGTGTGTGTGTGTGCAGATGTGTGCGTCAAAGAGTGTGTAAGTGTGAGTGAAGAGAAATTAGAGATAGGTAGAACAGTTCAGTCATTCACACGAAACCCCAATAGACACAGTAATGTTAGACACTTTAAACAGCACTTCAGATTGTAAATTTGAAATCTACGTTACTCGGGGTGAAGCTCGGCCTGTGTGTGTCCGTGCGTCGAGTCGGAGTAGACAAAGCGTCTGGTCACGTGGTCACCGAAACAGAGGTCACAGCGTCTGGTTGCTATGGCGACTGGAAACGAGCGAAAACTTAGCAAGATGACTTTAGCTTTAAGTTGATTTCGTTGGTTGGTTGAAGGAGACTATCAACTGAAGTAAAAGTAGTTTCAAGAAAATAAAACTTGGAAGAAAAATGAAAATAAACGCGAACGAAGCTTCCAAGGATGAAGAAGGCGTGTCGTTTCTCTCTCTCTGGCGATGTGCACTGAGATCAGAGAAGCGCGGCATTTTGAAGGGGTTAAGCCCAGCCTCTTTAGGTGCATGACCCAATCGCCTGGAAGGGCGATTGTGACTACCTCCTGACGTTTTGCGGAGGCTCACGCCCCTTCCTAATAGTTATGGAGAAGCTAAACTTGTTCCTATCGTTAATAACACTGAATTTAATAAAATAATCAGCCTCTGACCTCGAACACACTGCTGAAGTTTTATCAAGATCAGTCAATGTATGCAGAAGTTATAATACACTTCCTGTGTCCCATTATTCACCATAAATTTGTTTCCTCGCCACGGCCAAACCGTTCGAGATATCAAAAATCCGTCTGCAATTTATCATCCTCAATGTCTTGACTTCATGCACACCGAGTTTGGAGGTGAATGGATGAATATCCTAGGAGTACATCAAATTCCACAGCATGCGTTTTCCAAACAACCCATAATAGCCGACTTCCTGTTGGGCTGGCATAAAACTTAGAGCACGAAAGTTGTTCAGCCCAATAAGATCAATATGTGTACCGAGTTTCATATTAATTCATGCAAGAGTGTTTGGTATATGGACCAAGTTTTCGGACCGCACTCGGACCCCATAATAATAATAATCCTAACGAAAACAATAGGGCCTTCGCCCTTTCAGGGCTTGGGCCCTAATAATCCTTACGAAAACAATAGGGCTCTGCGCCCTTTCAGGGCTTGGGCCCTAAAAATCCTTACGAAAACAATAGGGCTCTGCGCCCTTTCAGGGCTTGGGCCCTAATAATAATCCTTAGGAAAACAATAGGGCCTTCGCCCTTTCAGGGCTTGGGCCCTAAATATAGCTGCGAGCAGCAATTGCGGGCCCAAGGGCTTTTCAGGGCTTGGGCCCTAATAATAAACGGAGCAATTCCAAGAGGGTCCTCACACCATCGGTGCTTGGGCCCTAAAAAGTAAACACAGATAGTTATTGGGTCATCAGTTGTAAAGACGGATCTATGTGAAGCAATTGGAGAATGCTTTTTATTATTTGGAAACAAAAAATCTTTAATTTCTCAGCAGTAAAATTAAAAAAGCAATTTGTGACTTCTAATAGTTTCCTGCTTGTCAGATGTTTCTCCTGAGAAAGAGACCCTAGTAACCTCAAGAGTTTCAGATGAGATCTCAACAGTGACTAAGATTGTGCTCATGTTTGCAAAGACACAAAAGTCTGCCATCAAAAATCAGAGATCTCAATATGAACTTGAACATTTCACATCAAATGATCTGAGCTGCTTCTTACTGGATGACAATGAGTGGCTCATTTGGGTCTGATTTATTTCAGGAGAACTATTTGAGATTAAGTTGATGAGCTATGAAAGAGCAACATATGATCAAGTCTCTCCATTTCAAGTAATTGTTTGGAGAAACAGTCAATGTTAAAAAGATCTCATTTGTGTCTCCTAATTTCCAGCAGATTTTGTGAGCAGGTTTGAGATGTTGCACATGCTTCTCTAATAACAGCTGGATCAACTTTAAACATGCTTCGAAACATGAAAAAAAAAAAAAAATTGCAGGTTTTAGGGCGAGTATATAATAAATAATAACTTGTAATTATTTCATTCATGATGCTCACTTTAGGAGAACGATATGTGATGTTCACACATCGAAACTGTTGCTAGACAAACAGATTTGACAGATGTGAAATCTTGGGAAACCAGTTCGTAGATATTTCTGAAGAAGACTTCAAAGATAGCAAGAGAACACAATACACCAAAGAACACAATGTTTCTTCAAACATGTTTGTGTATGTCTAATAATGGGTGTGTGTTGTTAAGGTATAAAAGAAAACGCAACTAATTTCCTGAGAGCAGAGAAAGGTCAGTTCATCTCCACTCGGCTCGGCGCTGTGATTTCCGTGGATGTGTTGGAACATTTCTGTGATCTCCACAAGGATTAAAGCAGGTCGACTTCTTAAAGTTTAAAGTCCTACAGGATCCACGATGGGCAAATTTATTGATCGCATCCGAAACTCAATCCCGGGTCTGCGCCGCCCGGACAATAATGTCCCACCTCAAGGTGTTACCGTGGATGTGGGAGAGGTTGATTATGAGCTGGAAAAGAAAAAAATATCATTCTACAATCCGCTTGACCCCGTGCCAAAATATGACTTTTACGTCAAAGACACATTATCTGGACGTATAAAAAGCACCAGACCATCACTGGATGTTCTGCGCAAACCAGTAAGAAAATTTTAATTAAATAGTTATTTGAATGAAAATTCTTGTCTAATTTAACTTATTAACACATATATTTAAGTCTATTGAATATTGTACGTGAAGAATATTGTTTGGATGGCAGCACTTTGAAATTTGGTGTTGATTTTCTGTATGTTTCTGTCAACAGCCGGATCCTGATGATCTTCCTCCACCACCAGAGGATGATGAACGGCCCAAAGTAAAACTCGTTCGCTTTGGATGGGTTCTGGGAGTCATGGTGAGAAAACAGGAATCATATATTTGATTTCTTTAACAAGTTTCTCCTAGAGGTTAAATGACGAGCTAATGTTTAAGTCTCCAGCTTCTCCGATTTTTTCTCCTGAGAAAAAGACCCGATTTGTCTCTACAAAGGAGAGATCTCAAAATCAGAAAGCTGTGGGTTCCTCGACTTTAAATCTTGGCTCCAGTCTTGCCTCATACTGTCCTATCTAGGCAAAAAGCTAAATATTAACTTTAAAAAATGTGTCTCAAACTGTACATATTTGTGAAGATACCTGCTGTAAACCAGATGTCTCCCTCAGAGAACTCAAAAAACTTCTCATCAAATTCACACAAGAGCTGATGTTCTGAGATACTGTCTACATTAATCTTATACCTCTATAGACTATAGAATTTCAGGTCATATTTCTTCCAATAGGCAAATTAAATGAATAATAAAGTGATAAAAAAGAAAAAAAGAAAATAAACAGTAGGCTATTCTCAAGTCTCTCTGTACATTTCACCCAAATTGACATTATTATAAAGCATCTGAATGTTTCTTGATTCTCGTTACAGTGATGAGAGCTGTGACATTATGTTTAGCAGGGATGTAAACTGCTCACTTTTCAGTTAATTCGCCGTTTTGAAAGCAAAATGTGTCACCTACTTGATTCTTGCAGAAACGAAGAGTTTTGTTTGGTTAATTTGTGGCGCAAACACATTTGTCAACGTTCGTTCTGCACGCTTTAGCTTGACTAAAGTAGCGGCCAATCACGAGGCTGACTCCAGCCGTAGCCAATCACAAGTCTCGCAATCGCACTTCTGACTGGAGCAGCGCGCAAAGGACAGGGATTCTGCTTCGATGTTTTGGCTTTTTCTCGATGCATACATTTGTATTTACATAATGTTATTATACATATAATTGTTTGGTGCTATGTATATAGGTATACTCCCAAATAAAAGTGTATATAATTGTAATTTAATTATTGTAAATATAACTGTTTAATCAAAGTAAATCTTTAAAAAAAAAAAAAATTGTCTCCCGTTCATGAGTTTGAATAATGTTGAAATAAACACACCACTGATGAGTTTGCTGGGATTCTGTTTCAGATTCGCTGTATGTTGAACATCTGGGGTGTCATTATGTACCTGCGGCTGCCATGGATCACGTCTCAAGCCGGACTCAGTGAGTTGATCACTTATCACAGCTCAAATGACTTTTAACCGTTTCATGTTTCCTCCCTCAGAGAATTGAAAGATCTAGATCTAAAGTCATTTGACACATTTGTGCATTTTTGCTTGCAGTTCTAACCTATGTAATTATCTTCATGTCTATCGTTGTCACAACAATCACGGCAACGTCAGTGTCTGCAATCTCCACCAACGGGAAGGTCAAGTCTGGTGAGTCAAATTAATTGTTTACCATAAAACCAGGAACATTTGATTTCAAATGGGTTTAATCAGAATCTTTGTCTCGTTTTCCAGTAAAATTTATAAACATTAAACAATATAAGTTAGGGATGTCCCGATCAGGTGTTTTTGCCCTCGAGTCCGAGTCCAAGTCATTTGATTTTGAGTATCTACCGATACCAAGTCCCGATCCGATACTTCTATAATACATAAAAGAAGAATAAAGAAGAGCAAAAAACAGATCCAGGATGTTCCTTATTTTTTATTTAATTCACCTTATTTTAACATTCAACAACTCTGTTAACAAACAGAGCACTTCTGTGAGGTATCTTGAACAATCAAGTAATAAATAACAAATTATTTACTTTCGGACTTAGTGCAACAGTAAATATAAAAAAAGTCTAATATATAAATAAATAGCACCTCAACTTAAAATACCCAGCAGGCAAACAAATAAAAAAATAAAAGTGCCATAGTGTTTGCAAAGCCAGTAATGTGCTTTCCTTTTAGGAACTGCACTCGCCGGTTTTGCGTATTTTTTTCGGCGCCCATGCTAACAAATTAGAGCATTCACACCGCACGCAGAGGCGGAGCAGAGCAGAAGCAGCAGTGCCGCGATCGTTTCGGCGCTGAGTCTATTTTTGCTGCGCCGCTTACGCTGAATTAAAGTGACAATGCATTGATCATGGCCAAAATACACCGGTTTTATCCAAAAAGTGCATTGATGATATCTATTGTGTTTAAACAGTCGATCAAATGACCAACAGCAATTTAAAAAGAAAACAAATGTCCAAAAACAAACTTGTTGCCAGAACAATAAAAACAAAGATGAACCAAAAGTTATATAAATGAAATTATTAATAAAATAAGCTTCTTGACAAGTCTTTTCTCTTAAATGCTTTGAAAACGAAATTAAGCAATGCCAACTTATCCATTATAGAGTACTCTGTCTGTACCTTTTACAGTCTATGGTCTGTACACAACCCGCGGTTCAGCCGCACATGACAAACGCTGCCAGTGTGAAAGCAAAACGCGCGTGTCCTGCTCCTGCTCACCATACGCACTGCTCCTGCACTGCTTACGCTCTGCTAACGCGTGCAGTGTGAAACCGGCCTAACTCTGTGCCACCGCATAACTATAGATGTGTTAAAAAATAATGAGAATATATATACATATATATCCGAGTCCTGATCGGGAGGTAACGTCCGATTCCGATCGAGTCTGAAACCACGTGATCGGGCCCGATTTCCGATCACGTGATCGGATCGGGACATCCCTTATATAAGTTTACCTGAGATTTGTAAAATTGCCCAAGAAATGCATTGTTTTTATTTGTCTTAAACACATTTAGTGAGGTGTATTTTTTAAACTAGTGAAGCCAACTTGTCAAAGCAAGTGAAAACAGACTTGTTCATCTCCAGGTGGCACGTACTTCATGATCTCTCGGACTCTGGGTCCGGAGCTCGGAGCGCCCATCGGATTGCTCTTCGCCTTCGCCAACGCTCTCGCCTGTGCGCTCAACACAGTGGGGTTTGCAGAGACCATCAGAGATCTTCTGAAAGTGAGACATGCACACATTGTAGGGCTTGAGGGAAACTCAGAGAGCAGCTTTATAGAAAACAGCACAGAGTCACATGACAAGAGTGATGCGCCATGACGGGACATTCTAAAACACTTAAAGTGAAACACGCTTAACTTTGCTTACTATAATGCATAGTAATAAAGCATTCTATGTACAGAGAAGCAGATGAGTCAAGAATATAAACTCAACGCGTTTAATTACATGTTAAGCATTCTCTGTAAACGTTATAAAGAAAACACTTAATGTGGCTTAATTAGTGATATTAAAAGACCAAACTCAGTAAACACCGCACTAAGCATGCTATGTTAAGCTTTTTCACGTTAAGCATTTTTGAATGTCCTGAGATGACTGACAGGACAATGGCAGAAGCAAAACCGCAAGAGATCTTTTGGTAATAAAAGTTGCATTTCTTTGTTTAATAGAAGTGAATTTGTGCTTGTTAGTATAATTATACAGTGAGGAAAACAAGTATTTGAACACCCTGCTATTTTGCAAGTTCTCCCACTTGGAAATCAAGAATGGGTCTGAAATTGTCATCGTAGGTACATTGTGAGAGACATAATCTAAAAAAAAAATCCAGAAATCACAATATATGATTTTTTAACTATTTATTTATATGATACAGCTGCAAATAAGTATTTGAACACCTGTCTATCAGCTAGAATTCTGACCCTCAAAGACCTGTTAGTCTGCCTTTAAAATGTCCACCTCCACTCCATTTATTATCCTAAATTAGATGCACCTGTTTGAGGTCGTTAGCTGCATAAAGACACTTGTCCACCCCATACAATCAGTAAGAATCCAACTACTAACATGGCCAAGACCAAAGAGCTGTCCAAAGACACTAGAGACAAAATTGTAGACCTCCATAAGGCTGGAAAGGGTTACGGGGAAATTGCCAAGCAGCTTGGTGAAAAAAGGTCCACTGTTGGAGCAATCATTAGAAAATGGAAGAAGCTAAACATGACTGTCAATCTCCCTCGGACTGGGGCTCCATGCAAGATCTTACCTCGTGGGGTCTCAATGATCCTAAGAAAGGTGAGAAATCAGCCCAGAACTACACGGGAGGAGCTGGTCAATGACCTGAAAAGAGCTGGGACCACCGTTTCCAAGGTTACTGTTGGTAATACACTAAGACGTCATGGTTTGAAATCATGCATGGCACGGAAGGTTCCCCTGCTTAAACCAGCACAGGTCAAGGCCCGTCTTAAGTTTGCCAATGACCATTTGGATGATCCAGAGGAGTCATGGGAGAAAGTCATGTGGTCAGATGAGACCAAAATAGAACTTTTTGGTCATAATTCCACTAAACGTGTTTGGAGGAAGAAGAATGATGAGTACCATCCCAAGAACACCATCCCTACTGTGAAGCATGGGGGTGGTAGCATCATGCTTTGGGGGTGTTTTTCTGCACATGGGACAGGGCGACTGCACTGTATTAAGGAGAGGATGACCGGGGCCATGTATTGCGAGATTTTGGGGAACAACCTCCTTCCCTCAGTTAGAGCATTGAAGATGGGTCGAGGCTGGGTCTTCCAACATGACAATGACCCGAAGCACACAGCCAGGATAACCAAGGAGTGGCTCTGTAAGAAGCATAGGCGTGGCCTAGCCAGTCTCCAGACCTAAACCCAATAGAGAATCTTTGGAGGGAGCTCAAACTCTGTGTTTCTCAGCGACAGCCCAGAAACCTGACTGATCTAGAGAAGATCTGTGTGGAGGAGTGGGCCAAAATCCCTCCTGCAGTGTGTGCAAACCTGGTGAAAAACTACAGGAAACGTTTGACCTCTGTAATTGCAAACAAAGGCTACTGTGCCAAATATTAACATTGATTTTCTCAGGTGTTCAAATACTTATTTGCAGCTGTATCATACAAATAAATAGTTAAAAAATCATACATTGTGATTTCTGGATTTTTTTTTTAGATTATGTCTCTCACAGTGGACATGCATCTACGATGACAATTTCAGACCCCTCCATGATTTCTAAGCTATTTTGCATGGGAGAACTTGCAAAATAGCAGGGTGTTCAAATACGTATTTTCCTCACTGTAACTAGCATTTGTTTTACAGTAAGAAGAAAATTCAAAGATCCATAATTTATTTGTGTTACAACGTGAGTATCATCTGTCTTATTAATTCTGTCAGGACCACTACCGACAAATATGATTGACAATTAGCATACAGTTTGGATTGGCGGTATGGTTCCGTTCTGGGCGAGAACTCCCTGCGCATCCATGCAGCCTAGCATGGATAAGAGCAGGGAGAGCAGCATGTAGCGTTTACGACTCGGGGTAAATGTGAATTAGCTCAAGAATATGGGGAATCTTGGGAATATTAATATTTATGACTCATGGTCATAATTCATAAGTCGCATGTACATTTATTTTATCAATTATCGAGATTACCTTGTTCTATAACTATCTGACCAACATTTAATTCGTCCAGCGAAACAAATGTAAAATCATTACAGTCAAGAAGAGGTATTCACAAACTTCGAGAGAGTTTATGTCCTGGCCACGGACATCAAACTTCCTGAGTTTATTAATTAAAACTACTCAAGTAGTCTATATTTCGAGCTTGTAGCTTAAGATCTTTTAAAGTTTCATTGACTTATAAGGTGGATTTCCAAACACAGAGGCAGTGAAAAGTATTTATGAATTTTAATAAATGCAAAACTAGAGATTATGAGCTACGAATATACACGTACGTAAAAATGCAAACAATAAACAAACAACATATAACCAAACAATAACATAAGTGATCAGAATGAAATGAAAGAAAGAAAGAAAGAAAAGAGAAGAGGAAGAAAGGGAACTTAATTCACAGTCCTAAGAGATAGACACCAGGAAAACCGCTTTTATCAACTCAATATACTTGCAGTATTCTGTGCTCTTTCAGTGCGATGCTGTAAAAGAGGCGCGCGTGTCCGGCTGGTTTGCGTCTGGCTTCGTCTTCTGGGTCGTTTTGCAAGACGATGTAAAGGCTTACTTGAATTTAAGTTACCGCGAAAATTAGGTTCGTCTTCCGTGCGGAAGAGGCCAGAAATCTTGGTTTCTAAGGCAGCAGGCTTTTACATGGCGCGGGGGTTTGTGTCCCAGAGGCCACGGCGAGGCCTGTTCAGCTGGTTGCCATGGAGCTGCGCTACACGTGGATGAGGTCCGGGATGAGAGCGACCGGAGAAGAGAGGAAGTGGAATCAGCGGGGTCGAAGAAGGAAGAGAGAGAAGAGTGGGGGTCTCTTCCTTTTAACAGACAATCTGTTTACGCCTTGTTTTGTGACAGAGCGAATCAAACTTCTAATCTGTAGCGGGAAGACGTCTTCTTTGTGTGAAGAAAAACACGCCCCCTCTTACCATATGTCTTATGAGGGAAAGGTTTCATACTTCCTCTTAAGATTGTACATACAGAATAATACGTTTTACTGTAATCTAATACATATATATATTTCCGTGAGATCACTACGATTAGAATGATACCAGACATGGTGTACAGACATGGGAATACAGATATGCATTTCTAATGTAGGATTCTGAGCATTTTAAGAGTCAATGGATTTCTATGATAGAACATAGAAAATCTCAATCTGCCATGGAAATTATACACACATAAAAATACATATGAAAAACATGGTTCTTGGATCGCCTGTGTGGAAGTGTATGGAATGTGGGCTTGCAGGAAAAGGATGAGCTGCAGCTTTGGAACCATAAAGGTTTATGACCAGGTTGAGGTCGTATTACAAGACACTATTGAGTGATTTTCTTTCAATGAACCTTCAGAAGTAAAGATTTTACTCTAGCAAGTCGCACCTCTATTATAAATTTGTAATGAATGGTAAAATGACATTTTACTATGTGGAAGTCCATATATGGAAATGTGCTTCAGTTGCATCTCGTGGTGGGTTTCTGGTTGAAAGTCCACGAGTGTGTGTGTGTGTGTGTGTGTGTGTCTTCTGGAATGTCCTGAGGCTGTAAAATCACAGGAAGTCAATACTGAACTAGGGGGGTTTTACAAAGGGGGTCTTAAAAACAGGGTCCTCTTTATGGCTCAAATGTCCCTCTGGGGAAATTATTAACCAGACGATGTGTTTTGACGTCACATGATTCCTTAATTTGAAAAGCAGATGCCATTGTTGCTACAAGCAATAATCCCCCAAAACAAAACCATATGCCAATATCCCCCAAAATCAACTGACAGCGCAATCTGGATGCTTTTGTTGTTACCTGAGTGAGCCAAGGCAACAAGCATGTTGCCAATACCTGAAAAGCTTGAGCAACAGCATGTTACCAACAATACCAGAAAGCCTTAAGCAAGTATGCTGCCCTTAACTAGATGCCTAAACGAGTATGTGCCAATACATACACACATCAATCACACACAAGTGTGACCCGAAATGTTCAGCAGTAAACATGCATATCGCAATGAATGACATACCACCTGAAATGAAGAAGTGAAAATTAGATATCAAAATGAATCAGCTGCTTGCTTGTTGTATATCCGCAGTCCAGTTCCAGTTTCTTTGAGTGACGCCTGTGAGCTAGAGATGAGAGATGGAGATTTAATTTTCAATTATCTTTTTCATTGGAAATAAGTACTGAAGTATACAATACTGAAGTAATCCTGGTGGAAACTTCTGGTTCACACAGAATTAGCAACACTGAATTAGAATTAGCTGGATGGTTTAATGTAACGAGCATGATGTTAATGCTTGGATACATTTACTCACAAATATGTAGATTTTAATAAATTCCAATCACTAGACAAGTTATTTGTTGACGTGTACTGCGTACACTGTCACCTGTCAATGACGTCATAACCTTGTTATACTTGGTTCTAGTTTACTTCTGTAGAAAAGAGAAAAATTATAAAAAATTATATATACACACATTTTGTTATTATAATTTTTACACACTACCCCCACCATGACTGAGGCTGATAGAATGGTTACATCCTGATTTTAGCATCATATGTTGAGCACTATAGATCCAATCTAATTGGGGAAGCATCACACCAAGCTGGAGCAAGCAAGGACACATGGCAACAAGCGTGTTGCTGTAGCCAATTTTACAATTGTATGGGGGAAGCTTACACCCCTAGCAGCAGCAAAATCTAATACAAGCATGTTGTGATTTCGTGGAAATATTGCTAAAACTAGTGTAGTTTGGCAGGGGAAGCATACACCCTACAGCAATAGCTCTGACTAGTGGCAACAAACTAATACAACAAGCATGGTGTGTAAATCACAGACCTATTGCTAAAACGCCTCGGTTACGACTGTAACCTCGGTTCCCTGAAGAGGGAACGAGCGTTGCGTCGAGTTTGACGCTATGGGAACTAGGGATGCACCGATGTGAAAATTGTGGCCGATACCGATAACCGATATTAATATTGCTGTTATGGCCGATACCGATATTTACCGATGTCGATATCTCTGTATAGAAAACAAATTTTAATGATTATCAAATAAAGAGCTATTTTCCAAAACTTCCTTTTTTTTTTTTTTTTTTTTACTTTTTACTTTAGAAATGACTGATATTGGGCATCTTTACCTGTAGGCTATGCAAAATATGTCACACATACGAAACACATGCATTATATTGCATTGCATATAATGTGTGCTGGTCAACTTGTCTAAAATTAAGAAACCCTTAGAAAACAGAAAAAAAAGGAACATTGTGTACAATTAAGATAGGCTACTTAATTTATTATTCCAATAACCAAATATGACACTAAATACCACAGGGAAAAGGGCTTCTATTTGTGACGTGCTGTCTTTGCCTTTGAACATTGCACATTTTAAACAGGACAGGCATTAGCTGAATAAATGTTAGCCAATACAAACATATTTATAGAAAACAGTTGACAATGAATAGACAGGAGTCCAATAATAGCATAACGAATCACTTATTCTAAAAATAATAACAAGGCTATAAGACGAATCCGACATATGGGCTGTGTTAACAGTAAAACGTCCGTCATTTAACGAATTTTAAAACACGGATGGATAATACAAAATGCTTTCTGACATTTTGATAGAAAAAAAAAACAAGCAAGAACAAAATTTAAACTTAGCCCGTCAATTTTTCATTTTACAATTATCTTCTCTCTCTGTGTGCGCGCGTCCGTGTTTGTGAGGGAGAGCTCGCGCAGCACTGATACAACGGTAGCCTACTTTTTAATCCATAAGTAACGAACGCGCTAGTTTTCATACAAAATAAATATGTAACATAATTAGGTAGGCTACTTTAGTTATTATTAACACAATAACGTAACACATGAAGGCTACGTTTCTCAACACTGAGAATGAATAAATAAACGCCTGTTTCTCCACTCGCGCTTATCAGTAATCCACAAATCACACGTGCTGTCACTTTTGAGAAAAATCTAATTCGAACGGGTATCAAATATCATGCAATATATTCAAATATCTACGAGTCAAAAAACGATCAATCAAAAATGTGTCATGAAGAGGGAAAAAACATAACTGCGTTAACAATGTTACTGACGGGACAGTTCTCTGTTACGCACGTCTGAAAGCAGCACTAAAAGACAGCTTTAAAACTTTCACAGAGACCTCAAACAGAAAGCACAAAGCCTGTCTTTAAATTTAATTTCGTTTTGTATTAATTGTATCTTAATTTTGATCAATGTTTCATCCAAAATAAATAAGAAGTAAATAACAGAAAATATTATTTAAGGACATGGAGGCGACGGCGCGTGAACTGAAGCGCGTCTCAAATGAACCGAAACCCTACCTGCCGTAGTTCACAGACCTAAGACATATATAGAAAGCTTGAAACATCTATTTTTAAACAGAACAATTCAAAACGAAAGAAAACAGACTGTTCTCTGCTTATGTCATCTGTATGAAGTGTGTATTTCTCTCAGGTGCATTCACTACTGCTAAGATCGCGAGTCAGCATCGTCAACTTCATCTTCAACTTCACACGTCAAATATCGGCCTGTTCACATCGGCCATATTTTGACATCGGAACGATACCGATGTGTAAAAAAATGACCATATCGGCCGATATTATATCGGCGGCCGATGTATCGTGCACCCCTAATGGGAACGCTTTGCGTGATGATGTCTTGAAGCACATGTAAAATCAGTCCAATGGCGTGGCGGAGCGTCAGATGCGGGTGACGTCACGTACCAGGAAACTATAAAGCCTGCTTGAAAACAGAGAGCGACAGCTTCGTAAAAAGTCTGAAGTAGCTGCTGACAGGCATGAAGGAGATATGGCAAGGTGACGCAACGCTCGTTCCCTCTTCAGGGAACCGAGGTTACAGTCGTAACCGAGGCGTTCCCTTTCAAGGGAACTCGCGTTGCGTCGAGTTTGACGCTATGGGAACGTCTATACCAACGCCTCCATAGCTACAAATGTCTGTCCTGTGTGAAATCTGGTGAGCAGCACTAGGAAGACAAAACATGAGACCCTGGAGCAGAGTCTAGATCCAGAGAGTAGAACCTGACGAAAGTGTGCGGTGAGGACCAGCCTGCCGCATCACAAACGTCCTGTAACGACACTCCTGAAATAAGGGCCTTAGAGGCCGCCATACTCCTCGTAGAGTGCGACTGGACAGCCAAAGGAGAAGGCTGTCCAGTCGCCTCATAAGCAAGAGAGATAGCCTCGACCACCCACTTGCTCATCCTTTGCTTAGACACCGGACCTCCTCTGTTAGGGGACCCAAAGCATACAAACAACTGATCACTTTTGCGCCACAGGGCAGCTCTGTGGACATAGGCGTCTAACGCCCGAACAGGGCAAAGCAAATTATTAGCCTCCTGGTCCGCATTCTGAAAAGGAGGAGGACAAAAGGCCTGCAGAACAATAGGTCTGACCACATTAGTGGGGACCTTGGGGATATAACCTGGTCTCGGATGTAGAAAAGCTTTAACCATACCCGGTGCAAACTCTAAGCATGACGGAGCAACCGACAATGCTTGCAGATCCCCAATTCTCTTGAGAGAAGAAATAGCCAGAAGGAAAAGAGCTTTCAGGGTTAGAAACTTCTCAGGAACCTCCTCAATGGGCTCAAAGGGGGCCAGGGATAAGCCTTGTAGCACAATGGACAAATCCCAAGGTGGCACCCTAGAGCGAACTGCAGGCCTCAGCCTCCAAGTGCCACGAAGGAAACGAGATATTAAAGGGTCTTTCCCCACAGACATTCCACCCAAAGGAATGTGGTAAGCACCTATGGCCGCCACATAAACCTTTAAAGTGGACGGGGTCAGACCTGCCGTGAACCGGTCCTGCAGGAACTCCAGCACTGTACCAATTGGGCAGTTAACTGGGTCCAACCGACGGTCACTACACCAAGAAGTGAATACTCTCCACTTCAGGGCATAAAGTTTCCTCGTGGAGGGAGCTCTGGACTGCAGAATGGTCTCAACAACCTCAGTTGAGAGACCTGACTCTATGAGCTGGGCCCCCTCAGAGGCCAAGCCCACAGGTTCCACAGTTCTGGGCGGGGGTGAAATATTGAGCCCCCTGCTTGGGACAGAAGGTCCCTCCTGACAGGAAGCTCCAGAGGATGCCCGTCGAGGAGGGACACAAGATCGGGAAACCATACTCTGCCCGGCCACCGCGGGGCTATAAGAAGCAGGCAAATCCGGTCCATGCGAACTCTCTCCAGAACTCCCGGGAGCAGAGCAACTGGGGGAAAGGCGTACAGGCGTAGCCTCGGCCATGCCTGTACCATAGCATCCAGTCCGAGAGGAGCTGGATGCGTGAGGGAGAACCAAAGTGGACAGTGAGACGTCTCTCGAGACGCAAACAGATCCACTTGTGCTTGGCCAAACTCCCTCCATATCAACTCCACCACCTCGGGGTGGAGCCTCCATTCCCCGGGCCTCGGCCCCTGTCTCGACAGAGTGTCTGCTCCTATATTCTGGACCCCGGGGATGTAGGCTGCCCTGAGTGACAGCAACTTCCCCTGGGACCACAAGAGGATATGGCGTGCCAGATTTGATAATGGGCGCGAGCGCAAACCCCCTTGGTGGTTGATATAGGCGACTACCGAGGTGTTGTCTGTATGCACTAACACATGGTGCCCCCTGAGATCTGTGATGAAGCTCCTCAGAGCCCGGAAGACAGCTAACATCTCTAGGCGATTGATATGCCAGGAACGATGATGGTCTTCCCACAGACCTTGAGATGAGCGACCCTCTAGGATCGCTCCCCAACCCGTGAGGGAAGCATCCGTCGTTAGCAGTTTGCGACGACAAGGAGCTCCCAACACTGGGCCCTGGGACAGGAACCAAGGTTTCTTCCACATAGCCAGGGCACGTAAGCATCGCCGCGTGACCCTGATTGTGCGAAATGGGTTGCCCCTCGGGGAAAACCCCCTGGTCCTGAGCCACCACTGCAGGGGTCTCATGTGCAGCAGTCCAAAAGGTATCACGTTGGAAGCTGCTGCCATGAGACCCAACAGTCTCTGGAACTGTTTGACAGTGAGTAGCTGGCCTAGCTTTACACTTTTCACAGCTGCAAGGATGGACTCTATACGTGGCGGTGACAGGCGCGCCTGCATCGACACTGAATCCCAAACTACGCCTAGAAAAGTGGTCCTCTGGAGTGGAGAAAGCACACTCTTCTTGGCGTTCAGCCGTAACCCCAACTCTTTCATGTGGGCGAGAACAACATCTCGATGTTGAACCGCCAACCGATGCGACTGAGCTAAAATCAACCAATCGTCGATGTAGTTCATGATGCGAATACCCTGGAGGCGCAGGGGCGCCAGAGCTGCATCCATGCATTTGGTGAAATTGCGGGGTGATAAAGCTAGACCGAATGGAAGTACTCGATATTGGTATGCTTTGCCCCCGAAAGCAAAACTCAGGAACTTCCAATGACACGGACGGATGGAAATATGGAAATATGCGTCCTTGAGGTCTATCGTGACAAACCAGTCCTCGGACCTGATCTGTGGCACGATCTGTCTCAATGTTAACATTTTGAACTTGAGCTGCATGACTGACTCGTTCAGAACTCGAAGATCTAAAATGGGACGCAATCCCCCGTCCTTCTTCGGAACTATGAAATACCGGCTGTAAAACCCGGTTTCCCTGTTGGAGGGAGGTACATATTCTATGGCCCCTTTCTCTAACAGAGTGTTTACTTCCTGTTCCATAACCAGAACCTGCTCGGGACCCACCACTGTGGGCAGGACCCCCATAAACCGAGGAGGGCGTTTCTTGAATTGTATCTGATACCCTTTTTCCACGGTCTGCAGGACCCAACGAGAAACATTTGACAGTAGCTTCCACGCTGTCAGAGATTCTACTAAAGGTACCAGCCTCTCGAGACTGGTTTCTGGATTTTGTTGTTGAGTAGTCAATTCGTCGCCCTGTAACGGCGCACCGGCAGGGAACGACCGAACAGACTGCTCTAACACCCTCCTCGGAGGGGGCGGGCATCCCGAGGCCACTACGTTTCCGGGTGGTCCTTGAGATATGTGCTCGCCGGAGACCGCTGCGCCCTGTAACACCGGAGGTGGCAGGGTTGGCAGAACGGTCCCCTGAGGGTACCGAAGGGAGACGGGCACCGTAAAAAGAGGTGTTGACCGCTGCACTTCGGGGGGGACTACCCTCATTTGTCCTGAGCCCTCGGACGTCAGGACTTTTTCCCAGCAGCCTTCTTGGCGGTAATAACGGTCCTCAGATCCGTTCTACCCCTCGAAGGCTGCTGGGTTTGAGCGTGCCCTCCGTGTCCCCGTGGTTTATGTGGAGGAGCACGGGCGGACACGCTCTGTTTTTGAGTTGCACGATGTTGAGTGCTCTTTTTAGATGAGTGAGGCTGCTCCCGCTCAGCAGCCTCATGAAAAGATCGGCGGGGAAGAAGTTTTTGCAAAGCAGCTGCCTGCTTAGATGCTTCCTGAAGCTTATCAACAGCAGCAGAAACAGCGTTGCCAAAGAGACCATGCGTAGAAACAGGAGAATCCAACAGAACATTTTTCTCTTTGTCTTTAATATCACTGAGGTTGAGCCACAGATGCCTCTCAGTGGCCACCAGGGCTGCCATAGACCGCCCGATTGATTTAGCGGTCTCCTTGGTGGCCCTGAGAGACAGATCTGTGGCTCTGCGTAGTTCAGCAACAGCCTCAGGACTAATACCCCCGCCCTCATCCACATCACTCAATAAATCAGCCTGATAAGCCTGCAGCAGTGACATAGTATGAAGACACGCTGCAGCCTGACCAGAAGCTGAATAAGCCTTGCCCACCAGAGAAGATGTTACTCTGAGGGGCTTATTAGGCAACGCCGGAGCTTTAAGTGAAGATGCCGTTGCTGGAGAGAGATAGCTCGCAAGCGTCTCTTCCACCTTCGGCATCTCCCCATAACCATGCTCTTTATACCCAAATATAGCAGAATAATTTGTGGTTTGTGAATTAAAAACTCTATAAAAAACTGATCTCTCCCACGAAAAACGGCAGATTTCGGCGTTGTGGTTGTGCACGTGAGGGCAGGAAGCGTTCGTCAAGTTTACTTTTTGAACGAACGTCCTGTTTATCAGATGGCCATTCAATACATAATCTATCAACTGCTCTCGTCACTACATCCAGCAATTCTTCAAATGCATGAGACTGAGGTGGGGCTTCCTCAGACTCAGCCTCAACACTAACAACATCCAGTTCCTCAGAACTGGACAATTGCAGTGTTTGTTCTATCATCGGGACGGAAGAAACCGCAGCGCGTGCTTCCGAATCCTGATGACAGACATCGGGTCTATCAGGTAAGGGCTGAGATAGGGCAGAGCCCGTCTCAGACCCCGCTGATAGATCCATTTGCGAACCCCAGGACTGAGATCGCCGCTGTGCCTCGGCAGCAGCGGGACCCGAGCCCTGGGGAACGCGAGCTTCCCGGAAGAAACTCAGCCGGGATCGGAGCGAGCGCATGGACAGCGCCTCGCAATGCACACAGCCAGCACCCTCGAGTGCTGACTGGGCATGCTCCTCTCCCAAACAAACAATGCACAGAACGTGAGTGTCCCTACCCGTAATATAACGTGGGCAGGGATGCACACACATTCTGAACTGTTCGCTGGACATAATTGCTTTCAGTGACAAGACAACAGTAAATAGACAGAGACAGATTTCACATAGAGCGCTACTGAAGACACAGAAGCTGTCGCTCTCTGTTTTCAAGCAGGCTTTATAGTTTCCTGGTACGTGACGTCACCCGCATCTGACGCTCCGCCACGCCATTGGACTGATTTTACATGTGCTTCAAGACATCATCACGCAAAGCGTTCCCATAGCGTCAAACTCGACGCAACGCGAGTTCCCTTGAAAGGGAACTAGTGTAGTTTGGCAGGGGAAGCATACATCCTACAGCAATAGCTCCGACTAGTGGCAACAAACTAATACAACAAGCATAGTGTATAAATCACAGAACTATTGCTAAAACTAGTGTAGTTTGGCAGGGGAAGCATACAACCTACAGCAATAGCTCCGACTAGTGACAACAAACTAATACAACAAGCATAGTGTGTAAATCACAGAACTATTGCTAAAACTAGTGTAGTTTGGCAGGGGAAGCATACAACCTACAGCAATAGCTCCGACTAGTGACAACAAACTAATACAACAAGCATAGTGTGTAAATCACAGAACTATTGCTAAAACTAGTGTAGTTTGGCAGGGGAAGCATACAACCTACAGCAATAGCTCCGACTAGTGACAACAAACTAATACAACAAGCATAGTGTGTAAATCACAGAACTATTGCTAAAACTAGTGTAGTTTGGCAGGGGAAGCATACAACCTACAGCAATAGCTCCGACTAGCGGCAACAAACTAATACAACAAGCATAGTGTGTAAATCACAGAACTATTGCTAAAACTAGTGTAGTTTAGCAGGGGAAGCATACACCCTACAGCAATAGCTCTGACTACAGGCAACAAACTAATACAACAAGCATAGTGTGTAAATCACAGAACTATTTAGGGCTGAACGATTAATTGCATTTGCGATAATATCGCGATATGATGAAATGCGATTTTTTAAACCGCAAAGCTGCGATTATAGTCTGGTCACGTGACACGCGAGAGTAAACCAGTCTGTATTGCAGATGAAGCATCAACTTGGCACGCGAGTCGCGACACATATAGACCTGGCTACAGGAAATAACAGTTTATGTTTAATTTATGTGATATTGTGTTATAGACTCTCTCCAACGATTCTGTATTGTATATGTCTGAGCTTAGTTTTAAACACAGACGTGTACGACGCGCGTGCTTTATAAACAACCCTGCTTGCTTCTAATTCCTCTGTCTCTCACACACACACACACACACACACACACACACACACACACACACACACACACACACACACACGACACCACTCGAACCTTACGAGAAATAATCTTTAAATAAAGTTCGGAAAAGTTGAAGACATTCGCGGGCTTCATTGCGCAAGATATGAGATACGCGCGGTCTGCGTGATGTTACTTAAGTAGTGCGCGGTCTCGCCCGCCGGTATTTTACTTACAAATGTTCTACGAAGGCATGTCTTGGAATGCAGTTGGCTTATATATTAAAAATATGAAAATCACTGACAGAAGCTGCTTTCAATTTCAAATACTCACGTGCGTTTTGCGAAGAGCATTTGAGCATGCGGCTGTGAGCGAGTCTACGTGGTTAAATGTACGTTTGCATCTCAAAATGCTTTTATGACGCGAAATTACCGGTAATGTGACACAGTCAGATATTAAACAAACAGGAAAAACCACATCCTATCATTTCAAAAGAGATGAACACGTTCAGACAGCCTACTCTTAAATACTGAAAGCACTCTTTGTTTATTGCTTGTAATATTTTTTTCCCTCTTTGTTATTTGATTTGAAGCTATATTTGTTAAAATTATTAACATGTAATTGTATTAATTTAGTTTTTTAATGTGTAATTATTATAAGTAGGCCTACTTATAATTATGTAATTAAATATTTTAAGTTTTATTAATAAGATCAATTAAAGAAAAATATGTATCGGCTCATGAGGTGCCTAAAGATTCCCTTCCCTATTTTACAATGATTTATTGCTTGTTTTTGTTGAATAATAGAAAAGATAAAGAGCTTAAAAAATAATCGCATATTAAATCGCAATCGCAATATTGGTAAAAAAAAATCGCAATTAGATTATTTTCCAAAATCGCCCAGCCCTAGAACTATTGCTAAACTAGTGTAGTTTGGCAGGGGAAGCATACACCCTACAGCAGGGGTGGGCAAACTTTTTGGCTCAAGGGCCACACTGGGTTTTAAAAATTTGACAGAGGGCCGGCCCAGTAGCAGATTATGAAGCACGATCTCATGAAAGTGCGTATCTATACCACAAATTTTATTTCTCGTGCCATTTATATGCCAATTTTTTTTTTTTTTTTTTTTTTGCATGCATATGCTACACACTGTAAACCCCTTGGTTAGGATTAGGGGTGTGGAGTGCATGCCTATTACACGCCATAAAGTGCGTATCATATGCACGCGAAAACATATTATGCACTACAAATACAATTCGTGGTATTCACACTTTCATGAGATCGGGCTGAGCAAACAGACAACGTTGTGGCAACGTCTGCGCGAAATTCAACAACTGAGCACATCTAGCACATTTTTTTATGCTAGATATCCCCCATTTAGCATGTTATGTCTTGATGTTAATTTTTAAAGATGTTAGATAATTATAGCCTATACTTTTTAAATATTGTTTATCCTTATTATTATTTAATGGGCCTAACAGTAAATTAGAAACAAAACACCTGCAAGTGTACACTTAGAAGAGTAAAAATTGCAGGTTACGTTAATTCAACTTTATTAAAACTGCATGGCAATTTGCACTTCCAAAAGTCATACATTTGTGGAAATAAACGAATATACAAATTTACTTTAAGAATAATAAAATAAAACATAAAAGGCAAAGGCAGATCAGAATATTTAATGAAAAAAAAAAACGGGTACAGGGGAGCGTAGTCGAAAGCCGGACGATAAAGGTTAGGTCGGTAAACGGAATCAGTCAGGATACATCCACAAATCCAGAGGAGCAAAGAAACTAAATAGCAGACAAATCATAGGAAAAACTAAGGTGTGCAAGCGGTTACCAAACATTTTTTTTCTCATTGAATTTCCAAAAAAAGGAAAAAACATTAGCGTGCAACAAGTCTATGAGCTTAAGTCGCTGTCTGTTTGGTTTCCATGGTGACGGGTCATTGCTTGTTACGTGACACACACACCACAGCCACAACAGCGCTGAATGAATGATAATCTGCTTTTATGTCATTTTTCCTTTTTTACATTTGTTAGCTATGGCATGCAATATCTGATATTCCGATTGTCAAATATTTGCAACGCAATATATATATATATATATATATATATATATATATATATATATATATATATATATATATATAACGCAAAGTATTGCAAGAAAAAAGGCTAAATTAATGCGATCTTAAGACAATTTTTTTAAATACTCGGCGGGCCGGATTAAACAGCCTAACGGGCCGCATGTGGCCCGCGGGCCGTAGTTTGCCCACCCCTGCCCTACAGCAATAGCTCCGACTAGTGACAACAAACTAATACAACTAACATGTTTGTATAACCATAGGACTAGTGTTAAAACTAGTGTAGTCCGGTCGGAGAAGCATACACCCTCTAGCTCTGAGTCAGATGCAGTGTGCACTGCGCAGCTAAGCAATGACCTACGGATTCCATCGGCTGTGGAGGTGAAGATGACGACTCCCATGATTCCACACTCCTTCACAGGACCATCAAGCTACAATGTTGTTAGTGTTGAACACCAGACCTCTGAGGTGAAAATACTGTGTATTTTGCACAAGTATGTTACCGATATCTAGATAGCTTTTGTAACGAATTGGAAGAGGAAGCAAGATGCAAGTAAAAAGCTATTTATTGTATATATGTTATAAGGAAGGTCAAAGTCCAAAACAGACAGGCTAGCGGCGCAGGGACCCCGATGGCCAGATGAACCCGGAGAGTGGAAGTGCAGCAGTGCGGTGAGAAGAATCCAGTGATGAGAATAATCCAGAATAAATCCACAGGCACATGAACAGGAACAAGGAAGGCACAGGACTCGAGACGCAGACTGGAACACTACCGGGACACCACAAACACGACCTTGGTTCGCTCATCGTGAAATGTCCTGGGTTGTAGAGAGAAGTGCATCGAGCACCTGGTTAGGAAAGCACCTGGTTATCCTCCTGGGACCCAAGAATAGACTTTTGTCCACTGTAGTGGACATTATATTTTAGTGAATTTCTCTGATATCATACATGTCACATGACACAACCTGGGTGTCCTGTAAAGAGCACATTCAGGACTTTTCAGAGATACCAAATGTTTGGAGGTTTCACCATGAAAACAACTTCTCCTTGGTCTTTAAAAATGTCTGACATTAATTTAGCGATCAAATGTAGCATTCGTATGGAAATATGATAATATATTGTAATTATAATTTAAATTGGACTACTTTTCAAATTGTATTTCATACAACAACATCTCAGGAAAATGTTAAGGGGTTTCAAATAAAAAAAAATATTTTCTGTTACAGAACAGGGCATTGATTTCATTTCATGTCCACTGTAGAGGACACCAGGACTTAAATCATGTTTATCAGGCATTTTGTGAGACACAACAAGTGAATATGGAAATAAATTATAAATAAATATTCCTATGAAATATTAGATATTATTATTAAAATGTTGCCAATTATTACTCCAATTATTGCACTTCTTTTTTCATTAAATGTTGCTCCAAGAACACATTAAGGTGCAAATGAGATACAGTGTATAGCCTAGATACATTGCATTGAATGGGAATATTAATTTATGGACATTTTACCCACATATTGCATAAAGTAAAATGGTGTATCAATTCATTCCGTTATTTTTTTCATAACATAGTTGAGAATAATATTTATACAAATTTTGGTTGAAAAAATCCTGAAACCCCCAAATTTATTGGTGATTGAAAAAAAATCCCATTGTTTTTGCCTATACATATAATTTAATGTCATTTTTTATTTTTTAAACAACTTAGTCCTGGCGTCCACTACAGAGGACATAGCATAACGTATGAATAAAATATTATTTTTCAAAAAAAAATTTTACCATTTGTTTATTGTGCTCTTAACAGTGTGATGACATGGAAAAAAACTAAATTCAAAAAAACTTTTTTTCTGGGTCCCAGGAGGATATGTTTGATTGCTACCCTGGTTATGACCTCTGCCTGGACTGGATTTTGAGTAACGAATTTCCCTCATTAAAGATGCTTGCTGCATTTGGATCTTCTCCTGTGTTTCCTAGTGTGGATCGTGGCAGCTTTAGCCACAAGCATGTGGTAACTTTAACACATTATGTTGCAATAATCAGATAGAATAAAGCACAGGAATTTTTCCAATGCAACCAGATAGCATAAACAACGCTTGATTACTATAGCATGTTGCTGTATGCACAAGCCGAAGTAACAAACACATATTCTATAACATTGATCTAGCAACCACCATATAGTACTGATAGCAATGTTGCTGAAATGACAGCATATTACTGATGCCTGAACAATTTAGCACAGCATGTGACAATGACACCAGTAATAAGCCTAAAACAAAGCCATGTTCCAAATAATGACTGGGCTAAATAACCTTAAAAATAAAATAACTATGTTTCAATAGCAACTAACATCTATTAAAGCAAGCAGTTTTTAATAGCCACTATATAGCCTTAGAACAAGCAGTGTTTCAATAATAGTTTTTTTTTTTACATATGCACAGCTGAAATACACCACCATGTTCAATTTCAGCCTATAAAGATGCAAGCCCTTAAAAAAAAAAATGCATTAAAATGAAAGCACTGTAAAATACAATACAATGTAGCTTTAAAGGGTACATAACATGCACAGTTTCACCTAATCTCATGTTAATCTTGAGTACCTATAGAGTAGTAGTGCATCCTTAATATCTCCAAAAAGTGTTTAGTTTTATTATAATTTTAAAAGAAAAAAACAGCTTTCCGATTCTCTCCGGGAAAAGCCGAGGTCCTGGAGGCGGAGCTATAGAGTCAAGCGATAGTGCTTGATTTCCAGCAAAAGACAGAAATCTGATCCAGTTGTACTTACATGACTGGGGTCTTTTATCACTGGGACCGCTCCACGTTTTAATAGCAAACGATTTGCAAATCCAGCGTCGACCTGGGCCTTGTTAATAAAACATTCGTCACTGAAATGACCAGAACACACAACCGCACTTCCTACACTCCGTTGCTGCCCCAGAAAAACAAACTGCATCCACTGTTCCTGTAACACTGGGTTCTTTGGAAAGCTGAACACGGTAAGCTTTCCCTCACATCCAAATACACACTTTTTTTGGAGACATTCTTGAACAAATCCTATGCAGCGCGGGCGCCGATGATTTCCTGTTGAAGCGCGTTGATATGCGCGGTCTCGTTCTCCTCTGGGCGACGTGTGCGCGGGCGAGCTTTTCCGAGAGAAATGCTCATATAAGGAGTTCCACTCTGATCTACGTCATTAGATCCACGATCGAAAAAAAAACAGCCGAAACTTGCACCAACCCGGAAGTAAGATTTTCGGCACAGAAATTCTCCGTTATTCGTCCAAAATATTTTTTTTAAAACTTTGCCCATGTTTAGCATGAGAATCCATCTCTTTAACAGAGTAAACAACTCTAAATACATGAAACACCATTGTACCCCCCCTTTAAAAACGACGTGTTTCCAAGAACTAGATAGACCAAGCGTGTCTGAAGTGACTCAACTGAATTGTGACTGTTTAACTGTCTTTTTTAAAGCTGTGCCACAGCAGAATATTTCCGTTTGCACCATGAATTGTTAATTCATATCAAACAGCTGCTTGAATCTGTGCTGTGCTGCATAGCGCTAAAAGCACAGAGTGTGCAACGCGATCAGTTGCCAATGACAACACATAACGCACATAGCCATATGATCGCATAAGCCTAGCAAGAGCATTTTAATCAAAACGACTAAGCTAGAATAGCCAAGCCACACGTATAGCATTAGCAACAAGCATATTGCCAAAACCCTGATAGATATAACAATGAGCATTAAAAAGGAACTTAGCTTAGCTTTGTGAAGACTTTCAGAGATGTATGGAGAATGAATCACGTCGAGTCCTGTGTCAATAATGCAGCGATGCGAGCAGCAATACAGACTGAGGTCACTTCCAAATCAGGAAACTTATGATCAAATTCAATGCGGCAAATCTTGTGTTTAAGTTTAAGATGAATCTGAGGTGAAATCCTTGTGGGGAACGAATTCCTCTTGCTAAATTCCCAATTGCACGATTCCTTGTGAGATGATGTTGTTTGCCTGACGAATTTCGCCATTTAATTAGCTCCTGAGAAACGCGATAGCTGCTGATAATACTGAAGGAGCTTATGGTGATAGGCGTTGTATTCCTATAGGTAGATGTGGATCAGCTGAGGGTCAGCTGATGCGAGCTTGACTAACGTGACCTGCCAGAACTAACGCTACGCTTTTTTGTTAATTACAGTTCGATGTGTTTAATATAAGCAAATTTTCCAGTGTTGCCTACTATTTTATTGTTGACGTGTTTTCATTAATAATAATATATAATATAATATAAGCATTTGTTTTTAAAATAAGGGAAAAATCCAAAGACCTTAACTTATGTTACATCCCGGCTCCCATTTCATCAGTCTTATTAAATTTATTAATAAAAGTTCTATGTATAACAAGCAAGTTTATTATTATAGCCCACTATTTGTTTTTCATTAAGAATAATATTGAATCAACATTAAACATTCTTTTTGTTCCAAGAAAAGGAAAGATCTAACGTTAAAGATCAAAATAAGTGCTACAGGTCCATCATTGACAAATATATATTTTCTTGTAAAATATGGAGTGTGGTATCGGTAACACCGGTGTTGTCACAAGGTTATTAATTAAACAAACACATAAACACAGGTAATATGTATGCCTGGAATCAAAGCATAATCTCCAAATACGAAGTCAGCTGCACAGCGACAGCACGTACAAATCAACTCGTAGACTCATAGACTCGGATGACCTTGAGATGTCATGAGACAATTGTTGGGTGTTTTTATTGTGGCTTGGGTGTTTTTATTGTGGCTCAGGCTTCTAACTAATAAATAGACTAATTAATAACATGCATTTTATTTATTTTTTAAAGACATTTATTGATTTAAATCTCATCCACAATTGTTTTCTTTATTCTCAGGACTATAAAGCTCAGATGTTGAGTGATGTCAATGACGTGAGGATCATCGGTGCAATTACTGTCGTCATCCTGCTCTGCATCACATTCGCTGGCATGAGTTGGGTGGCAAAGGTATACTGTCCTCTGACCCTGTTTTCGATCATTTCCCGAAACTACCTCCTGTAACACGAATGTTCTTCTTGGTTTTCACTCCCCCACAGGCTCAGATCCTGTTCTTCATCGCGATCATGCTCTCCTTAATTAGCTACTTTATTGGGACGGTCCTCCCCCCCGACACAGCTAAGCAGGCTGCAGGATTTTTCAGCTACCAATGTGAGTAAACAAGATCCAGATTGAATGTGGCCTTCAAGTGCATCTAGTTGTTTCTAAGTTTGGGAGTCGTTATTTCGACCTGTTGCAACAAGACAAATGAACAGTAGATGAAAAGCTCTTGTTTACCAAGCTCAGAACTGAAACGTTAACACAACATATGATTCATGCATGTGTAGCCCGTTCAGTTTGCACTGCCTGCATATTAGGATCCCCTTGAGATTAGGGGAGTGAGGTTTACACGCACAGCTCACACTAGCCTACTTTTGTTACACTCACCCCTAAACCTAACTCCCATCCGGGTCACGGCACCACTGTAGCCCCTCCAGTTCTCACCGGCAGCTCTAAGCGGGATGTAAACCCAGGCACGTCCGCATGGGAGGTGGGCTCTCTAACAAGGAGGCTCACACTGGCTCAGCTCACACTGGCCTACGTTCAACTTGATTCAACTTGGTGTTGCTTTGTGTTGGAACAACCAGACCTAAACACAGTTTTCTTCTTCCAGATGATATTTTCATGTCCAACCTACTGCCTTCCTTCCGAGGTACAGATGGATCTTTCTTTAGGATGTTCGCCATCTTTTTCCCAGCTGCTACTGGAATTCTTTCTGGCGTCAACATCTGTGGAGATCTCAAGGTAATATTGCAATTTTTCAGGCAGAGTGTGTAACGTAGGAAAGTCACCGTGCCCTACAACACTACAGAAATGACTTGTGTCTGTGATTTTCCAGGATCCAACAGGTGGGATTCCTAAAGGGACACTGCTGGCCATATTGTGGACCACCTTGAGCTATTTATTGATCTCAATCACATGTGGTGAGATTCTACCTTTTTCCGTCACAATTGAAATGTGCGTCTTATTGGTGATCTGTTCTCCTCACTGAATCACTTCCTCTCTTCCTCCTCAGCTGCAACTGTTGTTAGAGACGCTTCTGGCAATCTGAACGATAGTTTAGTGCTATCGAATTATTCGATCCACTGCAGTGGTCTGGGCTGTAAATTTGGCTGGAACTTTGACCGGTGTGAACAGAACTACACATGTAGCTCTGGACTGGCAAACCACTTCCGTGTGAGCACATTGGCCCACATGGTTATAGTTTGAATTATTTTGTTGTTGGTTGGATGGATGGATGGATGGATAGACTTATTAATAGCCATTTTCCTTTTTTTTCAGGTTCTTACCACTGTTTCAGGATCTGGCATTTTGATCACCATTGGTGTCTTTGCCGCCACCTTGTCGTCAGCGCTGGGTTTCTTGGTGTCTGCACCTAAAATGTTCCAGGTAGATGATGTGACAGATTTAATTTAATGTTGTGTATTCTGCAGTTTACTGTAACATTTTTGTATATGTGTTTTCATACAGTGTTTGTGTAAGGATAACATCTACCCCTACATCGGCTTTTTTGGGAAAGGTTATGGGAAAAACAATGAGCCTCTACGTGCATACTGTCTCGCGTTTCTCATCGCTATGGCTTTCATCCTCATTGGTGAGTCCTGGATCTCCTCCAGATCAGTTACTGATGTGTTTCTCTCTGCGGACGCTTTAACATTTGGTGTCATGTTGATATTTTTAGGTAATCTGAACATAATCGCTTCTCTGATCTCCAACTTCTTCCTCTGCTCTTACGGCCTCATTAACTTCAGCTGCTTCCATGCGACGGTCACCAGATCACCTGGTGAGAACTTCATCATCATCATCATCAGTTTTGCATTGTGAACAGATACAACAAACAATAATATACTGTGAATATATATATTTTTTAAGAACAGCTGTTCTGTGTGTCTTATATTTGTGTTTGTCATCTGTCTCTCGCAGGCTGGCGGCCGCAGTACCGTTTCTTCAGTCCGTGGACTTCTCTGTTTGGTGCTTGCTTGTCTTTTGTCCTCATGTTTCTGTTCACATGGTGGGCCGCTCTTGTCACGTTCATTGTCATCCTCTTCCTCATAGGTTATGTTTCCTATACAAAGCCTCGTGAGTAAACTTATTGTTTGTCTGGTTTGTTTTCAATGAACCAATATGTTGCAGATTATGACTTACATTTTCCATTTATGATCATCAAAACATCATTTATGTTCAATTATTTGAATGCATTGACTGTTGTCTGATTGTGTGTCCAGAGATTAACTGGGGCTCATCTTATCAGGCCAATATCTACAACATGGCTTTGTCCTTCTCGATGTCGCTGACTGGTGTGAGTGATCATGTCAAAAACTACAGGTGAGACTGTAAAAGTAAAAATTACCAATCTGATCTGATCACGATACACCAGCCGCTCATGATAAGCTCTCTCTTAGGCCTCAGTGTCTCGTTCTCACCGGCCCTCCTAACGCCCGTCCCGCTCTGGTGGACTTTGTGGGCACTTTCACCAAAAGCATCAGCCTGATGATCTGTGGGAACATTATCATGGTAAGAACCAGAGCTGGGCCATTTTTGATGCACAAACTTACACCGATAAGTCTATGATGTGAAATATCATGCATATGGGTTGAAGCTATATACTTTATTATAGAGTTCTCAACGGGCCTGAAAATTACAACCCGACCCGACCCGGCCCGTGGCTTTTAAAGCCCGGACCCGATGTAACCCGACACATAAACATGAATTATCTGCCCGAACCCGACCCGCGGCCCGACGCTGCGTCGTTTTTTTTTTTTTTTTTCTCTCATACACGTATTATCATGACCAGCAGACGGGAATTCAAATCAACCTTTAATGTTTACGCCTTTTAACAATACAAACAACTGAAACAATACACTTTAAATATATAAATAGGCTGTAGTAGCGACGGTGAATTCACCTGCGGCAAGTTTACTTCTCACCAACTCCATCTTCTTCTCCAGGCTAAAGGCGTGCACGCAGCGGCGTCAGGTCTGCCCCCGCCCCTCTCCATGATGCACGTTACACGCAGCAGCCAGACTTTCTTTACGGTGACCAGCAGCGATGATTAATAAATGTTTCGGGTTTTTTTTACTGAGCGGAAAAGATTAAGCCCGAGGTCCGACCCGACCCGAGTCATTTGATTATATTTTCGACCCGAACCCGGCCCGAGCCCGCGGGTCCCGTCGGGTTTGTCTGGCCGACCCGACCCGTTGAGAACTCTACTTTATTAACCCTCTGAGGTCTGAGCTGTTTTCTGGGCCCTGGAGGTGTTCTGACATGCTCTGACATTTCTGGTTATTTCTGTTACTTGTGACATTTTCATGTCTAAAGTCTAATTACACTGTATTCAGCACAAACTCTGCTACAATAATATATCAGCAGCATGTATGTAAAATTTTGTAGTTTTGAGATAATGACATTTATGCGTAGTTTGTGAAAATACAAAAAAAAAATCTCACTAAAATAAGGTCATGAAACCCATACTGATTATTTCTTCACAAGACTTTTGAAAATTGTATGACGTAGCCTAGAATATTTGCTGCAAAACTATGTGAAAATCACCCTGACTGCTCATTCAGATAAGACAATATATTGATTTAAAAATTTCACGACGTGTTTTGTGTTAGAAAGCTCTATGCGAGAGCTCATTAATATGTAAGCTTTTCTCACCTGAGAAAGACAAAGAACCTCCCCTAATGGCCCTATTAGGAGCTATCAGGCCCTGCCATTCTGAGAAACCTTGCACAATACTGTAAATGAGGAGATTTAAAAAAGAATGGCTTTTAAATTGTTTGGATTTATTTACAACACAACATAATCCAAAGATACACCTTTGTGCCATTCCTAAAAACATTGTACATACCTTTCATTTCCAAAATTTTCACTTTACCGTGTTCACGTACAGAGACTCATGTGAATGTTGAAGTCCTCAGTGGCGTCTGGGCCCTGAAAAAAAAAAAAAGTGAACATACTGATATCAAGAGAAAGGCCTGCACGATTTTGGAAATAAATATTAGATTTTTCTGGTTAAAATTGCTTTTTAAAATTCCTTTTTAAAATTCACAGAATACACACACACACACACACACACACAGAAATGTTTCCAACAATATATAATATAATGAACACCAGGTTTGTTGTGCCTTGTAGGCATAAGGTATATGCGCAGTGCCGGATAAAATAATAATAACCATAAATAACCTATAGCAGTATAAATCTTCCAAAAGATTTCAGTAACAACTAAGCTAGAGAAAAATATATTGATTATCATGTTACTTCAAATGTTTCCATCCGTTATGATGATATGAAATGAGATGAAAACATGAAGCCGTTTGGTGCGTTTTGCTTTCATCCAAAATATGATACAGTAGGCTACATTCAAACGCGATCGCGCAGCAAAATATTAAACATTCAAACGCGATCGCTATCAAAAATATGATACATTCAAACGCGATCACTATCAAAATACATTCAAACGCGATCACTATCAAAATACATTCAAACGCGATCGCGCTCAAATATAAAACATTATGGTTACCATATACATATCTACGTTTGAGCTAGGGGTGCACCGATCCGACTTTTTCAGTCCCGATACCGATGCCTGGGCTTTGTGTATCTGTCGATACCTGATACCGATCCGATACTATAGTTGAATTAATAATAAACTGTATACCTTCCACCTTATACCTTCCTTGAAGAGACTAAAGGCACCAGACTTTACTAACTAAACATAACTAAGACAAAGTAACAGATGTATGTAATGTGTTGTATTCTTATTTATTTAAAAAACAATTGTGCATTCAAATCGAAAATAGAATATAATCAAACTTCTTTAAATAAATGTAAAAAAAAAATTTAATTAAAATGTAGCGGTGGAAACAAAAAAACTGTGTATTGGCCAAACGTGTCACACCACCATCACAAACATGACCTGAATGCTCACTTAATCAGCAATGGCAAATTTAAATGTCAGTTTTAATGATCATTATGTTTCATATTTTTAAAAATGAAAACAAAAAGAGGCAGGGTTGTGTTTTATATTTCGTGTTGTTATAAATATGCAGTAAAGATAATCAATGTACGCGTTTGCCTGAACCACATTTATGTGGCCATTAATATGTTTAAGATTTTTTTTTTTTTTTAAATGAAAAGAGGCAGAGTGGTGTTTTATAACATACTTCGTTTTATTGTTGGCTAAAATATACATAAAGAGATTACCGGAGTAGCCAGAGCGAGCTGAGTGACGCGATCAAGAACGCTGCTGTTCCATTTGCAGAATAACTGGACTCGCGTCCTCTCGTCCTCGGGAGTTCGTTCTCCTGAGTCGAACTTGGCAAGTCCGAACTACCAAGGAGGACGCAAGTCCGAAGTTTGCGTACTCGGTATTGAGAAACGGCCTCTGGCTCGCTCCATGTTGCTTCTAGCATGCGACACGCGTGAAGCTGACGAATGACGTAGGTTCTGCTGCGACGACGAAAAAAAAAAAAAAAAAAAACCTGGATCGGCCCGTGGATCTGTTATTTTTTCCGATCCCCGATCCAGCTATTTTATCAGTATCGCGGCCGATATCCGATCCTAATATCGGATCGGTGCACCCCTAGTTTGAGCAGATATCCACAAACACAGTAACAGTAACAGTAAACACGGGTCTAAATATTATAATATTCCCCATATATCTAGCAACAGTTCAACTGCAACGTGACATTTATGCAACAATAACAAACTAATATGTAAGAATTTCTTACCTTACATCTTTCTTGTCTTCAAATCGCGTTCTTCTTTTTGTGAGGTAGCCTAAATCCAATATAAGCTCAGGCACATCTTTCAAACTCGACGAAAAGTGAAGTGAAGTGTTTTGTTGTTGAGGTAATGAGCGAGACGCGTTCCATGTGGAGATTTGCATGTGAATCTCTTTTGCGCGAGTGGGCGTGGCCAAATTAACTGTAATGAGGAAGCGTTTGAGAAGCTGGACATCTTGTTGGTTTTATACAAATTACTTAAACAGAAAATATTTGTTTTCGTTTTGAATCCGATCATTTAAAAGTACACACTTAAATGTTTATAAAGGTATATGGCTCATAAATGTGTGACAAGTATTCGCTGAGTTTTGTTTCAGTTTATAGACGTGCTCAAGAAAAAAAAGTTCACCGCGACGGAGAGGCAGAACGCACACCCTGTTTATTTTCTTTATTTTACAAAAGCACAATGTTTTGGTTTGATTGTAAGTGGACACATACAAAAGGAGAAATATCACAGATTCTTTTTTTATATTTCTTTTTTCTGTATGACTATAAATGACTGAGCAATTTAAGTTTATAGTGCTACAATGTGGAGTAAATCCAGCAAAACGTGCCCGCGCGTTTGTCGACCTCAGAGGGTTAATAAAAGATCCCGGTTCGATTCATAAATGCATGCCCAGTAAAATTCTGCCCAACGTCACTCAAAAATGCATCACGTTAAGAAAGTTAAACAGAATGCAAACACGAGCAGCATTTTATTTCGACAACTTAAATGTATGCACTACCATTGTTTGGGACCAGTGAGATTGTTAATGTTTTTTAGCGATTTCAGCCCCGATTTTGGCTCGCCGACAGGTTTTGAGAAATCGCAGACAAATGCCCAAAATCACAGGCAAATTGGTGCTCGTTCACGCGAGTGACAATCAGCAGTGTGAATGAGCAAAGACGCGATCTGAGAGAATCACCGACGAGTCGCCGATGCCCGTGAGATATTTGGCATGCTAAATATCTGGACCTGTCGGCGATTCAAAATCCTGCTGTGTGAAAGTGTTCTGACTGAAAACTACATCGGCGATGACCGGCAGCCAATGAGAGAGCAAGATACAGAGCAGCGGGGAGTTCGGGGAGGAGTTATAGAGCACAATATCAGTATTTTAGTAGATATATTTACAACTATATCAAACAGAAACAAAGCACAAACATTTGCTTGACCAGCAGCAACAGCAGCACATTGCAACATTATTTATTTACCCCAAACTCTCTTTGCAGAACACACAGTCCTTGCTCCCCTTGTCTTCCCAGCCATTTCCTCACGCATAATGTTTTTCTTTTTCTCCTTTTCCCTGCAAATCAGTGCACAGACAATTTGGATTGCAAGCTTCTTGCAGGCTATCATTTTTAATAACAATTTCAAACTCGCGCGAGAACTGCGATCTTACGCACGCGGGATTTTGCGTTATTTCCTTATCACTTCTCGCGGTTGTTTGGTTGCGAAACGTAGTTTGCGGGCCAGACAGGAGTTGTCGGTGATTCTTCCTCCTGAAAGTCATGCAGTGTGAAACCTCCTATCACCGATGCATTGTGCAGTGTGAACACACCAGCAACTGAATGTTACCCTGGATAGTCATGCAGTGTGAAAAGAACAGTGACCCGACTCTTTTGAAAATCGTGCAGTCTGAACTCGGCATTACACGCACGTTTTATTTTCACTTGTTCACGTTCCCTTCAGACATAACCGACTGTATCACAAGGATACTTGCCTATACAGGCATTTGGACATAATTTTGTTTGAATTTGTCCGTTCAAGCTAAAGAAGACATGAAAGAGAACATTTAATGGGCTATTCGCGCATTGAGAGGCAGCTTTCTGGCCACTCACGTTGGATGTTGCGCATAGAAAAGTTCTTGAAAACATGTGACTACTGTACTGCATTCCTGTTGTAATGTATGGAACCACTCTTTATACATAAATCATGTAAAAGTTAATGTTTTTTACTTGCACATACGATTTAGTTTTATTTCAAATGACACGTGTGCTGAGTGAGCAATCAGCTATCAAGAGCATTCACCAGAAGTGCTCTCTCTCTCTCTCTCTCTCTCTCTCTCTCTCTCTCTCTCTCTCTCTCTCTCTCTCTCTCTCTCTCTCTCTCTCTCTCTCTCTCTCTCTCTCTCTCTCTCTCTCTCTCTCTCTCTCTCTCTCTCTCTCTCATTGTATAGTATTGGTTGTTGGTATTGTAGCATTTTAATGAGTATGAGTACACAAGCGCAGTGTTGGCCCGATACCGAAATCGGTGCATCCCTATATAACATTTTTATTCAGGAAAGATGATTTACAAAAAACCTGATTGGCACAATCAGATCACCTTGATTTCACCAAACAGATTATTCAGTGCGCACTCAAGATGTGAAGATGTCGTGGGTTTATTGCGCTCTCATACTTTCAGGAGGACGAGAAGTCCAGTTTTCCGCAGCACAGCACTGATATGCTTGTGGACTGGCTCAATCAGAGGAAGGTTCGTTCTTTCTACTCGTCCTTCAATGCCGGCAGTCTGAAAGAGGGCGCGTGCAATCTCATGCAGGTAAGACCGTCACTAATCTGTTCTAACACCTTTTTCTTCTCCTCATTACATCCTTCTCAAAGACTCAATCATCTTTCTAGGCTTCAGGTCTTGGTAAACTGAAGCCGAACACCCTCGTTATGGGATACAAGACAAACTGGAAGGAATGTAAACCTGAGAGTTTACAGGACTACGTCAACACCATCAGGTGGGTTCAGATGCTGCTTCTGTTCACAAATATCAGTTTACTTGTCATTTAGTTTGTTTGTATTAATACCCCTAATCCACCTCTTTGTATATTGATGTTGTTTCATGTTTTTTGTTTAGCGAAGCGTTTGACTCCAGCTACGGCCTTGCAATTCTGAGAATGATGGATGGATTGGACGTTATGGATGCTTTGCAGAGTTCAGGTGTGTACTGTGTGTTTTATACAGTATAATGTCTTAAAAATGCATTGGTGCTGCAGTTTGAATCATAAAACAAAGTTTGACGTGGGTCTATTTTGAGCAGCAGGAAGATCATCTGCAATTGATAATCCGGCATTCGATGCAGACGAAGTCCCGCAATCCGAAAAAGATGAGACAGACCGGAATTCAGGTGACAAACACGTTTGAAGTCTTTTTTGGTGCACTTTTACCCTACTGGCACTGCTAGTGAAGTGTTGTGACAAACTAGAACGTTTCAATCAACCATCTACGCTGCAAGCAATGAAATCCTGATGTCATCACCCAGTCAGCCAATCAGAACAGTGGACATTGACATCCAGTCGACCAATCAAAACAGTTCCACTCTAATGAATTACTTTATGTTTCAGACAATTAAATACGCAGAGGTAGTAGAAAAATATTGATAGTTTGTAAAAAATTCACACTGATGCCAATGGAAGCAAGAAAATAACAGTTCAAATAAAATCTGACTGCATGTTTTAGACAAACCAAAGGTCACTATAAGGTTTACTGTATCCTTCTCTCAGCTAACTGTTATGTTTTTAAAGGGGTGGTTGATTAAGATTTCACTTTTCTAACTCTAGTTAATGTGTAATGTCGCTGTTTGAGCATAAACAACATCTGCAAAGTTACAATGCTCAAAGTTCAAAGCAAAGGGATATATTTGCTTTTAAAGAAATTGCTTTTTAAGGACTACAACAAATGGCTGGTAGGGACTACACAAGCTTCCTCCAGGGTTCTTCCATCATCTGACTCCGGTTTGAACATAAAAGGTTTTCCTCCGGTTTGCTCACCCTCAAAAAGTGACAACTTTAACATGCTATATAAAAATATATGTGGTGTATTTTGAGTTAAAACTTCACATACACACTCTGGGGACATCATAAATTAATTTTGTGAAAAGGGCATTATACCACCCCTTTAGAGAAAAGTGGACGTATTTTCTTGTAAATCCGACAGAGTCAGACTCTCTGACTGCGCCACAGCGCAAACAAACATGGCAGAGCTCATCGTCCATCATAACTTGCCAATTAACTAAAAATATTCACGGTTAAGCAGTTTCAAACACAAAATACATTTACTTGCCCAGAAAGTTAAATAAAACCAATTAGTCATACAGCGCCATTGTGACTGTGAAATGTCACATGACAAGATTGATGCATCGCCATGGAAACAGGAATGTCAAACATTCTAAACTAACAGAGATTGTTTTACATTTATTTTCAATTGAAATTCTGATGTCATCACCCAGTCAGTCAATCAGAGCAGTCATGTTACAGTATAATCAGCAAAACGTACTCGGTTACTAACGTAACCTCGGTTCTCTCTAGAAGAGGGAACGAGTACTGCGTTTTATCAAAACGCTACGGGAAAAGTCTCTTTTCACGAAACACTGAAGCAAAAAATTATCCTTTAATTTTCATATATGTAAAACGCGTTGCGGCAGCAGCAGTCAGCTATGGCGAGACGGCTTGCTCGCTCATTGGCTGCTCTGCGGCAACTGCTTAAGCCTATCGAGCGAGGCCTGAGATGACGTCAGGCCAATGAGGGCGCTTCGCGCCGTCCTCGCCACTTCCCGCCGAAACGGGCGTGGCTTACCTCTATAAAAGGAGCTCGAGAAGGCTGATTCACTTGATTTTGATCGCCGAAGCGAACCAGAGTGAACCGTACGCACGGCAGAGAACGCAGTACTCGTTCCCTCTTCTAGAGAGAACCGAGGTTACGTTAGTAACCGAGTACGTTCTCTTACGAGAGTTCTCTCGTACTGCGTTTTATCAAAACGCTACGGGAACCCCTTGCAAAACGCCGTGCGTGCTGGGATAAAAACACTGATCACCGGAAGCTATTTCAGGCACACAGTGCATAATCACCAGATTGACTCACACAGAGTCAGGGAATAAGGGTGGGAGCCTTAATTCCCTATACTGTAGCGTCGTAGAATAGACATGTCCACAGACGCAAGTATAACATCACATAGACAGGGTAGGGAACCTGAACTAATGCGGGAAATGTGGGTCTTACACAGTTCTGCCCAAGATAGTCGGTAGCGCATTGCGCATGGGTTTCAGTGGTCTGACTAGACGGCTGAACAGATTACACCGACAAAAGCTTAGCCTGTAAGGCGGGAACCTCTAGGTTATAAAACCTGATAAATGTAGACGGAGAGGCCCAGCCTGCCGCCGTACATATATCCTGTAGGGAAATCCCGCTGGACCAAGCCCACGAAGAAGCAACGCTTCTCGTAGAGTGCGCTCTGACTCCCAACGGGCATGGAATGCCCTTGACAGTATAAGCTAGCGCTATGGCGTCAACTATCCATCTGGATAGACTTTGTTTCGAAACAGCCATTCCTTTGGAACGTCCGCTGAACGAGACAAAGAGCTGCTCTGTCTGTCTGAAGACAGCAGAGCGGGACATATAAGCTCTTAAAGCCCTAACAGGGCAAAGAAAACTCGAGTCCCCTTCCTCACTCGATGCCGGCAGGGCAGCCAGGGATATAATCTGAGCCCGAAAAGGCGTGTTGAGGGATTTCGGCACATAGCCATGCTTAGGTTTGAGTATGACTTTAGAGTCATTAGGACCAAACTCCAAGCATGCCGGGCTCACAGAGAGCGCGTGCAGGTCGCCTATGCGCTTCACTGAAGCGAGAGCCATCAAAAACACTGTTTTGAAAGACAAATGTTTGAGGCTAATAGACTGGATAGGCTCGAAAGGGGCACCTTTCATGGCCGCTAGGACCGTAGAAAGGTCCCACAAAGGAACTGAAGGAGGTCTGGGCGGATTCAGTCTCCTAGCTCCCCTGAGGAAGCGGATGACTAAATCATTCCTTCCCAGCGACTGACCCAGCGTTGAACCAAAGAACGCTGAAATAGCCGCCACATACACTTTGAGCGTGGAAGGGGATCTGCCCTTATCCAACAGCTCTTGTAGGAAGGAGAGAACCTCCGTTACCTCACATTCGAGGGGTGAAATGCTCCGAGCTGTACACCAGCCGGAGAAAACCGACCACTTCGAAGCATAAAGCCGCCGTGTCGACGGTGCTCTAGCCTGAGTGATGGTATTCACGACTCCCTCTGTGAGACCAAAGGGTATCCGTTGAGCACCCACACATGAAGGGACCACAGTTCCGGGTGTGGGTGCCAAATCGAGCCCCCGGCCTGCGAGAGGAGATTTCTCCTCAACGGCAGTGGCCATGGAGCGATATCTGCCAACTGCATCAGAACTGGGAACCATGTCTGGTTCTCCCAGAACGGAGCTACAAGCAGGACTGGGCATTTCGTTTCCCTGACCCGTTCCAGCACCTGTGGCAGGAGGGAGACGGGGGGAAAAGCGTATAACGGGCAGCGCGGCCACCTCCGGGACAGCGCGCTGTCGGTCTTTGAAAAGAACGCGGGGCAGAGCGCGTTTTCGCGGGACGCGAAAAGGTCCACCTCCGCTCTGCCGAATCTCTCCCACAACAGCCGGACTGTTTGTGGGTGTAGAGACCATTCGCCCGGGGGAACATTGTTCCTGGACAGTCTGTCTGGGCCCACATTCTGAAGCCCAGGTACATGCACTGCTCTCAGCGAGCGTAAGTTGTGCTGAACCCATAGTAGGAGGCGTTTCGCCAGCCTGTACAGGGATATGGATTTCAGACCGCCCTGGCGATTTATGTAGGACACCACAGCCATGTTGTCCGAACGGACTATGACGTGTTCGTCCTTGATGCGGGGACAAAAAACGCGTCATCGCGTTGTGCACTGCCAGCATTTCTAGGCAGTTTATGTGTAGGAGCTTTTCTCGTTCCGACCACAGGCCGAAGAACGGTCTGCCCTCGAGCAGAGCTCCCCATCCCGAGGTGGATGCGTCTGTCGACACCATCCTCACTCTCGAGGAAGTCCCCAGGCTTACACCTGATTGGTACCAGTCGTCCGCCGTCCAAGGCGCCAGGGCTGAAACGCAGCTCTGATCGACCTTGAGGCGTAATCGACCGGTCGCCCACGCTCTGCGCGGTACCCGCGTTTTCAACCAGAACTGCAGCGGGCGCATGCGGAGCAAGCCCAGCCGGAGAACTGACGATGCTGAAGCCATGAGACCCAGCATCTTTTGAAACTTCCTGAGCGGGGTGACAGCGCCGCGGCGGAAAGACCTCGCCGCGCGCTGAATGATCAACACGCGCTGTGGTGACAGCCGCGCTGTCATAGACTGTGAGTCCAGAACGACGCCCAGAAACAAAATCGTTTGGCTGGGGTTCAGTGAACTCTTCGCCCAAATGACCGTGATACCAAGATTCTCGAGGTGATCGAGTAAAATGGTTCTGTGCTCCACGAGCTGTGATCGTGATTGAGCTAGGATCAACCAGTCGTCCAAATAGTTCAGCACTCGCATGCCTCTGAGTCTGAGAGGAGCGAGCGCTGCGTCCATGCATTTCGTAAATGTACGGGGTGCTAGGGACAAGCCGAATGGCAGGACTGTATACTGGTATGTCTGACCCTCGAAGGCGAATCTCAAGAATCGCCTGTGATGTGACGCTATCTGTATTTGAAAATACGCGTCCTTCAGATCTATCGACATGAACCAGTCTTCTCGGCGAACATGCGCGAGAATTTTGCTGGTTGCGAGCATTTTGAAACGGCGTTTCACTAATACTCTGTTCAGTCGTCTGAGATCCAGAATGGGTCTGATACCGCCGTCCTTTTTGGGGACTAGAAAGTATCTGCTGTATATCCCCTGTTCGCTTTGAACTCGGGGAACAAGCTCTATCGCCCCTTTGCTTATCAGTTTTGATATTTCGGCGCGAAGTAGGTGTGCTACATTCAGCGGAACCGAATTTTCGACGCGCGCTGTGAAGCGCGGAGGGCGTCGACAAAACTGTAGCGAGAAGCCTCTCTTTATAATGCCTAAGACCCAGTCCGAAACCCCTGGAAGCGCTGCCCATGCATCTGCATGGTTGGCTAAGGGCCGGATACAGAGCGCGCTCTGTTCGCCGTGCGACAGAGGTGCTATGGGGCTCACAAACATAGGCGTTATGCCTGCGGCATTTGAGGCGGGGGGCGCGCTTAATACAGCGGGCGGAGCGCTCGCCCTTGACCTTACAACAGTGTTTGGCTGAGTGAGGGGGGGCTGCGCGAGTCCCATGGGACTCATGTGTGCGAGTAGATGTGGGCTGTGAGCGGGCACATTTACTGCTTGGGGCGCGCTGCTTGTGTAAGCAGCGCGCGCGCTCACAGGTCTCGTTTTTACAGAGAGCCTGTGATCTGATAGACATAGTGTTCGTGGGCACTGAGTAGTGGGCACTTTTACTATGTGGGGAGCGCAATCGACCTGAGTCGATTTTATTTGCGCGAGCCCTAAGTGCAGGGCTGTGCTTGTGTGTAGGGATGGGCACTGAGAAGTGGGCATCGACACTACATTTATAGCACCATCGGCCGTGGCCGGGACACCAGAAGTACCGTGAGTAAGTGTGGGCGCGGGAGAGCGGGCACAGTTACTGCAATGAGTGCACTGTCTGTCTGAGCAGAGTGAATGCACACAGGTTTCGTCTTTACAGAAACCACAAGGCATGCAGAACATAGTGTTTGTGGGCACTAGGCAGTGGGCACGTTCACTATGTTGCGTGCGTGATCGACCCGAGTCGAATATATGAGCGCGGGCCCTGTGTGAAGGGCTGTGCTAGTGTGTAGGGATGGGCACTAGCAGTGGGCATCTTCTCTACACATATAGCATCATCGGCCGTGCTCGTGGGCAGCAAAAACACGTCAGCAGTTGCCTCTCGGGGAACAAACAGAGTGATTTGCATTCGGCGGCATAAATATTTTCTGTCGGCCGGCCTGGGATTCGAACCTCCGATCCCCCGCGCGCAAGTCTAAGAATCTACCACTGGACCACAGTGAAGATACATTGACAAAGTCAGCGCGAGTATTATCCGCACTGGCGTTTGCTTGTCAGGCATGTACCACGTGCTTGTGGGCAGCAAAAAACACGTCTGCAGTTGCCACTCGGGGAACAAACAGAGTGATTTGCATTCGGCGGCATAAATATTTTCTGTCGGCCGGCCTGGGGTTCGAACCTCCGATCGCCCGCGCGCAAGTCTAAGAATCTACCACTGGACCACAGTGAAGATACATAGACAAAGTCAGCGCGAGTATTATCCACACTGGCGTTTGCTTGCAGGCATATATACCACGTGCTCGTGGCCAGCAAAAAACACGTCTGCAGTTGCCTCTCGGGGAACAAACAGAGTGATTTGCATTCGGCGGCATAAATATTTTCTGTCGGCCGGCCTGGGGTTCGAACCTCCGATCGCCCGCGCGCAAGTCTAAGAATCTACCACTGGACCACAGTGAAGATACATAGACAAAGTCAGCGCGAGTATTATCCACACTGGCGTTTGCTTGCAGGCATATATACCACGTGCTCGTGGCCAGCAAAAAACACGTCTGCAGTTGCCTCTCGGGGAACAAACAGAGTGATTTGCATTCGGCGGCATAAATATTTTCTGCCGGCCAGCCTGGGGTTCGAACCTCCGATCGGCCGCGCGCAAGTCTAAGAATCTACCACTGGACCACAGTGAAGATACATAGACAAAGTCAGCGCGGGTATTATCCACACTGGCGTTTGCTTGCAGGCCTGTACCACGTGCTCGTGGGCAGCAAAAAACACGTCTGCAGTTGCCTCTCGGGGAACAGACAGAGTGATTTGCATTTTCAGAACGCCTGCAAAATGCCAGAATGTGAGAAGAGTGGAAATCGCCCAGATTCAGCGGGGCTGAAAACACTCCATTCTCTTTCGCCAGTGACGCGCGGGAACCGTAGAAACGGTGTTCGGTTGCAGGCAAGCGGGTACTACGCGCTCGCTGGCTGCAAAATGCATCTCTGCAGTCGCCTTCAGGGGACTTACAGAGCAAAGCATTGGCGGCATAAATATATATGCCGCCAGACCGGGATCCGAACCCCGGTCTCCCCGCGGGAGAACCTATAATTCCACCACTGAGCCACAGGGGGATACAGGCTTTGAAAGCGGCGTCAACATGTATTCTTCGGCGTTTGCTGGCAGGCAAGCGTGTAACAGACTCACTTGCTGCAATAATATTTCCAGTCGCCGAACAGGGAACTGAGAAATGTGAGAGAAAAGAGGTCAGACCGACCAACGGTGGGACTAAGAACACTCTTTTCTCCTTCGCCGGTGAATGACGCGTGCAGAGGCAGGGTAGCTTTTCTTGTAACGTAAAGAAAAACTAATCCCGCCGTCCGCTTCCAGGAAGGGCAGCCTCGGAAAGGATGCCTGGCGAGTCCTCAGAGTCACCGTAGGCAATTGGCTCAGAGCGAGCGCGAGCGCTGCATGAGAAGGCGTCTTGAAAAAGACGCAGCTCTTTTAGGGGTGAGTGTTGCAGCGAACACACACACACACAGAAAACAGAGCAATATAGCAATAAAGGATATAGGCGTCGGAAAGCGCAGCAGGTACGGCTGTAGAAGGCGGCGTTGGCCAGCGGCTTCGAGGGCTCGTCCCGCTGAAGTGCTTGCTTCGAACGACGCTTGCTTCCGTGATCCAGCGATGCGTGCGCTTCGCTGAAGAGATTAAAATCAAGTGAATCAGCCTTCTCGAGCTCCTTTTATAGAGGTAAGCCACGCCCGTTTCGGCGGGAAGTGGCGAGGACGGCGCGAAGCGCCCTCATTGGCCTGACGTCATCTCAGGCCTCGCTCGATAGGCTTAAGCAGTTGCCGCAGAGCAGCCAATGAGCGAGCAAGCCGTCTCGCCATAGCTGACTGCTGCTGCCGCAACGCGTTTTACATATATGAAAATTAAAGGATAATTTTTTGCTTCAGTGTTTCGTGAAAAGAGACTTTTCCCGTAGCGTTTTGATAAAACGCAGTACGAGAGAACTCTCGTAAGAGAACTAGACAGGGTGCACTAACAGCATTGTAGACAGGGTGCACTAACATTTTCTTAATCATGCTTTGGCTGGTGTGATGTAAATGTTTTTTATGCATGTCTCACCTGTTTTTTTTTTTGACTCCCCATCCAGATATTTCTGATGATGGCTCGAACGATCAAGTCAGGTCGGTGTTTCAGATGAAACAGGGCAGGAAGACTATTGACATCTACTGGATCTCTGATGATGGAGGTGAGATACGACTGCATGAATGCTACTTAAACTCACTGTGGGAAAAAAAATCATGGCATGAAGTTCCAAACTGGTTCAGTCTGGGTTGGTAGACAACCATGGTTTTGGTCTTGGTAAAGCTCAAGGGGGTCTGATAAACCTCCAGCACAATCTGTTTGCACTCCCATTTTCTTATTATGAATGCTGTTGCTCTCTTTCAGGTCTAACTCTTTTAGTGCCGTATTTGTTGACCAGAAGAAACCGCTGGAAAAAGTGCAAAATCAGAGTGTTTATCTTAGGAGACCAGGAGACCATGAAGGAAGACCGTAAAGAGTGAGTGATCGGTATATCATCATCATCATCTGTTACTAATTTTGACATGCAGAAACAGTGGTTCTTTAAACAGTTGTTCTCATTCCAGCATGAAAATGCTGTTGAAGACATTCCGGCTGGAGTTCGAGGACATTGTCGTGATAACAGACGTGGATAAAGCTCCTCTGCCTAAAAAGTGAGAAATGTTCACAAATAAACATGGACAAAAACTTGCAGGTTTGTAGGAATGCTGCCTTAATGTGCTATCGGAAACATCCTACTTACCACTTCTGAGCACTGTTTGGTAAATGGTCAAATTATTATTTTTAATGTTTTCCTTTTCCTGTAGTGTGTAATGTATCTGTTTATGTTTGTATATAATCTACTAGGCAAGGCAAGGCAAGTTTATTTATATAGCACATTTCATACACAATGGCAATTCAAAGTTCTTTACATAGAAGAAATTAAAAGAATAAAAGAAATAAGAATAATTAAAACAGTTTAGAAAAATAAAATAAAATACAGTACAAACAGTCGGACGAACAGTGGCACAGTGCTCATTCAGTAAATGCATAGCTAAACAGATGTGTTTTGAGTCTGGATTTGAATGTGACTACAGTAGGAGCACGTCTGATCTCCTCTGGAAGCTGGTTCCAGCTGCGGCTGGCATAATAGCTAAGGGCGGACTCGCCATGCTTAGAGTGAACTCTTGGTATTTCTAGCTGATATGATCCTAGTGATCTGAGTGATCTGTTGGGTTTATATTCAGTGAGCATATCTGCAATGTATTGAGGTCCTAGGCCATTGAATGATTTATATACCAGTAATAATACTTTAAAATTCATATTCATATTCATGTTCATATTTTCTAGTTCTGATCAGAATCCTGGCGGCAGCGTTCTGTATGAGCTGCAACTGTCTTATGGTATTTTTGGGAAGGCCAGTGAGGAGTCCATTACAATAATCCACCCTGCTGGTGACGAAAGCATGAACAAGTTTCTCTAAGTCTTGTCTGGAAACAAAGCATCTAATTCTTGCAATATTTTTCAGATGATAGTATGCTGATTTAGTTATTGCTTTGGCATGACTACTGAAACTAAGGTCTGACTCTAGTGTCACACCAAGATTCCTGACTTGATGTTTAGTTGTTTGACCCCTAGAGTGAAGGTATGCGTTCACCTTGAGAACTTCATCTTTGTTTCCGAACGCAATGACTTCAGTTTTGTCTTTGTTTAACTGAAGAAAGTTTTGACACATCCAACTGTTGACTTCGTCAATGCATTGGCACAGGGATTCAATGGGGCTGTAATCGTTAGGCGATAGGGCTAAGTAGAGCTGTGTGTCGTCTGCATAGCTGTGGTAAGCAATTTGGTTCTTTCTCATTATTTGGCTCATTGGCAGCATATAAAGGTTGAACAGGAGTGGTGCAAGAATTGAGCCTTGAGGGACTCCGCATGTCATGGATGTCCACTCAGACTTATGGTCACCTATACTCACATAATAACCTCTCCCATCTAAGTATGACCTGAACCATTTTAGGACTATCCCAGTAAGCCCCACCCAGTTTTCCAGCCTGTCAAGAAGTATGCTATGATCGACAGTGTCAAATGCAGCACTAAGGTCAAGTAGTACCAGCACTGATAATTTGCCTGAATCAGTATTTAAGCGAATATCATTTATTATCTTTATGAGCGCTGTCTCTGTGCTGTGGTGCGGTCGGAAACCAGATTGAAAATTGTCAAAGGATCCATTCAAGCTCAAGAATTTGTTCAGCTGATTGAAGACAACTTTTTCAATGATCTTGCCTATGAAAGGAAGATTTGAGATCGGCCTATAGTTGCTTAATATGGTCTTATCCAGATTGCTCTTTTTCAGGAGGGGCTTGACAACTGCAGTTTTCAGGGAGTTTGGAAAACTCCCAGAGCGAAGTGAGACATTTACCACTTCTAGGAGATCTGCTTCTAAACTGTTTAAGACACTTTTGAAAAATTATGTGGGGAGTGTGTCAAGAGCGCAAGTTGATGTTTTAAGGTGCTGTACGGTTTCTTCCAAAATTTTGCCATCAATTTCTTTGAAATCAGACATAGTACTGTAACTACTTTCTCGGGTGGTTTGATCTGTCTTACCTCAGTGCAACTCAAGGATGTGCTGATCACCTTTCTGATATTATTGATTTTCTCAGAGAAGAAAGAAGCAAACTCACTGCACTTGTTCTCTGAGAGCATTTCACTGGGAATCTGGCTTGGAGGGTTTGTCAGTCTCTCTACAGTAGCAAAAAGAGTCCGTGTGTTGTTTAAATTGCTGTTTATAATATTTGAGAAGAAAGTCTGTCTAGCTTTGCCTAGTTCCATATTGAAAGCATGAAGGCTGTCTTTGTAGATGTTATAATGGACTACAAGTTTTGTCTTCCACCACATGCGCTCTGCTTTTCTGCATTGTCTTTTCATATTTTGCACTGTTGTTGAGTTTCTCCAAGGTGCTTTTTGTCTGCCACTCTTCTTCCTGACTTTAACAGGAGCAATATCATCAATTATACCTTTAACTTTTGAGTTAAAAGAATCAAGGAGAAAATCAACAGAGTCTGCAGATATGCTTGGTGTTAAGGATATAGCCTTCATAAATAGTACACTAGTGTTCTCATTTAAGCATCTCTTCTTGACAGACACAGATCTAGCTTCAGTGGCAGGAGAGATCAATATATCAAAGAAAATACAGAAATGATCAGACAGTGCTACATCCTTAATAACAATCGATGAAATGTTTAGACCCTTACTGATAAGTAAATCTAGAGTGTGTCCACGATTGTGTGTGGGTCCATGTATATGCTGAGTCAGATCAAAAGTTTTTAAAACACTTTTGATTTCTTTCGCCATATTATTCTCTGCACTATCTATGTGGATGTTAAAATCTCCAGCAATGGCAAAACAGTCAAACTCTGAGGTAATTGTTGATAACAGTACTGTAAAGTCCTCAGTGAAGGCTGGAGAGTATTTTGGAGGCCTGTAAATAATGATAAGTAAAATGCGTGGAGCACCTTTCAACACAATACCCAGATATTCGAAAGAAGGGTAATTCCCAAATGATATTTGCTTACATTGATAGATATCTTTAAAAAGAGCAGCTAGACCCCCACCTCTCTTAACAGCTCTGAAGACACTCATAAAAGTAAAGTTAGGGGGGGCTGCTTCATTGAGGACTGTTGCACTGTAGCTGTCTTCTAGCCAGGTTTCATTTAGAAGCATAAAATCCAGGTTGTTTGTGGTTATTAAATCGTTGACAAGAAGTGATTTATTTTTAAGTGAACGAATGTTTAAAAGTGCTAACTTAACAGTCTTACTTTTTGTCCCCACATCAATCTTACTTTGACGTGTAATAGGCACCAGATTAGTTAGGTTTGCTGCACGGCTATCGAAGGCCTTAGATTTTCTATCTTGTAATAGAACAGCAATAGAGAAAGATACAGGCACACTGGGTTCCCGCTTGTTCTGTAAACATTTGAGAAAGTTACTGTTATCAGAGCGGGGACCCAAAACACATCACTGAGAGCTGGTATCAGTTGTTTTTGGTTCACCTCGAGCAGATGGAGGAGGGTGTGGGCCCTGGCGTTGTGGTAGAGGCCGAAGAGCTCTCACAGAAGGGGGAGGGCGAGCTGGGCCCGCAGGCTTTGGTGTGGGTGGTAATGGTGCCTGTCGTTTTTTGGTTGGTATCTGGGGGCTTGCAAAAGAGTGGGATAGTCTGGTTCCAGCATATACCAGTTCTTCCATTTTCTGTGAGAAACACAGTAGTGGCGATGCTGGAGAGAGGGATAGCGTGTCTGGTGAAAGGGGCTGTTGCTTTGGTGTTATAGGAGGTTGTGATATGCTGTCCTGGCTTCCCTGGCTGATTTCCAGGAAGTCGTCCTTGGGTGTTGAATCTTCAAGCAGTTCTGATATGTTTTTTTGTGGGCAGGGCTCAGCTGAGATTGTGTCCGTGAGCAGAGGTTGTTGTGGCGGAGTGGTGTTATCATTGTCCTTGTGTGATATGTCAACCGCATGTCCATTTTGCTGCTGAAGTGAAGTCCCGTGGTCATTCATACTGTGTCCATGTGTGTGTGTGCCGTTCAGATTGAGTGGATTGGCACAAACTGCAGAAGGATGATTGAGAGAGAAGTAGAAGTTGTCCTTTAACACTCTTGAACCAAGTTTGTTTGGGTGATGGCCATCCCGATGAAAAAGTTGTCTCTGACTCCAGAAAAGATTGAAATTGTCAATGAAGTTTACTTCTTTTATATTGCAGGTTTTTTGCAGCCATGTATTTAGCCCAAGCAACCGTGAAAACCTGTTTGTTCCTCTTGCTGGGAGAGGTCCACTGATGAATGTTTGAACTTTCAGTCTTTTAAGTGTTTCAAAAAGTTCATTAAAATCCTTCTTAAGGAGTTCTGACTGCTCTTTATGAATATCATTCTTCCCCACATGTATGATGAGTCGATTTGCAGTCTTATGTTTCATCAGAATGTTCTGAAGTTCCCTGTTTATATCAGAAGTTGTTGCTTGTGGAAGGCAGCATGTAGTTGTATCCCTGCCGCTAATGTTTCTAATTATGGAGTCCCCCACTATCAGGACTGGTGGTGTGGTGCAATGGATAAGACACATGCCTTTGGTGTGAGAGACTCGGGTTCGAATCCACTGTGAGACACCAATGTGTCCCTGAGCAAGTTAACCCCTAGTTGCTCCAGAGGCGTGCGACCTCTGACATATATAGCAATTGTAAGTCGCTTTGGATAAAAGCGTCAGTTAAATGAATAAATGTAAATGTAAATCAGAGCTGAGTGCCGCTGTCTGCTCGACCTTGAGCGCCAGTTAGCATCAGTGTTAGCTACTGGCCCATTCAGTCTGTGTTCGATCACATTCATCACATTTGGGGATTCCTCATTTGCATTCATTAGTACTTCAAATCTGTTCTCAAGATGTATAGGTGGTGGTAGAAGACCAATGTTTGCAATCCTTGTCAGAGCTGTATCTGGGGTAGAGGATGCTACTGCGGCAATATGTGATGCTCGTGACAATCTGGTGTCTCGAGTGCCTTTGGGTCTAGCTCCCTGTTCGTGCCATCGATTAGTAAGTCGATCGGCTTGTTTCTCTACCTGTCGAGGAGCACTAGTTTCATGGGACTCACCGGTATGTTGAGGGTGTCCATGACGAAGCTCTGTTGTGTGCTCCGTCTGGTTTGGTGGTCCCATAAGTAACTTTGTTTCGAGAACTGCAATCCTTTGTAAAAGTCTGTGGCAGTTAGTGCAGCAAGTAGATTCTTGAATCTGAAGAGGCATTTTCTCTTATCCGTATGAATGTAGGCAGTTGTGTTTTCCTTTCCCGGAATGTAAGCTGGTCGGGTAAAAGAATTCTGCGTTTTTGTAGTAATCCAAACTTTGTTGTCTGAGCACTGTGCTGTTTGCTGAAGTTAAAATTAGGTGATAAAAGGAAATAAAATATAAAATATAGGAGATAAAATGTAAAAGCGATAGAGCAAAGCGCGGAGCAGTAAGCAAGAGCGTCCGAACAGTAGCTGAGCAGGAAGTGAGTCTAAAGTAATCTACAAAGCTCATAGTCTCCCACAAAGCAATTTATTCTATCTAACAGAGAACACTTATCCAGACCTGTCTAAAATGCTTCGATCGAAGTCCAGATATCTCTTCCTCAAAAGCCCATGTCACAATGTGAAATATTAGCATAATGAGTGCAAAAAGGCAAGGTTTCTGTGAATTGAACGAAGTGTTGTCGTCATGTCACGGAGGCGCTGTGTGTTGGAAACTGCTTTTGCTTTCAGAGGTCAATAAGAGTTTCAGATTTGTTTATAAAGCCTTACCTGAGCTGTACAACTCAAATGTTTTCTTGTGCACAGTGCATTTTACAGAGGACAGCTTCCTGAACCAGGGAAAGTACAATGCCGGCTATAAACTTTAGACTAGTTACCACTGTGAAACGTTCTGCTCAAGTCGTGCTTGTGTAACGGAGGCCAGTAAGACCTGAGAGAGTAATCCTCACTCCCCTGATCTCAAGAAGTGCAATAGCAACTGGCACTGCAGTCTTAAGCGTCCTTGTTATTAGCGCACCTGCTTCCCATGCTGGAGACGCTGGTTCGAGTCCGACTTGGAGCGGGGTGAGTAGGACCGGAGGGGTTACAATGGTGCCATGACACGGATGGGAGTGAGGTTTAGGGGGTGAGTGTAACATAGGCCAGTAAGAGCTGTGAGAGTAATCCTCACTCCCCTGTTCTCAAGAGGTGCACTAGCAACTGGCACTGCAGTCTTAAGCGTCCTTGTTAGCGCGCCCATTCCCATGGAGATGCCTGTTAAACTTGCAAAGTCCAGAGGGGTTAAACTTGCAAAGACCAGAGGGGTTAAACTTGCAAAGTGGGTACCAATTGATTGGCTTGATCATCCCATTTTCAGAATCTGACTGGGGCTTGAACTGATAAGGTAATATCAATGACATTAATTTTAACTATGCATTTACAAATGCTATAGAAGCCTTGGAAGCTTAAGCTCGTGATAATGGCGAGGCCTGTTACATTTCCGATGCATGCTTGAGGTGTTTATCCAATCACAACCTAATGGTTCAGGTGGCCAATCAGAGCACTCTGAGTTTTTCGGAAGGAGGGGCTTTGAAGAAATCAGCGTGTTTCAGACAAACTGGGATTAGAGGAGCTGTAATAATGTACAGTATGTAAAAAATCTTCTTCCTCTCTGTTTCTGTAGTTGGCAGCGGTATGAGAAAAACATCGCCCCCTTCATGCTGAGTGAAGAACAAGATGGAGGAGACGTACAGGAACTCAAGAGACTGTGTCCATGGAAAGTTTCCAACAAAGACCTGGAGGCCATAAAACCCAAGGTGTGTGTGCTTGCTGGTCTGGGTCGTTTTGAACACGAGTATGATCCATCAGACCCTCTATTTGACTGTCTTTTATTTTCAGGTGGAGAGGTCGGTGAGACTAAACGAGATCATCAAGAAGAACTCCATCCCAGCGGCTTTGGTTGTAATGTGAGTATTGCTAGTTAGAGCAGTTTACCCATCCCATATGATATGTCATTTTCATGTATCAATCCAAAGTGATTCACAAATGAGTGACATTACAAGCAATTGGTCATACTTTTGGATAATTTGGGGCCTTTGAGAACGAAAGCAAAACCAGTTTATGCTTCTTAACTCGCTTAACTAATATGACCAGCGTTGCCAGTCAATGTATGCCTGATAACAGCTCTAAACAGAATGTGTGTGTGTGTGTGTGTGTTTCAGTTCTCTTCCAGTCCCTGATGTCAACTGTCCCAGTTCTCTCTATATGGCCTGGGTGGAAGCGCTGAGTTACGGCATCCACTGTCCCGCCCTGCTCATTCGAGGAAACCAAGAGAACGTCATGACCTTCTACTGCCAGTAAAACACTCACATTAATGTGAGTTCATCATCAGGGCCGGCGCTAGCCATTTGGGTGCCCTAAGCACAAATGATTGGTGGTGCCCCCGTTAAACCCCCGTTAAAATAAAAGACTCAACATGCAGGGCTAAAGCCCCGGATCTTTTGCACTACTACCATAGGCGTCAATTTCGGTGGTGGGGACGGTGGGTACGTGTACCCACCAGATTTCGTCATGAGTCATTTTGTACCCACCACTTTTAACTTCCGTCCATATTAATTTGACTTTTGGTTTGATTTTTTTGACAGTTTTCAGTGGTTATGAGGAGAAATATGAGAGAGAAATTTGGTAATCATTGTCTGACCCCAAAAAAAAAAAAAACATTAGAATATTCATTTTATTGTATTTTATTTTTCGTGTTCGCATTTATGAGGGAAAAAACAACGTGTCAGTTCTCGGTTACAGACGTGAGCGCTCTGAAAGCGGCACTAAAATACTGCTTTAAAACTTTCACAGAGACCTCAAACAGAATAGCTGCCTTTCTATAAATTGAATTTCATTTTGTATTAATTATATCTTAATTTTAATCAATGTTTCATGAACCAATTGCCTGGATTTAATAAATAAGAAGTAAATATCAGACAATAGATAATCACGACATGGAGGTGCCGGCGAGTGAACTGGAGTTCGTCTCATAAATGAACCGAAACTCAGTATATAATGCACATTCACATTCACAGCGTATTTAGACACATTTAGATGCATTTATAATCATTACTTTTACCGGTTCTTTGTGGCAAGCTTTATGCGTGTGGTCGTGCGCTTGAGTGCGGCTATATTACGTAAACGCTCATTATCCTGTAGGCTATAGAAGTAATTAAATTAATATAAAGGGGCGATTTGTCCACGAATGACTTAAATGAACAACTAGCCTACTAGTCGACTAGAAAAAACTAGGAAGCAGCCCTTATTCCACATATTTTCGAACCAAGCAACAGGGCATCTGGGTTGAGCAAGCGACCCTGCGGAATGAACGAGCGGAGCAGAATATTCAGAAATGCGTTCTCCACTCACAAGCTCTGATCGGAACAAATCCGAACCTCACTGTCTGCTGAACTTGCGCAGAAACATCAAAATATAACCAGCTTTTTAAAATGTTTTTTAAAACGTAACACTATTTTAGCACATATTATGAGCTTATTGGTGATTTTTTATATAATTATTGACAAAATTTTAATATAGTAAAAGTTTTTTGTTTTTTGAAAGTTTTGGGTGGGCCTGTTGAAAATGCCTGAGCTACAGGACATCGTCTTTCAAAACATAACCTGCACGACAGAGAGAAAAAAAATGAATGCGTCATTGTACCCAGCACTTCTGAAAATGCACTTCCGAATGCGTCTCTGTCCCCAGCACATTTCAAACCAAACTGACGCCCATGACTACTACTAGCGACGCCCCTGGACATGCATACACGTAAGGGCTACAAAACTAACATTTTTATTTAAAACATTGTCTTACCTGCAAGCAAGCATCATCCCGCTGTCTCTTCTTTTTTCTGCCCCTGACTCTTGGTGCCTTTTCGAGGCCATGTCTAAGTTCGGTGTCTACCAAATTTGACATTGAGGCATAATCGAACAGACCACTGGAAGGTGGGGAAGGGGGGCACCAGAGGGAGACTGGAGAGAGGGCCGCACAGGAGATTCACCTTTTTCTCGACTAATTTGGTCTAGGCCTATATTACTTTTGTATTGCTTTTGTATATTAAAGGAGAACTCCGGTCAATTTTAACATTGAGCTCATTTTTTTGTACATTTGGAGTGCTGTCAATACAGAGAACAATGACAAAAATCGGTGTTGCCTACACCGAGTTATTCTATTTTTAAAATTTGCACCCTGTTGACTTCAATGGGGCAAGTACTAAACCTGCTTTTAGGCTCTTAACATCCTTGATGTGTCATTACAAGTGCACAGAAAATGTGAGTGATTCCTTCTGAGTGAACACGAGTGAATCTGACTGCAGTAGATGTGAAAGATATGTATAAAAATGATGTTATTTGAGCCAGCCCAAATACCTGTGTTTACATCCTGTTTTTCGGTTGAAGTCCAAAGTAATCGATTGCCGAGTTCATGCGCGTGATCATAGGTAACTAAACCTATGCGTGTGAACTCGACAATCGACTACTTTGGACTTCAACCGAAAAACAGGATGTAAACACAGGTATTTGCGCTGGCTTAAATAACATCATTTTTATTAATATCTTTCACATCTACTGCAGTCAGATTCACTCGTGTTCACTCAGAAGGAATCACTCACATTTTTCTGTGCACTTGTAATGACACATCAAGGATGTTAAGAGGCTAAAAGCAGGTTTAGTACTTGCCCCATTGAAGTCAACAGGGTGCAAATTTTAAAAATAGAATAACTTGGTGTAGGCAACACCGATTTTTGTCGTTGTTCTCTGTATTGACAGCACTCCAAATGTACAAAAAAATGAGCTCAATGTTAAAATTGACCGGAGTTCTCCTTTAACATGCTTTAGACATATTGTATTTGTTATTTATACTAGTAGCCTATTGTGATGATTTTTCACGACCCAGATTTTTTGGTGCCCCCCAAGCACTTGGTGCCCTACGCGCAGTGCGTGATGTGCATGTGCGGAGCACCAGCCTTGTTCATCATTAAACACAATTATTCCTGAAGGTGAAGCTGCTGTCAGTTTCAGTCATGTGAAGATGTTAAACTTGCTGTGAATCAAACCTGTTGAACTGAAATGAGCTGCTTAATCCTTTTGTGCACTGATTCTGTTACAATGTATATGTATATCACATGGTCATATGTCTGTATTATCTTCAAGGGTGTCAGGTCAGACAAAGTCGACTACAAATAATATATATATATTTACACTATATTCAGCACAAACTCTGCTACAATAATATATCAGCAGCATATATGTAAAAGTTTGTAGTTTTGAGATAATGACATTTATGCGTGGTTTGTGAAAAAAAAAAGAAAAAAGTCTCACTGAAATAAGACCATGAAACCCATACTGATTATTTCTTCACAAGACTTTTGAAAATTGTATCACGTAGCCAAGAATATTTGCTCCAAAACTATGTGAAAATCGCCCTGACTGCTCATTCAGATAAGACAATATATTGATTTACAATTTGTACGACGTGTTTTGTGTGAGAAAGCTTTATGCGGGAGGTGTGATCACGTCATTAATATGTAAGTTATTCACACCTGAGAAAGACAAAGACCCTCCCCTAACGGCCCTATTAGGAGCAATCAGGTCCTATCATTATGAGCAACCTTGCACAAAGAATGAGGAGATTTAAAATAGAATGGCTTTTTGATTGTTTGGATTTTATTTACAACACAACATAATCCAAAGATACAAAACAAATGACAAAAAAGCACTTATTGACAACAATGATCCAAAGACAGAGACCTTTGTGCCATTCCTAAAAACATTGTACAATTTCCAAGGTGTTTGATTTTCACTTTACCATGTTCATGTACAGAGACTCATGTGGATGTTGAAGTCAGCAGGACTCAGTGGCATCTGGGCCCTGAAAGAAAAAAAAAGTGAACATACTGATATAAAGAGAAAGGCCTGCACGATTTTGGGAATAAATTTAAGATTTTTTTCTGGTTAAAATTGCTTTTTAAAATTCACAGTATACACACACACACAAATGTTGCCAACAATATATAATATATTGAACACCAGGTTTGTTGTGCCTTGTAGGCATAGGCTATGCGCAGTGCTGCATAAAATAATAATAATAATAACCTATAGCAATAACCTATTGCAGCCTGTAAATCTTCCAAAAGATTTCAGTAACAACTAAGCTAGAGAAAAATATATTGATTATCATATGTTACTTCAAATGTTTCCATTCGTTATGATGATATGAAATGAGATAATAGTAAAAACATGAAGCCGTTTGGTGCGTTTTGCTTTTCAAACGCGATCGCGTTCCAAAATATGAAACATTATGGTTAACATATACATATCTACGTTTGAGCAGATATCCACAAACACAGTAACAGTAAACACGGGTCTAAATATTATAATATTCACCATATATCTAGCAACAGTTCAACTGCAATGTGAAATTTATGCAACAATAACAAACTAATATGTAAGAATTTCTTACCTTACATCTTTCTTGTCTTCAAATCGCGTTCTTCTTCTTCTGATGTAAATCCAATGTAAGCTCACGGCACGTCTTTCAAACTCGACGAAAAGCAGAGACTTGTGAAGTTTTTTCGTGCTTTGTTTTTGAGGTAACGAGCGCGTTCACGTTCCATTTGGAGTCTTTATTATTTCTGTGTTAATTATCATAACATAATGTGATCTTAATAAAGATTTCAGACATCATTGAATATTCTTTAGATGTCTAAAATACTAACACGATATATGTGTGTTTTACGAATCTCTTTGCATATCTGGTGTGTTTATGTGTCTTTATGTTTTTCACTAATCTTATCTGTATCAATAACTGTTGAATATGATTCTGTGAGCAGCTCTTAAGAATAATCATTATTTGTCTCAGCAGAATTAAATCTGGTTTATCCTTAGAAAGGCAGACGTGAAGTGATGTCACAATAAACTGTCAATTAAATGTAATAAAAATGTAAAATTTATATTTGATTGGTTAATATTTAGTATATTATGTTACTTACATGCACATTTCAGTTTCCTGGAATAAATTAGTGGTGTGAATCTTTGGGTCGACGGCAAATCGATTTGATTCATGATTCATACGTTTTCGATTCAAGTGATTTTTGCAATTGATTTTTACGATTTATAATGAGATACAATTAAATTAATGATTCGATTCTGAATTTCAAAAGTGCATTCATAAAATTATGTAAATGCTTCCCATAACGTTTCTTATTAATGGTGTGAATCACACAGAAACCTTCAGTGGGTCAAAGAGTTAAAATAAAAACCCTTTTTCCCATTGATAGATCTTAGTTCTTAATGATGATACATCACTTTATTTTATTAGCCTATGAAAATGCTATATGTAGAAATTTACATAAGCCAAGTTTTAAAAAAGGCTTTAAAAGTATATTTTCATGTTTACTATAGTGCAGTGGTGGAAAGAGTACTAAAAAAATTGTACTTAAGTAAAAGTATTGCTACTTAAGAAATAATTTACCTGAGTAGAAGTAGAAGTACTGAAAAATAACATAACTCAAGTAAGAGTAAATAAGTTGTTTGCTGAAAAACTACAAGTTACTACGTTACAAAGTAGGGGTGAGCGGGGCACAAACTAACGTGGGGTTAGTTGTAACACACATGATTGGAAACTTTCCACAAATGTCAGCATGATGAAACACGAACTGCTCCGAGACACGAAGATCCGAAAAATCCACAAAAACCAAGACACATGAAACCAGGAAGAATGCTCAGAAATGCAGTGAGACACAAACAAAACTTCACAGTGAGTGATGGGGTGAACCAGGCTTATATGGGATGAACTAAACAAGATAATAAGACACAGGTGAATGTGATAATAAGTGTTGATGAGTCCGGGCAGTGAGTTCTGGGAAATGTAGTTTGTGAGTGAAATATGATAGTCTGGTGTGGAGTGCCCTCTGGTGGCTCTCAAGGGCACTCCAGCTGGTGACTGTTACACTGTGTTTCTGTCTATCAAAAAATACATGGTGTAAGAAGCGGGATAAAATGGCCCAGGGACTTCGCCGTAACGATCCGTTGATCTTTGATGACAACATTGCAGATAACTGGAGAAAGTTTGAAAATGAATGGCACATCTACTGCTAAACATAAATTTATAAATCATAGAAAGTACAAGCCTACACATTGTTAAACCTGGCCGGTCCCGAAGCGGTTGACAAGTCTGAAACATTTGTGTAAGCTGACGGGGAAGATCATGAGGAGGTACTTCCAACTAAATTCTCTGAATTGTGCTTATCCGCAAAAAAAAGTCATCATGTATAGACATGCGTTTACTAATTTAGGCAAAGAAATGTGAATTCGGATCACTGCAAGTTGAACTCATTAGAGGCCGCATAGTCCGCGGTAAAGAAAATGACACTATTCACAAACAGTTACTCAGTGAAAAAAACTCACCTTGGACTTGGTTTTTTATGGGGTTAGATTTCAGTCAGAATTCTGCGCGCGCACGATCACATTTTGAGCGTGCAAAATGGCATTTCGCACGCGCGTGAACTGAGTTTTGCGGAGAAATGTTCGTCTCGCAGATAAGAAAATATTGCGAGCGAACGAAAATCAATTTTGCATTTAAAATAAGTATTTGGATGTGCGCGGACGTTCTCTTTTGCGTGTGCAAAGTTTCACTTTCTTGCTCCTTTCATACCAGCCGTGAGCGCTCTCTAAGCGCAGACAGCTCGCTTGCTCAACACAACCCAGCGTTACAATATGCCATAATTCCAGCCAATCAGAGATAAGACTGCTAAATTCTGATTGGCTGGCTTGAAAACCAATCACAAGACTCCCTGCATTACCGACTGCGGAAGAGAACTAGTGCAGTTGAGTTTATTATTTATGAAAAATATTCAAAAACTTCACTGTAATTCACTGTATTGTTGGCAATTTCAGTTCACACATCACCGCTGTCCTGATGGTTATACTACAAGACTTATTTTGTATAAATATTGTTTTGCGTATTTTTTATGATTATTATTTATGGCACCTTGTATGAAAGAAATAAAGTCAAACTGGATTGTAACAAGTGAAGAAGCAGTGATCTTGAGAGATATGTTAGGGTGTATGTGCTGTTGCTGCCAGTCATTTGAATTAATTCAGGAAAAACTTACAAAATAATAATACATTTAAGGAAAATTTCTGTTAAAGTTTTTATTAACTTTATTGAAAATAGGATATTTTACTTTAATTTTACAGTTTTTGTAGTGAGGAAGGAGATTAATAGCCTTGAATAAAAGTTTGAATTTGGATCTGTTCCTGTAATAACTTGAGAGAGAGATACAGTAGGTCTGAGAATTAAAGACTGATCATTTACTGAGTTCAATACAGCGCATCACAGCTGGATCCACATGCACAAACAACAGCTTCTGAACTGCACTAGACTGTTGTAAATATTCACATACAACTTTTAAAGTAACAACATGTAACTTTTGAACCTTCATAATATATTTCCAAGACCCTTGTGATAGTACATCGACTTACAATAGGTTGAATGAGATGTCTGCCAGAGCCTGACGGGGTCTGTATCGCTTTTACTGGCACTATGTAACTTCGGGGTGCGGGTAGTAACCTGCGCCCAAAAAGAACTACAAAATTCGACTGCTTTACGGCATACGTCACTTCGCCCACCACTTCCTCAAATGTGGCCAACCAGCGCGTTTCTTTTCGTACGTCTGTTTTCGTCATGGCCGAAGCAGCAGCGAAACGTAAGAAGTCCAAGGTTTTGTCGGAGTAGAGTCGGAAGAGGAAAAGGGAGAGTAATAAACTGAAAGTCAGGACGAGGATCAATATTGGTCGAGCGTTTGCTCGCTGGCGTTAGCTTATGGAGGAAGAGAGTTACCAGACCGATGCTGACTTGGCCGTCATGCTGTTGAACTAGTAAGTAACTGTAAATTGCTTGCATACTATCTTTAGTTTTTCTAATCTGTTGTCTGCCTGGCTACGTTACGGAAACTATCTGGTCCTCCATTTATTTATCTTCATGAATCAGCTAGTAGATGAGCGAATTATCAATCTGGTAGCTAGTAAACACTAACATGGTAGTTTTAGATGGTTAGGATGCTATCGCTATCATTCTCGTTCAGATTTGAGCATTGCAATCGACATGCAAATCGCAAATGTTTGAGTTAAAATGTTTAGTCTACTAAACATGTATAAATTATGAAAGGGGGAAGATTAATAATATTATCATTGCCCATATGAAAAAAACCTGCATGCTTCATATACAGTAACCGTAAATCATTTTACGACAGCGGTAATGGACAATTCCGCTTCCAACCTGTAGTGCGACCGCAGAGGAAAAGTTCCATGTTGTTGCTTTAAATCTCACTCTACAACAATTCCTCACACAAAGCATCACATCCCGAATATTTGGATTACAGCCCAGTAATAAAATAGTGTATTTTATGAGAGCATATTAATAAATTATACTCCATGATAAACAAAATAAATAAAATACTGCACGATTATCACTGTAGTGTTGTTTTTTGTAATCTTTGAAATGCCAAGTCATAATAGATGAAATGTTCTAATTTCAAATTAAGTACATTGTAAATCAGTAAAGTCAACTGCATTAAAGTGCACTTAATATGCCCAAGGTCACAAGACTGATTTGGAGCAGATGATCACTGGATTGATCATGCTGTGCCATCATTGCCACACATGGCACATTTTGAGGTCACTGCTCCAGTGACAATCTGTTTTGTTTTTTTGCAAAAAAAAATTCTACATACACTCTCAATAGTCAAAGTTATTCCTTCATCTCACTCGTTTCTTTCTCTTTGACTGGAATCTCAAACAGGGGTTTTTAAAGGCTCTCAGTAACCAGTACCAGTCTATTGTTAGTCTACCATTACTGGGTTGTTTGGATGTAAAATGTCTGAAAACATTTGTCAGAAAAAACGAATGCACGTCAAATTAAACAGGGAAATAACACGTTTCGCTGCCTAGCAATAACCAATGCATTCTCATCCTAGGGCGTCATATACTGACGCTTTTGACATTTCGTCAACATCCGACGCACATGGCACCCTTTAGCGTCAATATGAGACACAGATTATGGGTAGGTTTATGGGTAGGCGCCTCCTAGCGGTCTAACCCTAACCCTACCCCAGACCTAAACCTGTCTGGGGTAGGGTTAGGGTTAGACCGCTAGGAGGCGCCTTCTGGCCCATATTTATCTGCGTCTCATATTGACGCTAAAGGGTGCCATGTGCGTCGGATGTTGACGAAATGTCAAAAGCGTCAGTATATGACGCCTTGGGATGAGAACGGTCTGCAGCAGTTGTCTGGATGTGAAATTTAAAATGTAAATTATGAAAATTTACATATTTTCTTGGTAATCCTTTATTCTGCAGAAATTGTAGTTTCACTGATACTGACTGACACATATGCCAATATGCAGATATAGAGAAATACAAATAAGGAGGAAGTACAATATGAAAATTAGTTTTAGAACAATACACAAATGATGTGATGAGCTGAATGAGGGATGAGAGCAGATATAATAATCACATTGCAAACAGAAACATCAGACCAGAGTCCTGCACGGGTTCGGGTACCCGATGAGTGACCCGCAAATTTTGCTCAGACGGGTGAAAAATATCAACCTGTGTCGGATACGGATACAGGTGCGGGTCGGGTCGGACACGGGTCTAAACTCGGGTCTAAACTCGGGTTTAAAACAATCATGTGCAAACGTAAAAATATATGCATATTTTTAGGAACACATCTACAAAAAATATGTCTGTATTTCAAGTTGATAAAACAATTTAAAATCCACATCAGTTTATTTGTGCACACACCCTCCCAGGAGTCACTATACCTACTTTCACCTTTAAAAATTCATCATAACTGCGCGCGCAATCTGCTTGCAGTCGTCGAGATGGATGCTGAGGATTTGAAGAAAACCAATCAATCAAAAAAAATTTTCTACACCCAGCAGTAGTAAAGGGTAATGTCTGGTCCTTCCCCTGAAGAATGAACAGTTAGCTACAAGTATACTACAATAATAATTTGTTCTATAGCGCGGTGCCTTCAATTAATAAACATATATTCTCAGGGGTTTGAGAATAAAAAAAAACAGGTTGAGCATAAGAAAAAGTTCAAATAAACCCTGAGTTCTCTTACGAGAGTTCTCTCGTACTGCGTTCGTAGAACGCTGCGGGAAAAGTCTCTTTTCACGAAATACTGAAGCAAAATTATCCTTAATTTTCATATTTGTAAAACGCATTGCGGCAGTGCACAGCCATGGCGAGACGGCTCGCTCACTCATTGGCTGTTCTGCGGCAACTGCATGAGCCTATCGAGCGAGGGCTGATGCAACATCAGACCAATGAGAGTGCTTCGCGCGCTCCTCGTCACATCCCGCCGAAACGGGTGTGGCCATCCCCTATAAAAGGAGCTCGAGTAGGCTGATTCAACTGATTTTCATCTCTTCAGCGAAGCTCACGCATCGCTGGATCACGGAGAAGCAAGCGTCGTCGAGGCAAGCTTTTCAGCGGGACGAGCCCTTGAAGCCGCTGGCCTTCGCCGCCTTCTACTGCCGTACCTGCTGCGCTTTCCGGCGCTTCATATCCTTTATCTGCTCTGTTTTGTGTATGTGTGTGTGCAGTGTTCCCGAACACTCACCCCTAAAAGAGCCGCGTCTTTTTCAAGATGCCATCCTGTGGCTCGTGCCGAGCCCCGCTCATCGAGGGAGACCGCCATGTTATTTGCGTCTTCTGTCTGGGCGAAGAACACGCAGCGCTCGCGCTCGCTGACGGCGGCTGCCCTCACTGCGAGCTTTTGCCGATGGCGACTCTGCGGACTCGCCTGGCACAGTTCTCCGAGCCTGCGCCCCCCGCCGCGTTGCCGCGCCGTAAGAAGCGCCGCTCGCAGCGGGCCCCGGAACCCACCTCTTCCCGACAAAGCTCGCCGGCTCGCCCGCCAGCTTCACCGGCTTCCCCCGAAGCACTTCCTGATGCTCAGCGCCCGCAGTCTGCCGCCGCTTCATCTGAGGAAGTTGTTTCTGAAGTCGAGTCGGTCGAAAAGGATTCCTGCTCTCTGCTAGCTTCAGGCAGTGAAGACTGGGCGAGCTCTGCGGATCTCACGCCTCCTGCCCGAAAGCCGTCGGCTAGAGCTAGCATCGAGAGGGAGCTCATGCGAGTACTCGCGTTGGCCGCGGCGAGCCTCGGCCTCGAGTGGTCTGCACCGGAACTCCCCTCGCGCACCCGGCTTGATGGTAGCTTCCTCCCTGGTGAGCGCACTTCTCCTGTGTCTAAGCCCGCTCCGTTTCTTCCTGAGCTTCATGAAGAAGTGGCGAAGGCCTGGAACGCTCCCTTTTCTGCACGAACACGTTCGTCTGTATCCCCAGCATTTTCCTCCCTGGATAATGCTCAGGACCGAGGCTACCTCACTCTGCCGCCGGTGGAACAGGCGATAGCAGCCCACCTTTGCCCGCCCTCTGCTGGACGGCGGACTAAGCCAGCGCTGCCGTCAAAAGCCTGCCGCATGACGTCGTCGATGCTCGCGCGGATCTTCTCCGCCGCTGGGCAGGCGGCATCGGCTTTGCACACCATGGCCACGCTTCAGGTGTTCCAAGGCGATCTCCTCCGCAAACTGGACGAGATAGGACCTGAAGCTATCTGCATCGCGGACCTGAGAAGCGCGTCGGATCTTTCCCTCCGCGCTACCAAGGCTGCAGCACAAGCCATGGGACGCTGTATGGCTTCCGCTACCGTAGCCGAGAGGCATTTGTGGCTGACGCTCACGGAGATGGCTGATGCAGAGCGCAACGCGTTCCTCGACGCCCCGCTATCCTCCGCTGGCCTTTTTGGATCTTCTCTCTCCGAGCTCGTGGAGAGATTTTCCGAAGCCCAAAAAGCGTCACAGGCGTTCAAGCACTTCCTGCCGAAGCGCCCCAGTTCTGCAGCGGGCCGTGAGAAACAGGCCCCTCGGAGCTCACAGCCTCAGCCCCCGCCTTCGGCCGCCCCCTCACAGCGACAGCAGCGCGGATCACGCCCTCGCTCTCGCTCTACTAGCCGCCGCCCCACTCACCGCGGGCCGCGACCAAGGGTTGTGTTGAAGCCGGAAGCCCCAAAGAAATCCTAGCACGCTAGGAAAGCGCAGGTGTGTAAGCCCCGTTGCGACCAGGGCCCTCACCAAAGCGCACCGCTGTCTCAGTCCCAGGAATTGCGACTGCTTCAGCGCTCTCAGCAGAGCACAAGCCCGCACAGCTGCCCGCTTGCCTGCACACAAAAGCCGTTTTTACGGCTACCCAGATAAATCCCGAAAAGAGTGTATTTTCTGGTGTCCCGGCCAAGGCCGATGGTGCTATAAATGTAGTGTTGATGCCCACTTCTCTGTGCCCATCCCTACACACAAGCACAGCCCTGCACACAGGGCCCGTACTCATAAGATCGATGCAGTTCGGTCGCGCCCCAAACATAGTCAAAGTGCCCACTTCCCAGTGCCCACAAACGCTATGTCTGGCGAGCCACAGGCTCCCTGTAAAAACGGGACCTGTGCGCGCCCGCTCTGTTCAAGCAGACAGCGCGGCCAAAGCAGTAAACGTGCCCGGTCCCCGCCCACGTTCACTTGTAGGCTGCATGAGTCCCATGAGACCTTCTCAGACCTCCCCCGCTCAGATAAGCACTGTAGCGCGGTCGAGGATGAGCGTTTTGCCCGCTGTATTACGCGCGCTCCCCGCCTCAAATGTCTCAGGCGTAACGCCTATGCCAGCGCACCCCGAAGCGCCGCTGTCGCACAGCGAACAGAGCGCGCTTCGCATCCAACCCCTAGCCGGCCATACAGACGCATGGGCCGCGCTTCCAGGGGTTTCGGACTGGGTGCTAGACATTATAAAGAGAGGCTTCTCGCTACAGTTTTGTCGACGCCCTCCACGCTTCACAGCGCGCGTCGAAACTGCGGTGAATTCAGAAGTAGCACACCTACTTCGCGCCGAAATATCAAAACTGTTGAGCAAAGGGGCGATACAACATGTATCCCAAGCTCAAAGCGAAGGGGGGCTATACAGCAGATACTTCCTAGTCCCCAAAAAGGACGGTGGTATCAGACCCATACTAGATCTAAGACGACTAAACAGAGCTTTAGTGAAACGCAGTTTCAAAATGCTCACGACCAGCAAAATCCTCGCGCACATTCGCCGAGAAGACTGGTTTATGTCGATAGATCTAAAGGACGCGTATTTTCAAATACAGATAGCGTCACGCCACAGGCGATTCTTGAGATTCGCCTTCGAGGGTCGGGCATACCAGTATACAGTCCTGCCATTCGGCTTGTCCCTGGCACCCCGTACATTTACGAAGTGCATGGACGCAGCGCTCGCTCCCCTCAGACTCAGGGGCATGCGAGTGCTGAACTATTTGGACGACTGGCTGATCATAGCTCAATCACGATCTCAGCTCGTGGAGCACAGAACCATGTTACTCGATCACCTCGAGAATCTTGGTATCACGATCAATTGGACGAAGAGCTCCCTGAACCCCAGCCAAACTATATCGTTTCTGGGCATCGTTCTGGACTCTCGTTCTATGACAGCGCAGCTGTCGCAACAGCGCGCGCTGCGCATACAGCACGCAGCGAGGTCCTTCCGCTGCGGTGCGATTATCCCGCTCAAACGGTTTCAGAGGATGCTGAGCCTCATGGCCTCAGCATCATCAGTTCTCCAGATGGGCCTGCTTCGCATGCGCCCTCTGCAGTTCTGGTTGAAAGCGCGGGTGCCACGCGGAGCGTGGGCACTCAGCCGATTGCGCCTCAAAGTCGATCAAGACTGCGCAGCAGCCCTGAGACCATGGGCGGCGGGCGATTGGTACCGCGCAGGTGTAAGCCTGGGGACTTCCTCGAGAGTGAAAGTGGTGTCTACGGACGCATCCACCTCGGGATGGGGAGCGCCGCTCGAGGGCAGGCCGTTCTTTGGCCTTTGGTCAGAACGAGAAAAGCTCCATCATATCAACTGCCTGGAAATGCTAGCAGTTCACAACGCGCTGACGCGCTTTTGTCCCCACATCAAGGACCAACACGTCGTAGTCCGCTCGGACAACACGGCCGTGGTGTCCTACATAAATCGCCAGGGCGGTCTCGGATCCAGTTCCCTTTTCAGGCTGGCCGAGCGCCTCCTAATATGGGCTCAGCGCAACCTGCGCTCGCTGAGAGCGGTGCATGTGCCCGGGACACTCAACCTGGGTCCAGACAGGCTGTCCAGGAACAACGTTCCCACGGGCGAATGGTCTCTACACCCACAAACAGTCCGGCTGTTGTGGCAGAGATTCGGCAGGGCGGAGGTGGACCTATTCGCGTCCCCAGAAGACGCTCATTGCCCCGTGTTCTTTTCGAAGAACGACAGCGCACTGTCCCACAAGTGGCCGCACTGCCCGCTATACGCGTTTCCCCCAGTCTCCCTCCTACCTCAGGTGCTGGAGCGAGTCAGGGAAGTGAAATGCCCAGTACTGCTTATAGCACCGTTCTGGGACAACCAAGCCTGGTTTCCAGTCCTGATGCAGTTAGCAGACTCCGCTCCATGGCCAGTGCCATTGAGGAGAGATCTCCTCTCGCAGGCCAGGGGCTCGATTTGGCACCCACACCCAGAGCTGTGGTCCCTTCATGCGTGGACGCTCAACGGTTACCCGTTAGTCTCACGGATGGAGTGCTGAACACCATCACTCAGGCTAGAGCGCCTTCCACCAGGCGGCTTTATGCCTCGAAGTGGTCGGTTTTCTCCAGCTGGTGTACAGCTCGGGGCCTGTCACCCCTCGATTGTGAGGTGACGGAGGTTCTCTCCTTCCTACAAGAGCTGTTGGACAAGGGCAGATCCCCTTCCACGCTCAAAGTCTATGTGGCGGCTATCGCAGCGTGCTCGACAGCAACGCCAGGCCAGTCACTGGGAAGGAACGATTTAGTCATCCGCTTCCTCAGGGGAGCTAGGAGGCTGAATCCCCCCAGACCTCCCTCAGTCCCGGTGTGGGACCTTTCTACGGTCTTGGCAGCCATGAAAGGTCCCCCCTTTGAGCCTATCCAATCTGTCAGCCTCAAACATCTGTCTTTCAAAACGGTGTTTTTGATGGCCCTCGCTTCGGTGAAGCGCATAGGCGATCTGCACGCGCTCTCTGTGAGTCCAACGTGCTTGGAGTTTGGGCCCAATGACTCCAAAGTCATACTCAAACCTAGGCACGGCTACGTGCCGAAATCCCTCAACACTCCGTTTAGGGCTCAGGTTTTTTCCCTGTCTGCCCTGCCGGGATCAAACGAGGAAGGGGACTCGAGCTGTCTTTGCCCCGTTAGGGCTTTAAGAGCTTATGTGTCCCGCTCCGCTGCCTTCAGACAGACGGAGCAGCTCTTCGTCTCGTTCAGTGGACGTTCCAAGGGAACGGCTGTTTCGAAACAGAGCCTGTCCAGGTGGGTGGTTGACGCCATAACAATGGCTTATACCACCAAGGGCCTTCAGTGCCCCTTGGGCATTAGAGCGCATTCCACGAGAGGCGTTGCCTCATCGTGGGCCTGGTCTAGCGGGATTTCCTTACAGGAAATATGTACGGCGGCGGGCTGGGCCTCGCCGTCTACATTCATAAGGTTCTACAACCTAGAAGTTCCCGCCTTGCAGGCCAGGTTGTTTTCGGTTTAGCCGAATCAGCTGTCTAACCAGGACACTGATTTCGCAGGCGCACAACGCCACCGAAGACTTCACCGCACTTGCAAGCCAAGTATTTTCGGTGTATTCGAGTCAGCTGTCTAAACACGGCACTGATATCGTAGACGCACAGCGCCGCCGAAGTTTTCTGGGCAGAATTGTGTAAGACCCATGTTTTTCCCACATTAGCCAGGCTCCCTCCTGCCTATGTGATGTTATATCGCGTCTAGAACGCACCTATTTGGGCGAAAGTGTGTAAGTCCCACATTTCCCACATCAGCCAGGCTCTCCCTGCCTATGTGACGTTGTATCGCGCTTAAGGGCGCATCCATTTGGGCGAAATTACGTAAGACCCACATTTCCCACATTAGCCAGGCCTCCCCCTGCCTATGTGATGTTATATCGCGTCTTAGGACGCAGCTATCTGAGGGTGGTTGTCCCCCCCCCCCCCCCCCCTCCAGACTCTCCGAAGTCTACCGGGTGATTATGCACTGTATACCTGGACTAGCTTCCAGTGGTCGGTGTTTTCTCATCCCAGCACGCACGGCGTCTTACAAGTGGTTCCCGCAGCGTTCTACGAACGCAGTACGAGAGAACTCTCGTAAGAGAACGTACTCGGTTACTAACGTAACCTCGGTTCTCTCTAGAAGAGGGAACGAGTACTGCGTTCCCTGCCGTGCGCGCGGTTCGCTCTGGTTCGCTTCGGCGATGAAAACCAGTTGAATCAGCCTACTCGAGCTCCTTTTATAGGGGATGGCCACACCCGTTTCGGCGGGATGTGACGAGGAGCGCGCGAAGCACTCTCATTGGTCTGATGTTGCATCAGCCCTCGCTCGATAGGCTCATGCAGTTGCCGCAGAACAGCCAATGAGTGAGCGAGCCGTCTCGCCATGGCTGTGCACTGCCGCAATGCGTTTTACAAATATGAAAATTAAGGATAATTTTGCTTCAGTATTTCGTGAAAAGAGACTTTTCCCGCAGCGTTCTACGAACGCAGTACTCGTTCCCTCTTCTAGAGAGAACCGAGGTTACGTTAGTAACCGAGTACGGTTTATTGAATAATCCCCCAAAAAAAAAATAAAAAAAAATAAACAAATGACAGGAATATGAAACTACTGAATAATTGGCTTAGGCTACACAGTGATGGAATCTTAACTGGTTCTGGGAAACCAAAAATACAGTTACCACATTTAAATAGTGCAACTCTTTAACTGATCCAAACTCAGTACTTCAGAGACTTAAAATAGTCAGACACCCCCCCGCCAAAAAAAAAAAAAAACAGTTACCTCAAATACAAATGACATGTCATTTGATTACGAACGAGTCAATTCAAGAGTATTTTGATTACAAACGAGTCAATTTTGTATCAAGCATGTATGTAGATTGCTACCTAGAGAGAGAGAGAGAGAGAGAGAGAGAGAGAGAGAGAGCAATAGAGAGAAAGAGAGGAAGTGTAGAGAAAAAGAGAGATGGAAGGCAGAAATCAGGTAGAGAGGAAGTAAAAGGCCCCCAAGAAGAAGAGACAAAGAAAAGGACACAAAGAAAGGGACCCTGAGAAAAAAAGAAGAGACAGACCAACTGTTACAATCTACTTTTATCCCTTCCTTGAACATTTGACTATAACCCAAATGTGAGACATTCAAACTGACCAGTCAGAAGATTACAGCTTCCCCTGCTGCCCCGTGAAAACTAGCAGACCTTGATGTAAGCACATCTTAGCCTACAGTCCTTGATCCCTATCAGCACCTTTAGGAATTCCAAATGTCAAAAGTCTTTGTTGATTTTCAAGCCTACAGAGGGCATTGACAAATATAATAGTAAATATAAAAAATATTTTTGTTGTTCTTCATCCTTTTTTTTTTTTTTTACCATTTTAAATCTCTTTTAAACAGATGTCATTTGCATTGAAATTCCAACAGGCGTGAGAGTAGCTTCAATTTCTAGGCTCTTTTCGTCACTATATTAATTAGAAAAGGCAATTAGGAATTGCTAGAGTCTTAGCATGAGCATATTCTCTCTGTCTGTCTCTCCATGGCCTCTTGGCATCACTGGTGGGATTCCAATCCAAGGCTGACAGTGACATTTGCTCCTCTGTTTGTGGCTCTTAAAGAGCAACGGGTTTCCATCTGTTGTCTCGCTTTTTCACGATTTCCATACATGGACAGACAAAAGACATGGAGAAGCCTTATGATCCAGGCTATGTGTGTGTGCGTGTGCGTGTGTGGGTGTGTGTGTGCGTGTGTGTGTGTGTGTGTGTGTGTGTGTGTGTGTGTGTGTGTGTGTGTGTGTGTGTGTGTGTGTGTGTTTAATAGACGAATGTAGCCAGGATATGTTATAGCAGTATGCAGTATTAGTATTATTGTTAATGACAGAAATGTCATTTGAAAATTGTATAAAAGCGTTCAAACAAACAAACAAACAAACAAACAAACAAAAAAATTAATCTATAAAATGTTTTATCGTGTAAAGTTTCAGTTAAAGCATGTTTAAAAAGAAAATTAACCTTCAAGTTTATAAATTGCTTGATTATACCTGCCCTGGACTCCTTGACCCAGATAGCATTCCCAGGCTGTGGAGGAGAAACATGATTCTACTGACTCGATCAGAATCTAATGCCAGTCATCACCATCACATGCTCCCAGAACATACTCCAAAATGTCTTATGGCCCAGAATAGGGGGCAGTCGTGGCCTTATGGTTAGAGTCAAACTGGTAACCCAAAGGTTGCAGGTTTGATTCTCAATACCAGCAGGAAAAGACTGAAGTTCCCTTGAGCAAGGCACCTAACCCCCCATGGCAAAATGGCTGCCCAGTGCTCCAGGTGTGTGTGTCCAGTTTGCAGTGTGTGTGTTCACTACTCACTGCTTATAATGTGTGTGCACTAAATTGGATAGGTTAAATGCATTTGGCCAATTCCGAGTATGGGTGGCCATATACTTGGTATCTGGAAATTGAAGCCACTCACACACCTTTTGGAATTGCATTTGCCAATATGATAAATATCAAAGCAAATAGCATCAGTTTAAAAGAGCTTTAAAATGGTAATAAAAAAAAAAGAGGATGAAGGACAACACCTTTTTTTACCATTATATATGTTTGGCCTTCCAATTCATGTTACATAATAGTCACTTAATAAAACTGAGCCAGAACACCGCAGGCACATAGTGTTCTCACGCAGGCAAAGTCACAGAGTTCCTCTTTTAAAATCATCCCAGTGCAGTGTTGAGTTGTGGAAAGGTCCAGTATCAGTGCAAAAGGTTATTTCTTTTTAGATGTTTTAGATGTAATGTGACTGAGAACTGCATATTTCAACACAATAAAGCAAGCGTAACATTTATTAGACTGATATTTTAGATTTGGAAGACATTCTTTGCCATGATGTTCTTTAAACACAATGGTGTTTACAACCTGTTTTCCTTTTAATCAAATCGAGTGGTACACCTGAAAAGTAAAAGGAATTGGTGATATTATCTGAAAAGGAACGGTGGAGCACGTGATTATATTAGATGGCTTGTGATGTGATCATAGTGAATGCTAAAGGTAAAAATAGCATTATGATGATAACATTGTGAGCTCGTGAGACACTGATCTTTTTTGCATACCTGACTACAGCATAAGATCCCACATCAACAGAGAGATTCAAGACAAGTTAAGAAACAGATTTGATGCAACATGTTCTGTTTTTTTTTTTTTTTAAAGAAGTAATGAAGTTTTTTGCTTTTTATAGAAACCTGAAGACACGATGGCAATGGATCAGCAGTGTCTTCAGAGAAAGTGGAGAAGTTCATGGAGAACAGCCAGAGAGGATGAAAACATGAATGGTGGAAATGAATGGATGGATGTGAGCGAAGAACAGGAAGACCGGGAGAATCCAGTTGAGGAAAATGAGCGGTCGGAAGAAGAGGAGCTGCAAGTACAAGCATATGAAAGTGAGAAGGCTGTTGATGACTGTGATGGATGTAGTATTAGTTTTCCTTTAATGCATGTAAACAGTGACAGTGACGTTATGTGTACAAAAAATGATAAGGCAGGTGATGAAGAGTATGCCAATAAATATGACAACAACAATAATGTAGAGAATGCTGATAAATACGACAACAAAAAGAATGATGAAGAATTTAGTAACAGTTTACCTCTTAGGTCTACAAATGGTGACGTTTCAGTTGCTACATGTAAACATATAGATAAAGGCACTGATAAAGCTCACGATAAATATGATGATGACGATGATGATAACTGTTTTGCAGCTGCCTCCGTCAGTACCGATGACATTGGAGATTCTGAAAAAGACTCAACTTTTAGAGGTTTAACATTTAAAGGTGAAGAGCAGCAGATGACAGACTCATCAGATGAATATGATGGACATTGCAGTTTTGAAGATTTTGATGATTGCGACATGTATCCCAAGAAGCTATACTCCGATCCAGCGTACCCAGGTGTGGTCTTCGAGGCTCTGGAGAACATGAAGTTGTATTCTGTCCTCACTGACTTGACCATCTACACAGATGACGGACACCAATTCCAGGTTCATTCTATTGTCCTGGCTGCGGTCAGTAACCTTATTCAGTTGAGGCTCAGACAGAAGCCCAGACAAGAACGGATTATCGCATTGTGTTTGGGGCCCGAGGTTCATGGTTCGGGGTTGGCAGCAGTGGTGGAGTTTGCCTATACGGGGAACATCAGCATTCTGAACAAAGCAAATATGGAGTTGGTCAGGACTGCAGCTGTTAGCCTTGAAGCTCCGAGAGTTCTGGAACTCTGCACAGAGGAGGAACAAAGAGAACAGGACAAGGCAATAGGGAAGAAAGAAGGCAGACAAAGTTTTTCTGCTAAGGAACATATGGATGATAATCTACAGCATATCCGACAGCTGTGGACACAGAGAGTGGGATGTGATGTGGAGCTTGAAGCAGAGGGAAGAGTGTTTCATGGTAAGAAATTTGTTAATATGAGGTTTAAGTTTCCTATGCATCAATTAGATGATTCCTTCATGTTGTAGAAATGTAGACATCACAGCATTCATTTGATGCCCTCTGCATTTGCGAAACTGCTCATAAACTTGTATTTATTTCCCACCCCCATGAAGCTCACCGGGTGCTCCTGGTTGCCAGCAGTGACTATTTCAGAGGCATGTTTACCAGCGGTATGAAGGAGAGCAGGCAGAAATTGGTGTCTCTGCAGTTAGTCAGGGCTGCCAGGTTTGAGGCCCTCCTCCACTACAGTTTCAGTGGGGCTCTTTCTCTTGGATGGGGATGTGTGTTTGATCTCACCTGTACATCTCTTCAATTACAGTTTCAGACTGCCTACTCATTATGCCTTAACTTCCTGGAACAAGAAATGGATGCTTACAGCTGCCTGGACGTTGTATCTTTTGCAGAGGCCTATGGGATGTCTGACCTACTTGCACTTGCCAATCACTTCGTCTTGAGGCACTTTCAAGATGTGTCCATCACTCCGAAGTTCCACGATCTTCCTGTGGAAAAATTTAAGAAATACCTTCAAAGTGATTCCCTCTATGTTCTCTCTGAGTTGCCTGTGTTCAAAGCAGTCATGTCTTGGATCGAAGCCTATCCCAAACAACGGGTGAAATTCTCCAGGGAGCTGATGGGGACCATCCGCTTTCCTCTCATGACCTTTAAGGAGTTTGATGAAGTCATGTCTGTTACATCTTGGCTTAGAATTGTTGCCAAAAATGTCTATAAGTCTCTCTTTAAGGAGTTCTTCTCCAGTTCTTCAGATGTCCAGTCAAATATCAGGGTCTACATGCCTAAAGACACTATAGTCCTTGTTGGGGGTGAGAAGATCACTAATAATTTAGACAAACATAGACCCTGCAGGGAAATGTGGTTTAGCAATTCTTTGCAGAACCATGTTGGATTGGTGAAGAAAGTAGATTGGAAAATGCTGGGAACTTTACCCGAGAAACCAAGATTCAGTCATGGAGTTGGAACGATAAGGGGGAAGCTTTACGTAGTTGGTGGACGGCATTATTATGGCAAAGCTGATACAATGAAATGCACCTACATGTAAGATGAAATATGAGGCTTTTTCTGTCTAACCTTGTTCAAGTTTACCCCGTCATACTATGGACTACTTGTTCAATCTCTGATTTAGGTATGATCCTATCCAAAACTTCTGGCAAAGGTTGGCTGATATGCATGAGAGAAGAGGCAGCTTCGCTGTAGTGGTCCTGAATGGTAAACTATATGCTATTGGAGGAGAGAGATACTCGGGGGTCAACATGGAGAGTGTAGAGGTCTACTGTCCCAACACAAATTCTTGGAGGTTAGTACAGTAAATAAATAGCACGCACAACATCAGCTGTTGTTCTTGAAACATATCTAGCAAGTAATCACAGATCAAACACAACTGCAAACCCTAAACCATGTGTGAATGTTGTTCGAGACCGAAACCCCAGATCAAACCCTTACCCTAATATTTGATTTAGGGCTGGGCGATATATATCGCATGACATTGTCGCGGACGTATCGCCTGCGATATGCGATATGGCTCAGCTTGTCAGTGAACTACGGCTCTGTGTAGTAAATGCCACTCCATTTGAAAGCAGTTGATGACTATTTACTACTAATCAAGGAATCGGCTTTACTGACGAGATGCGCATAACAATGTCATGCCCAGCCCTAATTTGATTTGTTCACATATAAGGGTAGGTGCCATTTTTAACTTTGAACAAATGAAAACAAGTTTGAGATTGATAGATGTACTGTACTGTCTTAAAGGAGAACTCTGGTCAGTTTTAACATTGAGCTCATTTATTTGTAAATTTGGAGAGCTGTCAATACAGAGAACAACGACAAAAATCGGTGTTGCCTACACCGTGTTATCCTCTTTTTAAAATTTGCACCCTGTTGATTTCAATGGGGCAAGTTTTAAACCTGCTTTTAGCCTCTTAACATCCTTGATGTGTCATTACAAGTGGCCAGCCATGTAAGTGATTCCTTCAGAGTGATCACGGGTGAAATTTTTAAAAGAGGAAAACATGGTGTAGGCAACACTGTTTTTTGTCGTTGTTCTCTGTATTGACAGCACTCCAAATTTACAAAAAAATGAGCTCAATGTTAAAATTGACCGGAGTTCCCCTTTAAGGTCTACTTTTCACACAATATTTTCAGGAGGTTTGTGTCACCAGGAATTGACCGACAGCCAGGTTAATAACATTACTTACATGTCTTGTATGTATTGTATGTCTATCCCCCATATCCTCATTTTCCATGATTAATTAGGAATGTTGTTTCAGGACTAACAACAATTTAATTCCGAATCATGTCCTACTTCAATAAATAACTTTATTCAGAGTAAGAGTTTAATAGTAGATTTAAAGTAGGTAGATTTAAATATCATAGATCATATTGCGAATGTATAGCAAAAGTCAAATTCTTTCTAATAGCTTGGTTTTAATAGTGAGTGATGCTGGTAAACCTGGCCCTTCTCTTCTTAATTCTCTACTTCTTCAGTTTTGTCTGCCCATTAGACCAAGCTCTATGCTGTCATGCAGCCACTGTATGGAACGGCACAATCTTCCTATCCGGAGGCTTAAACAGCCAGTACCAATGCCTGTCGTCTATGATCCTTTACCACCCAGAACGAGGATCCACTAACCTGGGTGAGATGAGAAATGACAGAGCACTGCACTGCATGGAGACCCTGGATGACCGTCTGTACGTAGCTGGTGGGGTTTCAAGCGATGCTGATGGCCATCTGGTAGATCAATTAGGCTGTGAGGTCTATGACCCTGTGGCCAACTCCTGGAGTGCCATTATGCCAATCCCAGTGCCTCATGTTGGGTCAGCATCAGCTGTCTTAGAGGGGAAGGTCTACGTTATCGGAGGCTACTGCCATGATAACTACAGAGATATCACATCCGTGCACCGCTATGATCCTGCAACAGCACACTGGGAGAACATGAGCGTGACACCAGGCCCGAACACATGCATAGCGGCCTGTGTGATGCCCATACCTATTCACCTTAGAAAGTAAGAGGAGAATATCCTGAATACAATAAATTATCAATACACTAGGGCTGCACGATATGTCATTTTAGAATCAATATCGCGATGTGCGCATCCACGAAAGTCACATCCCAACTGCCCCCCGGTTCGGAACGCATGTGATTCGCAGTTTATTTGCAGAGTTTTACCATCATAGAGTGAATGTTAATCATTTGCATGTGTTGCAAGTCCTGGCACTTTAAACATAAAACACAAGACGACTGGAACTCGCGCACTGTTTTTTTGACACAAAGTCACGCAGACAGAACGTGAGCACCAAATTCAGTTCTATTTCTCTTCTTTTTGAGCTTGAATAAACACTGTCGGTTATGTGCTGTAAACAATTGAGAAAGAAAATGGATGCGTATCATTATATTGGATCCTTGCATTTCTTCTTAAAGTAACGGCAGCCTAATATACCCACAGCTGTTTGTGCCACCAATGTTAATCAAACAACAAAATAGAAAATTGCTTTTGTAGCTTTAACAAAGATAAATTGTATTAATTAATTATATTAATTATATTTAATTTAAACAGTGAAGACTATGCAGTGTTATTTTACATTTGATTATTCAATTTCTGTACCTGAATACGGTTAGACTAAACCAAAAAAAAATATAAATCACTGCTTAATTTTCATTTGTATCTTTGTTCTATTTTATTTATCTATGCTTGTAATTATTTTTTTTCTCCCCAACAAAATCAACCCAATTATCCTAGAATGATTAATTTTTAAAAAATTGAGCAATTAAAATCATCTGCTGAATTTTTTTTTTTTTTTTTTTTCATATCGCAATGTATATCACAGAAAAACAAAAATGTTGTGCAGCCCTACAATACACACAGCAAGGCAATGGTTGAGTATTAACTCTTTCCCGGCCACTGATGGAACATTCTGAACATAAACGCTTATTTGAAAATACCATTAACCGGTTAATAACGTTATTTTATTGTTCTGTTTAAGATTTTAATTTGGCAGTCAACCAATCATGAATTCAAATAGTAGAACCTATGCAAATCTGACTTTGACGCATCCAACGTGAGTGAAATGCCCGCGCTCAGTTGTCAAATCATCCTCTGTAAGTCGCAAGGCAATGTGCAGGCATTAGCTGTTGGATCGCAGGAGTTTATCCAAGGATATATTACCATATCCGGTTCTATCCAGTGTGGTGTGTTTTGAAACTAGCGAAAATTGCAGGTTACCGTAGAACAGTTTTTACCGTCATTTAATATATTTGGCAAAAATAAAAAAAAGTGTTATGCACAGGATGACTAGACGGCAAATTCCAGACAAAGACACTCCGCTCCTCAAATACAGTTTTGAATAAAGAAAATGCGGTACTTATAAAATAACCAGTTTTTTTATTTACCCTTGCACTGCAAACAGTCTCCAAAATGCATGCGAGACTTCATTCACGATTGAGGCGGGTGGAGCTACTGTATGAGATTTGGCGACAGTTTAAGGATCCATCGAGTTACGAGGTTTAGTCACAAGGTCTGGTATAAAGTGTACGCAATTTTTTTTTTGTTTTTTTATTAACCAGTATTTTTTCTAATTAATCCGTTTTCGGAACGATACTGTTAAAGAAATAGAGCATAAACAGAAATGTTAAAATACTGATTCTGCTCGGAGTGAACTATTGGATTTTTTTTCTTCTGTTTTTTTAGCCCTGGATAAAGCATTGCTTATACATGTTGTTGTCTTTAAAGAACACAATTTTCTCAGCTTTATGCCAGATTTTATATGTATATAATATTTGTTTTGAGCATTGCTTCTAGAATAAACAAAAATAAAGGAAAATAATTTCTTACTACTGTGTGCAGTTTATTAAGACATTTATTCAACATTGTGATCTATTACAGTACAATTCAGTATACCAACTTAAATCTCTCAAAAAAAGTTTTGTTGGATTGGATGGCAAAGAAAATTTGACAGTGCTTTGCTGTCAACATATTCTTTATTTTGACAAATTGAGGATACATTTTATCCATCAACCAAGCTTAGTTTGCATTTAATCCAGAATATTAATTTGACAGTTGTTTTGTGTGTATGGGTTTACTTAACTATTTTTTTTTAGGGGGTGGGGGGGTTGTGAGGAAGTTAAATATGAGAAATCCTCCCATCTAGGGATGTACATTAGTGGCCAAAAGTGAGGTCTGGCCTAGGAAAATTGACATCTATATTCAAATAATATTAAAGATTGTGTGAGCACATTGTGTAGTTGTGCTAGGAGTCAATTGTTTTATTTGTGACAACACAATGAAACATGCCAAATTGTGCAGACATATTTTTTTGGCAGGCTGTCATACAAAGAAATTATAAACACATGTAAAAACAAGAGAGAACCATACCTTAACCAAGTTTAGTGTTTTGTTCTTCCATCATATGGAAGATGGTTATCCTCATATTTTGATGGTTAAATTGAACTTGTAGGGCCATTAAAAACAAATATCCCCCTCAGACATCACTTTTGGCCACTACTGTACTCACTTAGAAAAACTGGAAACATTCAGATAGTCTGCACAATAAATAACTTTATATAAAACAACAGACGTCTAGGGTGAGTCCCTATTTGGAGAGCCAAGATAGCCAAATCAAGGCAGAACCTGATTTTGCCAAGCACAATATGTTCCTGAATCAATATCTTTATTGATCCTGGAACAACATTCCATTCAACAAACCAGATTTGAGGGACAAGTTTACAGTTTATGTCAAGTTTAGGCAAGAGTTAGATGCTTCTACATCAGTGTTATTCACCATCATTTTCCCCTGATTTTAAAGAGAACTTATGGGTAGGGTAGGGATACGGTAAATGACAGGGACACACTAAGCCGACGATCGGCCACCGGACAGTGTTGTGCTGTTTTTAAGCGATTTGGTGTTCTGCAACGTTGGATGGTGTTGTGTTTTTTTGGGCCAAAAATACATACATAAATAAATCGGGCTGTCGTGAGAGAGAGAACTCTGATTGGCTGTTCAGTTTAATGAATGAGTCAGTGAACAAGAATAATAGCAAAAGTCAATACGGTACAGACAGAGAACGCTGTTCTAAATTTAGTGTTCCTGGGTGAATATTTTAATAATCACATGAGCCGAGTGGAATAAAGTAAGTGATCAGAATGATTGATATTAAAAACAGTAAGCACGTGTGACCGGTGAAGCAGTCGATTCTGTTCCCTATCGGAATTCCTGTTCCCTTTACGCAATCATACTACAAATCATGCGTAGTTGCCGAGTTACCATGCGTACCATCAAAACTGAATACGAGCAAGAAGCACAACTGGATGTACGGGAAGCCAAAAGGATTGTATTTTTTCCCGAAATTTGTTTTTTTTATTGTTTTGATTTTTTTTTTTTTATTAGAAGCGAGTTTTTCCCCATCTGTCAATTCAATCCAGATTATTTCTTTTCAAATTTAAAACTATATTACAGATTCCAATGTAATGTTTATTAAGGCTTTGATTTATTAAGGTTTATTAAGGCTTTGACGCATGCGCTGTCAGCAGACACGGCTCGTTCAGGGGGAACAGAATCGACTGCTACACCGGTCTTCGTTTAGCTATGTGTTGTGTTGGTCGATAAACGAGAGCAGGCAGCAGAAATTTCTCATGCCAGATTTTATTCTGCATGAATAAAAAGAATTTTAAGAACAAGCTCGAGTCTGTGGCCTTCTCTCACAATTCAGCCTCTCTTCAGTCGCAGAACTGAAACATTTTACACTTTTGACATTTTTATAAACTACTTTATAAACTTTATAGAAGAATGGAAGAAAACATATCTGAATGAATAAAAAGAATTTTAAGAACAACCTCGAGTCTGTGGCCTTCTCTCACAATTCAGCCTGTCAGTGAAAGGCATTATTTCAGCCAACAGAGCTTGCACGAATGCTTAATGAATTCTCTCCGAAAATACATGTTATAACTCATCTCATCATTAACACAAACTTCATACATGTTTGAATAAGATTAAAGTGCATTTTAGAACAAAATTACATGTTGTATTACAATAAAGAAAACTTTTAGACGGAGCATCAACTTACCTCTCTTCAGTCGCATTTACCGCGAACTGAAGGAGAGCAACCGGAACCGGAACAAAAGTCTTAAAGGAACCACGCACTGTATTGAACAATACTGGAAAATGACCATCTAACCATAGAAATATGACATTTCAGTTAATAGAAATCAATATTAGAAGAATAAATTAAATTAAATATTAAAAGAATAATTCCAGAATACAAAATAATGAAACAAATGATAATAACACAGGGAGATATTTTGAGTGAAATTAATAAATAAATATAACACCAGTTACACATGCACTATGTATGCACACCTGACAGCCATCAGTGTTTCAGTTGTGTGTGTCCATGAAACTTCATAGATTCCTGTATAAGTCGGTGTACACCAAGTATACAGGTATTTCTGGAAATTTACTGTTCTGTGTACTTTGGCTCAGGATTTTTCCACATCTGGCAAACCTGAAATTACACTGCAGTTTATCATGGCCAAATAGTACCCAGTGTGACCCTTGTCATGCAGTGTTAAGAAATAGAGGAACACTTGTTTTTGTCTGTACATCTGAAATAGTAACCTTTTAATTAAATTCATTCACATTGAATGAACATTGAATTTCCATTATGTTGTAGGCTACAAACTGCTCATATTAGTGTAAAAGATGTATACTTTCTGTAGAGGGAAAGATCCTGTGATAATAGCATAGGTGTTTTATTTACATTTTTAGATATATGTTCTTTCTTAAAACCTTTCCTCCATTTCCTTCTAAGATAAAAGCTGAGATAAAACTCACCCTACAATAAAGCAATAAAACGTACCCTGGACAGAAGATCGCAAAGAAAGAGCACAGGACATTGTCTTGTCCAAACTTATCTCATTGTTTATATATGCATCCCCCTCTCCCTCCTCAAGTCACTAAAAGTTCACTGAGATTATCACATATGATTTATCTTGTGAATCTATTGTTTTTCATTTTAAATGCGATTGGTAAAAATGCTCTTAATTTCATTGCAGCCATTGGTATGAGAAAGATTGAAAACTTGGAGAACTCTGTTCTGCTCTTCAAGACATCTGATAATTCTCTCCTCTCCTCCAAAATCAGGAGTTACCCCCTGGGGTACATGAATTGACCCAAAACAATACTAAAAAAAAAAAACGGATACAAGCCTTTTGTTGTGGTCTGGGTATTTAAGGGTAAGTAGCCGAGCAGTCTTCCCGAGGCTTACACTCGGGACACACTGACACTCCACTGCGTGTCTCTGTCAGGAATGCATTTCTTACACTTGGAGTAATATTTGAGCAAGTGATGTTATGTAATTGGCATGATACAATTTTTACCTGAGAATTAAAATGTTATATTTGATTTAGTCTGGACTCTCCTGAAGTCATTATGACCAGTAGATTATGAGGAGGCTTGGGGACAAATAAAGTGTTATGAAATGAAATGAAATGAAATGAAATGAAATGAAATGAAATGAAATGAAATGAAAAACCCGCCATTAGGCTTAGGCATGAGCCTTACATGAGGCATGATATATAGGGTTATCTGGTTCAACCCCTAAAAACCACAGGGGAACATTTTAGTAGCAACATCTCGTCTTACCTAGAGTCAGGATCTCGCAAGGCCAGCACTCCTGAATTAAGGGTGCTTAACCAGTGGGAAGGGATGCAAAGCTCAGGCAAAACCAGGGCCCAGAGATGGGTTCTCTGGGGAGCTGAGGACCCTTTAAGTGAGAGGAGTCCAATGCTCACCCAATACTGTCATCCCCAACTTAGACTAGGCTACAAGCAGGGACCATAGACCCTGATAAAGGAAGGGTGAACTACACCCATTAGAGGAAATTGGAAAAAAAAAAAACTGCAAAGTGTTAGCCATTGTTACGTCTAAAGACGTATATTTTTGTGAGTTATTATTGTACTGTGGTATGTTTTTTCTTTCTGTTGTTTTTGTTGTCTCTTGCTCTCCTTTGGCTCCTCCCACTCTTTCCTCTGGCAGGTAGCTGATTGCGTCTCCAGCTGCACCTGCTTACCATCCAGGAGGGAAGCAGCATAAAATCCAGCAGAACTCTCAATCGGGGAGAACTCTTCTCCAGAGCTTGGTCTGCGTCCTGCCCGGTCCTGTTGATTGGAGCTGTTGTGCTTTTTGTTGTGGATCTGTGCTGTAGCCTGCTCACTGTTGAATGCTGTTGAATGCTGTTGCTGAAGGATCTCTTGCTTTGTTGTGAGACGCCTCCATCTAAAACCTTTAAGTTGTAAAGCCACCTTTTGATTTGTTTTCCTTTAAAAGCTGTTATTCTCCTGATTGTTTGTTGTTACTTTCTTTTTGCCTTGTTACTTGGGAACTGTAGGGAGGTGGGCGCCATTTTATTTTGTAACCCTTTTTCTCCTGTTTTGTGGCTAGGTAGGGAGTCAGGATAGATTTCTGTCATTTATTTGTATATCCTTTGTGAGGCTTATTAAGAATTCCTAAACCCAGGTAGATCTGGCTTTTGTTTATTATTTTGGCATTGCCCCCTTCTGAGACCTTTGTTCCTCCCCTGAAGCTTATTTTCTGAGCAAGTTGTGATATGTTAAGAGCCTTTGAATAAAAAAGGGTTAAAAAGAATCTTGTTGTTGTTGTGGTGCTGTGGCAGGGCCCAGACTAATGCTCTTTAAAATCTTTAAAATTGTAATATGTTACGTTCCGTTAAAAGAACCCTAGACACTAATAGGACGTAACACCATGCTAAAGTCCCCTAAGTCTGCCTGAGCATGAACCGAGCATGAAGGACCCAAGAGAGGGTATCCCACTAACAGGGAGGGTACACACCACGGTAGCCCCTGCAGTCTGGGATCATCTTAAGCTAATTTAATAGGCCCAAGCTATTAATCTCCGAAGCACACCAGGAAACTGCCTGCTTAGGGGCCTCAGGGAAGGCAGTTTGTACTTCAGTGTTAACACAAGGGAACCGCCTGCTTAACCCACAATAGGGGGAGGCAGTTACGACCTTGCCAATTTGCTGAAGTTTGCATTCTAGGGAAGCTGCCTATTAAAATAACCCGAAACAGGGAAGGCAGACTCTCTATAGTGAGAGGAGGTCAAACAATGCACATCTTGAAGACAGCTCACCATAACAGACCACAGAGGGCCAACTCACGTGAAATTGCTGTCTGATGGAGCTCAGAAGTGTGGAGGCCCCAGCAGAACGACTCTCTAATGAGGAGGCCAAACTACACTACTCCTTAAGGACAGCTTATCACAGAGAGTCGACACACTTGATATCACTGTCGAGATGGAGTTTAGGCAAGCGGAGACCTCATCCAAACGATTCTCTAGAGCGAGAGGAGGGCAAACTGCACTCAACTTTAAAGACAGTTTAACAAGGCGGCCCACAAAGAGCAGACAAGCTTGATGTCACTGTCTAAATGGACCTCAGGAGAGCGGAAGCCTCAGTCAAACGACTCTCTAGAGTGAGAAGAGGGCTAGTCTCAGCCTCAGACGTCACGCCCACAGAACGTTGGCTAAACGTCTGATGCATATGGTACACTTAACTGGAAACACTTCAGGAATGTCGAAGTCGTCATCTGATTGGTTGAATTTTATCGGATTTCCGGGGGGCGCGAGTGTCGCATTTATTTTCGGTCAGCCGGGAAACAAAGCGCAGACGTGTGATTGCGGAAAAAAAACTGTTGTGTTTACACGAGTGACAATGAACATTAATCAAGATCAGCTAAACGTAGGATTCTCAAAAGTATACGTGCACGAACAGATCAATGACTTACTGCTTGTTTTCTTTTCCTTCTTTGATTTTCTATGCTGACTGACTTGTTGCACGCCGGTCTGTTGTTGTGGGGACATTTCCACGCCCCGAAACGTGACGCTGAATGAAACGAACTGTAATTGGTTGTTTGACATGTCGGTCAAACGGCCTTATGGGCGGGCTTGGCCAAAGAAAGCTGCTATGAATTCCAGACCTTCAGCCGTCAGTCTGAAGGTCTGGCTACGCGAGACTAGAGGAGGGCAAACTGCACTAAACTTCAAAGATAGCTTATCACAGCAGCCCGCAGAGAGCAGACACATTTGATGTCACTGTCTAGGTGGAGCTCAGGAAAGCAGAGGCCTCAGCAAAACCCATCCTACCCATTTCTACCCATCCTACCCATCCTACCCAGCACATTCAGCCTCTTCGACACATTGCGTGCACACCTCATTCTTGCACCAGACGCACATGCTTCCTGAAAACACTTGGCGTGTTGAGGGTTTCTTCATGATATTCACGTTCATGCGTACACAAACAAATGGATCCTGAAGATGAAAGAAATTGATGACATCTAATAGAGGTGCCCTTTTATAATCACTATTGCACCAGTAGTGACGTCACAGACTGTCGTTGGCCAATGACATTGTTGTGATTCAAACACTCGTCACGCTCCAGGCTTTCCCCAAAGTGTCCTCTAGAGGACGTAGTGTGAGTTCCCATTTCAAAGGGAACATGATTTCTGTCCTCATAAAGTTCAGGTGTAGTTCAGACATCTAAAAGTTAATAGAGGAAATTAACCAGCCAACAGACCCGGCCTAAAAACTGGCCATCTTACTTGAATATGTCATTTCACTTTTCTTAAATTTGAATGTTTTTTAGAGGTGAAAGAATCTCTTAGGCTTTCCACGTTTAGCATGATAGACACACAAAGACCTAGTAGAACAACTGGATGTGCATGATATGATAAAAAAGAGAACTTTCATAGCTTCCTACAAATGCATGTCTTTTAAAATATGCAGTGCATACAGTACATAAGATTATAATGCATATTCTTATTTAGGCTATATAAATGTTAAAATATGTTTCATGTATGCTCACAATATAAGCAATAAATATTTGTCATTTTGAGCCTGTGATGCACAAATTCAAAACATACTAAAAGTGTCATTGTGCATGTTTACTTTTGAGGTAGATTTAACGACAACATACAAGCACCAATACAAATCAACATATCAAGGCCATGTTATAGATTAATAAATAGATGTAACCATGAACAGAAGTAAACAGAAGTTAAAATACTGGTCACAGGCCTCCGTTCAAGTAAAAGAGGTAGGTCTATATAGCTTCCCTTATTTTGTAAATAAATGCTGTTGGCCTACTAAAACATTCAGTGTTCAAAACTGGTGAGCAACATTTTACAGGTCTAGTTCTATTGGGTTTCAAATCACCTCTAGATTTAACATGACTCAGAACTAGATCATTTATGGGAAAATGTAAAGTGGCAGAACCAAGGTAAAGTATAGTGAATACCTAATTCATAAACAGTATCACAGAATTCATAAAACACATAGTAATGTCATGGTACTTTGTGGTACGTTTACTGCTTTCGAGTACTGTTAAGTGTTTCTGCTGTTGGCAAACATCTTACCTGCACCTGTAGTACAGAGTCATTTACAAACACCAGATGCAGGTGTTGATCAACATTAAAGTCATCGCTGACAGAAAATAAGAAACATTTGAAGATGTGGATTCAGCGGATTGTAGGTAAATATCCACCTTATTCAGCGATGATTTTTTTCTCTGTGTTGTTCCAAAGTATTGACTGAAAGCATTTGAACCATTTTGAGTGAGTATATTAAAATGAACTAACTGAACAGAGTGATTCATTCACGAAGCAGTGAAAACTATTCAAAACAGTCGACAGTAAATAGGAATACATGCTTATCTGTTAGTGTAGGGTAATTTTCCTTGTCAGACAAAGTTTATCTGTGATATTTAAATAATACTGGAGCTTGTGGCAGGATTGACATATCAGATAAATGGCACATTTTATAGTCGCCATGACGCTCCGTCATAAGAATTTGATTCTTTAAAAATAATTGGTTTCTTAGAAGAAACGTATTATTTATTGTGTGTTATTTTAGTATTATAGTATAGCTTTTTTGTTGTTGTCTGAATTTGATTTCAGTTTCTGTTTTGATTTTAATGTTAGTTAAAGTTTTAGTATTTTTGAGTGTTGATTTTTTTTGTCATTTTTATTAGTTTTTGTTTTTGTAATATCTGTATAGTTTTTTTCAGCTTTATGTAGCCTAAATACAATAGATTTTTTATATTTTATTTGCTGTCAGTTATTTATTAAGTAACGTAAATGCTTTTTAATGGTTATATAAGGATATGCATCTATATAAATAGTTTAAATAGTTCTGATTAACATGAATTATAAAATGTCTTCATGTAAGGACTTTTATTTGTATGATAATCAGACTTGCTGCTCATACACAGAGCGTTCCATATGAGTTTTCATTTGAGAGAAAATTCTCCCTCACAAGGCAGCTCCCTATGTAGACATTAAGGCTATACAAATAAAAGCAACAAATATTTTTCTCATTTCCTGATGTGCTCAGGTAGATGAAGGAGGCATGCGCGCACGTCAGTGACGGGACCGGGCATCTTTCCCATGCTGTCCCATCTCTGAGTCACAGGGTCATAGCGGTGAGTTTGCCTTGCCTCGCTATAGTCCTCCTGGCAATAACCGCCTAGAATATACAGCCTCTCCTCCAGGACAGCAGAGGCCGCGCCAACGTGGGGAATGGGAAGAGGAGTGAACACGGTCCAGGTGTCGTGTACCGGGTCGTACATCTCGCAGACGAGCTGGTTGGTGTAGTACTTATTAAGGTTGCACACCCCGCCAGCTACATAGAAATGGTTTCTCATGCTCTCCATACAGTGCTGGGCCCGGTCGTGGGTCATGTCAGCGAGGTATGTGGTTCCTCTCACTGGGTGGTAGAGGAACATCGACATCAGGCATTGGTACTTGCAGTTGAAGCCTCCAGAAATGAAGATTTCACCTCCCCAGACGGTGGCAGCATGACCGCTTAAGGCTTGGTCCAAAGGATGGGTGAAGCTGTTCCACAGAGCAGAAAAGGCAATTGACTCATTTGTGCCTATGTTTTATTTATCCCAATTAATCGTAAAAGAGAAAAGCCTGAGACAAAGCTGAAAGAGCAACCTCTAAACAATAACATTTGACTTTGGACTGGCAAATCAAATGATTGTCCAAAGATTCTCCATCATTTACAGGTATGTTGTGCTTCTGAGAGCCACAAGATGTCAGTCAGTTCATTCATTCTGTGCATTCTGTGTTTACATTTTTATTTTCACAATAACAGGCCGAATATAGTTAATTGTTACTTAGGAATCTTTTAGAAAATATTTAACTTGCTCTTTTATCATGTTTTATGTTTTTCTCCTACCTCCAGGAATCTGTTTCTAGTGAGTATTTTTCCACGCTGTCAAGATTTGTGTTGATGTCTTTGTCTCCTCCGACAGCATACAGGGCGTCTCCACTCACCACCAGCGTAAAGTTACTCCTTAGTTCAAGAAGGTCTGCCAGCCTTTTCCAATGATCTCGCACAGGGTCGTACCTGTTGATGCAGATGTGCGGATAGAGAAAAAGTGAGAACAGGTGAAAGAAAAGTGAACAAAAACAGGCTGACATACCCACAGAAAAACTGCGATGCAATGCAAATTCTGTTTTTTATATGTTTTTAGCTAAATTAATAGAACGAGACTTAAAGACCTCATTACTTATTACACAAAACCGGACTTTGGATTTTGTGAGGTCTTTAAGTATGCATCACTTTACCTGTAAACAGATTTCATGACATCATACTTTGTGTAAAAGTGGCAACCTCCAGCTACATACAGTTGACCATGATGGACCCCAACACCATGTCTAAATCTGGCCTGATCTGGCATTTCTCCCAGCATTCTCCACTCTATCTCCTTCACAAGGCCTGTTCCACTTCTCAGAGAGTTAACAAACCAGAGCTGCTTGCTGGGAAGTCGTTGATCCATGTCTGGATTCAGCTGATCGCCTCCGACCAAAACCAGGGCATCTTTGGGGTGACGCACACGTTGCGCCACACGGTCAGAGATGCCAAATCCAAACTCCTTCAGTGCCGATTTGTAGAGTTCAACCTCAAATGCTCCACTGCATTCCATGCTCAGGTTTACAGCACGAACTTCTCGAAATTCTTTGAAGGTCATAAATGAAAAACGCACAGCTTGCATGAGCTCTTCGGCCTGTGGGAGCCGTTCAGCGAGATCTGTCTCCAACCAAACGACGACCGCTCGGAAAACTGCCAGCTCCGATGGAGTGGACAGCGCGTTGCATCGGAGGAACGCCAGAAGCTTCTCGGCCGGGAGGTCCTGAAACTTTGGGGTGGCAGATACTTCTTGGAAGTGTCTCAGGACAAAATCCTCAGCCAGCTCCATCAGCTCCGCCATCCCGTAGGCCTCTGCGAAAGACGCCACGTCCAGGCAGTTGTGGGCATCCATTTCTTGCTCCAAGAACTCAAGGCAGACCGAGATGGCAGGCTGAATCTGAAACTGGAGGGAAGTAGAGGCGAGGTCAAACACGCAGCCCCATCCGAGCATCAGAGTGCCGCTGTAGGCCCAGTTCAGGAGGGGCTCAAGCTCAGCGGCTCCGAGCGACAGCAGAGACACGGACTCCTGCTGGCTCTCCTTCATACCGCTGGTAAACATGCCTCTGAAGTAGTCGCTGCTGGCTGCCAGTAACACCCTGTGAGCTTCATGAGGGCAAAGAATTGAGTCTTTTAAAGATGCTATTTTCTCTGTTCAAGGACAGTATTGCAATGTAATTTTCTAAATTCTAAAACATTCGAATTTGAATGGTCACTGATATAACTGTGTAGAATGGATGGAATGGAATCAAAAGGTTTGTGAAGTCATTAACATAACTGTCATTTTGTCTCTACCCCTGTCCTTCACTACTGAAGACTAGCTAATGACTATTGTTGTCTTTTTCTCCAGCTGGATAAGTCAAGACCAGCATCTGACAAAATGGAGGGACAAACAAGTGTCATTTTCTTCTGTTCAAATTTAAGTTTTTAAAACTTTCAAAGTTTGTGCTAAAAATGTGTTGATTATATGGAATCAAAACTTTTTATAAAGTCACTGACGTAATTGTAATTTTCCCCTGCCTCTTTTTTTCCACTTTTAAACTATTTTTTGTCTTTTTCTCCAGCTGGATAAAAGTCAAGACCAGCCATCTAACAAAATGGGAGAGAAAAACGATTGTTATTTTCTTGTGTTCAAATTTATTTATTTATTTTTAAATTTGAATAATGCATGAATGGAATGGATTCAAAAGGTTTGTGATGTCATCGACATAAATGTATTTTTTTTTCTACCTCTGTTTTTTACCAGGATTGCTGTGTGAAAGGGGCTAATGAAGCAACCATATGGCAACATCCTGCAACCAACCACAACACTAGCATTGTGGTGACTCATGGGCAAGCATCACTCTTTCTTGCACAAATGGTCACGATTTGTGTAGGTCATCTAATCATATTTAGGATGTTACAATGTCTCAAGGTGTCTTACCTTGAAAAACCATTCCTTCTGCAACCAGTTCAACATCACATCCCACTCTCTTGGCCCACAAGTCCTTCATGGACTGCAGGCCAACTTTCATCTGCTCCTCCGCTGAGATCTTACTCAGTTTTTCTTCCCTGTTACCTCCATCTTCCTCCTCTTTGGAGATCTCCAGGACTCTTGGTGCTCCCAGACAAAGAGCTGCAGTCTGAATCTGTTGCATGTCGTCTTTGTTCAGGTTGCGGATGGCTCCAGTGTAGGCGAACTCCACCACTGCAGCCAAACCCGAACCGTGAACCTCGGGACCCAATCTCAGCGAGATCTCCTTCTCATCTCCATCCCTCTCCTGGAGCTTTTGCTGGATAAGTGAGCTCACTGCAGCCAAGACGAGCGAGTGAACATGGAAGCTCATCCCATCCTCAGTGCTCAGGATCAGATCCGTGAGAATGTTCTCCATCTTCATCTCCCCTAGAGTCTGGAAGATCTCGCTTGGGTAACTTTGTCTATGATACCTTCGTAGAAGTTCACCTTCCTCCATATTATCGCACTCGTTGTCCTTCACTGCTCTCTCTTTCATTCCCATCCTGCTGTCGTTGTAGGACATGATCCATTTTAGCTTCCTGTTTTCTTCCTCAAACTTCTCCCCTCCTTCCTCTATTATCCTTTTCCTGCGCTCCTTCTCTCTTCTCCAGCGTTCATCCCATTCCATGGGCAGATATTTTCTTGTAATTTCCATGAAAAAACAATACTTCTCCTTACTGCCGTTCTCTGTTTACAGCACTCAGTCTAGTCGGCACTCATGTTTGCTGAAGTCATGTAATTCCCTGAAGTCAACAGCAAGCTAATAATAGCTTATGAGTCAGTAGATCTCATTTCGATAGACATGCAAGACATGCAACCAGAGGGTACACAATTATTAAGTCACAATTATTATGAAGATAGTGTTAGCTAGTTTTTTATTTTTATTTTTTATTTTATTTTGTATAATCTGATGATGATTATGAAGGATACATTTAAAGGTATCTCAGTTCTTAAACAAATTTTTTTTTTTTCATCTTGTTTAACATGATAATTATGGTCAGTTAAGGCGTGACACTATACATGCAAAAACTTTTTTACTATACAGGCTTTTTAGCTTTTCATAGTGTTTTTTCAGACTATAGTGAAAAGAAAACATCCAAAATACACTTTTAACCCTCCTGTTACCCTCAAATCTACCAACATCTTTTACCCACTGGGGTCAATTTGACCCCAGCAATTTAAACCCCCACAATTTGATTTTTTCCCCAAAGGTTTAAGTCAAGTACTTTATGTTTCTTTGTTAACTACTTAAATAGCCCTTTAAATAAAACACTACCAACCCCCCACCACCACCCCCACCCCTTATACATCCAGAATACCTATTGCACGACTATGGACAAATTAGCAAATCACTATAAAATGTCACTGATTTATCTAAAATTCAAAAATTATATATATGTTTGGTGTTTTAATAGCTTTTTATTTATTATATTATACAATATATTTTATCAAGGATGGGTTTGGGGTCAATATGACACTCCCATTGATAGTCTCAGGATGCCTCACTGTTGGCACGACACAGGACTCATGGTAGCGTTCACCTTTTCTTCTCTGGACAATCGATTTTCCAGATGTTCTAATCAGACACATTAACTTTGCACCAGTCTTCTGCTGTCCAATTCTTGTACTTCCTGCAGAATTTCAGCCAATATTTGATGTTTTTATTGGAGAGAAGTGGCTTCTTTGCTGCCCTTCTTGACACCAGGTCGTTGTCCTAAAGTCTTGGCCTCGCTGTGTGTGCAGATGCACTTACACCACACCTGCTGCCAATATTGAGCAGTTCTGCACTGGTGGTGATATGATTCCCTAGCTGATTCCTCAGGAGGAGAAGTTCCTGGTACTTGCTGGACACTCTGGGACATCCTAAAGCCTTCTTCACTGCAGCCGAACCTCTATTCTTGAAGCTCTTGATGATCTGGTAAATGGAAGACATTTTGATGCAAAGATGATCCTCCATCTTTCTTTGGAGGAAACCATTGCTAACAGAAGAATTGATTGGAAGCACTTCTTCCTTCCTTATAGCAATTATGTGCTGATGATATGATTAGTAAAATGATGTTAGCTGGTAATTTGGTGCCAAGGACAAAAACAGTGAAATTTGGGGTTTTGTGATAAAGCTTTTTGAAATGATGTAAAATGCCTCTGATCACTCTGCACAATAATCTAGAAAAATGTGAATCAACATCATAACAACTGAAGCAGCAAAAATTTAAAATTTGGCCACAGCTGTACCCTGTCATTCAAGTGGGAAGTATCCGGTTGGACAAGGTGATGTTGGTGGCGCATCCGCTGTTCAGCTCCCGCACAAGGTCCACGTACTCGTAGGAGATGCCCTGTTGTTGTAGGGCAAGCAGTACGGCATTGATCTCTATGCTGTCGAAGGCTTTCTCGTAGTCTACGAAGGCCAGTACCAAGGGCATCTTGTACTTCCGGCAGCGTTCAAGCAGTTGGTTCAGCACGTGGATGTGGTCCATTGTGCTGTAGCCAGACCGGAAGCTGGCCTGTTCGGATGGCTGTTGTTCGTCCAACTGCCTGGCTAGTTGGTTGTACAGCACCTTGGTGAAAACCTTGTACACGGTCGGCAGGAGCCAGATTGTCCGATAATTCCTCAGCTGTTGGCGGTCACCCTTCTTGTACAACAGCACTGTCTTGGCCGTCTTCCATTGATCTGGTGTTCTTCTCTGCGCTATGTAGCGGCTGAAACGGCTGGCCAATGCTGCCCAAAGCATCGGTCCACCCTCTTTGAGCAGCTCAGCCTCGATTCCGTCCAGCCCTGGTGCCCGGTCTTTCTGGATGTTCTGGATCGCATGCCTGACCTCACTGGTCAACACTGACGCGATGGCTGGTATGGCATCGTCCTGCATTTCGGGTGGGTCGACTGGTGTCTTGCTGGCGAACAGGTCCGTATAGAACCCAAACCCCCCCCCCCAAAAAAACTTTGCTAAGAGGTCATTTTCAATTGAGAAAGAGCATAAAGAGAGAGCTCACAAAGCACAAAGAAAAATGGTTTATAAGGCTTCTGTGGAAGCTTTCATACATTTGCTCCTCCCCTATATTATGTTTTCCCCTCCCCCACGGAACAAAATATCAAAGTTTTCCCTTCCCTGGAAATATATAATTGGCACTGGAAATATCTAATTTCTTGTGAGAATTACGATTCCCCCCTCCACTATATCGTGTGAACTATCAGTGGTTCTCGCAATACTTGAAGTAGGCCTATATGGTAATGTTAGGTTAGGGCCCTAAAGCAAAGTGAAGGTTTTTGAAGATCATTAAATCTCAACTTATAATGACCTCAATATCATCCAAAATAAATGTGGGATTTGTGCCTAATCACCAATGTGAACAACCAAAAATTTGATATTTCTTATATGTTTTATACAGCAAAATGAGCCTGGGGTCAAATTGACCCCAAAGAACACCGATGCTACAAAAGTACATACAGAACATTGAAAACCTATCATCATGTTAATTTTATGTTTACCCAGTTGTCCCCATTAAATTAGGAAAAGTCTTTAAATATGAAGCAAAAAAAATGTTTTAAAGTATGTATTTAGAGACGTTAAACACTGAATGGGGTCAAATTGACCCCAAAGGTAATAGGAGGGTTAAGTGTATCTTTTATGGCACTTTATCTATTTGCTTCTGCAGATTTCAATTACCGTACATATCTCTAAAAAAGGCAATTTTCTCAAAGTTTTCCTTTTTTTGGGTGAAATGAAAACATTAAAACAGATTTTCTGTTTTATTTGTTTATCTTGTTTAATATGACCATTGTCATAGTCAAAAATATGTCATGTTAACAATAAAATGTCATGTTTTTGGTATAATTAAAAAAAAAAAAAAAAAAAAAAAAAAACAGAGCACCATTATGTTCAGTGATAAATTAGATATTTTAAGGAAAATTCATTAGAGACATTTACATTTTTTTTGACAGATCAGAAACTGTTCAGATGTCAAAAGAGGTGGATCAGTTTGAAGTCAAGCAGAAATACAGCAAAACACGTTTCCAAAAGCTGAACTGGACCCGCCTGTTTGACGTTATCATTTGCCACGTCAAAGGGATTTGCAGCAAAAGTTAAAGGTTTCTTGATGAGAGCTGGTATATTTGCACTGTCCGCTAACTGTGTTGTGTACATGTCCATCTTCATTTTTAAACTGTATACATAACGTTTTACATTTACACATAGGCCAGTTCATACCAGTCACACCATTTGCAGATATTATCTGTGTGTCATTTCACATTTTACATATAGCACAGTATAAAGCACTGTAACTGTAACACTGTAACTCACTCTTGTTATGACTATAAAAGTACGAGACATTTAAGCATTAAAAGATAGTTGTCTGTTTTTTATAGCCACTTATTGAAACGGAGTATGCCAGATGTATTGACTAAATAATTGGCCATAGCTGACAAATATAATAACATGTATATCAACCATGCATTAAAAAAAGTTTGTAGGTTATTTATATGTTCGTAAGTTGATATGTTTGTTTTAATCTCTTACGTAAAGTCACATGTACATGTTCTCTTTAAGAGATCATAAAAGTTAAAAATAATTTTTAGTGATGAATAATGCTATTAATTCCATGTGATGATAATGAACAAAAACCATCTAACTTTAGAATTATTTTGCTATACTTCGAACTTGCTCAGAATCAAACTTTAGGTTATGAAACATGTTTTCATCAGAGTTGATGGTTTAACCTTCCAGAAATGCCAATGCTACATAATACCAGACTTTCGTGAACAGTTTTCCTCTGTTTACCACAAAGTAGACGTGCACTTTTTTTAGAAAGATGATTCTTATTTAGCAATCATGTTGTTTCTGTTTGGGGTGAAATCCAGGAATAACATACTGTTGAAAAGCACATCAAATCAAACACAAATAGCCATGTGACCCAAATGAACTGTATGTAATGTGACTATGTGAAAAAAAAAATCATTGTATTTATTCATGTAACATTAAAGATCTCGTAAAATTAAGAAAAATAATCATGTATCAACCTGATAGTTTTAATGTATTTGCACAGAAAAAGAAGACAAGCATTACAAATGCTGGATAAAAGTGTATGAGATCTAAGACCCACTAAATGAGCATTTAATCACCAGCAGTTTATTCAGAATTGTATTTATTCATTGAATAATTTATGAAAATTTTCTGCAGATGCATACTATACATCAACACCTAATTTCTTGTTTGTACTATTCTTTGTACTTGTTAACAGAGATGACATTTCGAGACCCAAGGTCACTTACATAAAGTGGACAAGCCCACCCAAATGGGAACGTGCCCAATAAATGCCCAAAAAAAGCCACGGTAAGAAGTTTTACTGTTCATAAAATAAACTTTTATGAACTTCTTTATGGCATGCAGTTCCATGAAACTTGTATAAACAGTGGAAAAGGTTTATTGCTCTTTGAAATCGAAATTCTAGGAATGGACAAAAACACTAACTGATTGGCTAATGTCCACTCTATAAATTACATATCCTTTGGCCATCCATGTTTTGCCCTCATGAAAAGCATGATGGTTCCAGTAAACACAACCTGCATACCAAGATGTGATTGGTTAGATGGGCATGTGGGTGTGTTTACCAAATACCCCAGTATAGATAGTCAGAACAATTGTCATGAAGCTGGAACACGTTCCCAAAGAAAACCCACATCAACAAAACATTTTCATGTTAGTACTCACAACAAATGAATGGGAACACTAGGCAAAAGTAGCAGATATCAGACAACACACATATGCTGGTACTGCCGGTTCAAATCACTGTACAAATCACATATAATAACAAGGCTCTTTTACAGTAATTCCATCTGATAAAAATGGAAAAATAATGGAAATGTACATTTTAATGACGTTCATTATTCTTGCTACTAAGTTTTATGTGTTGTCATAATGACCCATTTTCCATTGATGCAAAGTTTAAATTCAATTATTATTTTTTTACAAATAGTGCTTTTCACAATGCAAGCAGGTTTACAAAGGTTAGATAGCAGCGGAACAACTCCCTTCAGTGTTTTAGGAGGAAGAAACCTTAGCAATGACTCAATTAACATGTCCAAGCATGTGTTTTGGGCAAAATAACATAAAAAAAAAATAAACACAGATAGTTATTGGGTAATCAATTGTAAAGACGGATCTATCTTAAGCAATTGGAGAATGCTTTTTATTATTTGGAAACTAAAATTCTTTAATATCTCAGCAGTGAAATTAAAAAAGCAATTTGTGGCTTCTTAAAGTTTCCTACTTGTCAGATGTTTCTCCTGAGAAAGAGAACCCAGTAACCTCAAGAGTTTCAGATGAGATCTCAACAGTGACTCAGATTGTGCTCATGTTTGCAAAGACACCAACGTCTGCCATCAAAAATCAGAGATCTCAATATGAACTCGAACATTTCACATCAAATGATCTGACCTGCTTCTTACTGGATGGCAATGAGTGGCTCATTTGGGTCTGATTTATTTCAGGATTAAGTTGATGAGCTATGCAAGAGCAACATCTGAGCAAGTCTCTCCATTTCATGTACAGTAATTGTTAGGAGAAACAGTCAATATGTTAAAAAGATCTCATTTGTGTCTCCTAATTTCCAGCAGATTTTGTGAGCAGGTTTGAGATGTTGCACATGCTTCTCTAATAACAGCTGGATGAACTTTAAACATGCTTCAAAACATGGAACAAATCACAGGTTTTAGGGCGAGTTTCCAAGCCCGTCCAGTCATATGGGGTTATGCAAGTCATTTCAGCCCAATAATAATAACTTGTAATCGTTTCATTCATGATGCTCACTTTAGGAGAACGGTATGTGATGTTCACACATCGATACTGTTGCTAGACAAACTCCATTTGACAGATTTGACAGATGTGAAATCTTGGGAAACCAGTTCGTAGATATTTCTGAAAAAGACTTCAAAGATAGCAAGAGAACACAATACAAAGAACTGCCAGTCATGGTTCTTCAAACATGTTTGTGTACGTCTAATAATGGGTGTGTGTTATTAAGGTATAAAAGAAAACGCAACTCATTTCCTGACAGCAGAGAAAGGTCAGTTCATCTCCACTCGGCTCGGCGCTGTGATTTCCGTGGATGTGTTGGAACATTTCTGTGATCTCCACAAGGATTAAAGCAGGTCGACTTCTTAAAGTTTAAAGTCCTACAGGATCCACGATGGGCAAATTTATTGATCGCATCAGAAACTCAATCCCGGGTCTGCGGCGCCCGGACAACAATGTCCCACCTCAAGGTGTTACCGTGGATGTGGGAGAGGTTGATTATGAGCTGGAAAAGAAAAAAATGTCGTTCTACAATCCGCTTGACCCCGTGCCAAAATATGACTTTTACGCCAAAGACACATTCTCTGGACGTATAAAAAGCACCAGACCATCACTGGATGTTCTGCGCAAACCAGTAAGAAAATTTTAATTAAATAGTTATTTGAATGAAAATTCTTGTCTAATTTAACTTATTAACACATATATTTAAGTCTATTGAATATTGTACGTGAAGAATATTGTTTGGATGGCAGCACTTTGAAATTTGGTGTTGATTTTCTGTATGTTTCTGTCAACAGCCGGATCCTGATGATCTTCCTCCACCACCAGAGGATGATGAACGGCCCAAAGTAAAACTCGTTCGCTTTGGATGGGTTCTGGGAGTCATGGTGAGAAAACAGGAATCATATATTTGATTGCTTTAACAAGTTTCTCCTAGATGTTAAATGACGAGCTAATGTTTAAGTCTCCAGCTTCTCCTATTTTTTCTCCTGAGAAAAAGACCCGATTTGTCTCTACAAAGGAGAGATCTCAAAATCAGAGAGCTGTGGGTGCCTCAACTTTAAATCTCGGCTCCAGTCTTGCTTCATACTGTCCTATCTAGGCAAAAAGCTAAATATTAACTTATTTTATACCTCTATAGCCTATAGAATTCAGGTCACATTCAGCTTCCCAGAGTCAAATTAAATTAATAATAAAATGAAAAAAGTAAAAACAATTATAATGAATACAAACAGTAGCTAGTCTATTCTCATGTCTCTCTGTACATTTCACCCAAATTGACATTATCATAAAGCATCTGAATGTTTCTTCATTCTCATTACAGTGATGAGAACTGGGACATTATGTTTAGCAGGGATGTAAACTGCTCACTTTTCAGTTAATTCGCTGTTTTGAAAGCAAAATGTGTCACCTACTTGATTCTTGCAGAAACGAAGAGTTTTGTTTGGTGGGTTTGTGGCGCGAACACATTTGTCAGCGATGGTTCTGCACGCTTTCGCTTGACTACAGTAGCGGCCAATCATGTGGCTGACTCCAGCCGTAGCCAATCACAAGTCTCGCAATCGCACTTCTGACTAGAGCAGCGACCAATCGCGTGACTGACATCAGCAGTGCGCGAACAGGGATTTTGCTTCTATGTTTTGCTGGACTATTGCGGCTTTTTCTCGATGCATAAATTTGTATTACATAATGTTATTATACATATGATAGTTTGATGCTATGTATACAGGTGCTGGTCATATAATTAGAATATCATCAAAAAGTTGATTTATTTCAGTAATTCCGTTAAAAAAGTGAAACTTGTATATTATATAGACTCATTCCATGCAAAGTGAGATATCTCAAGCCTTTATTTGTTATAATTTTGATGATTATGGCTTACAGCTTGTGAAACCCACAAAATCAAAATCTCAGAAAATTAGAATATTACATGAAATCACACAGTAATTACACAGTGATACCATGGTCATTGAACCAGGTTTTGGTTCTTTTGGCAGTGTGGGCCGGTGCAAATCCTGCTGGAAAATTAAGTCAGCATCTCCATAAAGCTTGTCTGCTGAAGGAAGCATGAAGTGCTCTGGAAATGAACAATTTACACGAGTATGCATACACAAAATACTAGGGGTGACCCCGAATAGTCGAAGATTCGATGCTTCGATTGGGGGAGCCTGATTCGACTACCGATCTCACGGTCGAATCTTCGCAGAGGTGTTATGAAACGAGGATAATGCCACATTGGCTATATGAGGGCGCTCTATTTCGGCAGTGTGGGCCGGTGCAAATCCTGCTGGAAAATGAAGGAAGCATGAAATGCTCTGAAAATGTCCTGGTAGACGGCTGCGTTGACTCTGGATTTAATAAAGCACAGTGGACCAAAGTCCTCTTTTCTGATGAGAGCAAATTTTGCATCTCATTTGGAAACCAAGGTCCCAGAGTCTGGAGGAAGAATGGAGAGGCACACAATCCAAGATGCTTGAAGTCCAGTGTGAAGTTTCCACAGTCTGTGTTGGTTTGGGGAGCCATGTCATCGGCTGGTGTTGGTCCACTGTGCTGTCCACTCAATGCAGACGTCTACCAGGACATTTCCAGAGCACTTCATGCTTCCTTCAGCAGACAAGCTTTATGGAGATGCTGACTTCATTTTCCAGCAGGATTTGCACCGGCCCACACTGCCAAAAGAACCAAAACCTGGTTCAATGACCATGGGATTACTGTGTAATTACTGTGTGATTTCATGTAATATTCTAATTTTCTGAGATTTTGATTTTGTGGTTTTCACAAGCTGTAAGCCATAATCATCAAAATTATAACAAATAAAGGCTTGAAATATCTCACTTTGCATGTAATGAGTCTATATAATATACAAGTTTCACTTTTTGAATGGAATAACTGAAATAAATCTATCAACTTTTTGATGATATTCTAATTATATGACCAGCACCTGTATAGGTATACTCCCAAATAAAAGTGTATATAATTGTAATTTATTTATTGTAAATATACTTTTTTAATCAAAGTAAATCTTGAAAAAAAAAAGTGCACTTGAAACTTATTCTTTCATAAGAAATACCCTTTGAAGCATTTTTCAGATCTGCAATTGTCTCCCGTTCATGAGTTTGAATAATGTTGAAATAAACACACCACTGATGAGTTTGCTGGGATTCTGTTTCAGATTCGCTGTATGTTGAACATCTGGGGTGTCATTATGTACCTGCGGCTGCCATGGATCACGTCTCAAGCCGGACTCAGTGAGTTGATCACTTATCACTGCTCAAATGACTTTTAACCGTTTCATGTTTCCTCCCTCAGAGAATTGAAAGATCTAGACCTTATCTAAAGTCATTTGACCCATTTGTGCATTTTTGCTTGCAGTTCTGACCTACGTAATTATCTTCATGTCTATCGTTGTCACAACAATCACGGCGACGTCAGTGTCTGCAATCTCCACCAACGGGAAGGTCAAGTCTGGTGAGTCAAATGATTTGTTTACCATAAAAACAGGAAAATTTGATTTCAAATGGGTTTAATCAGAATCTTTGTCTCGTTTCCAGTAAAATATGTAAACATATGCTACTTAAAACAATACAAGTTTACCTGAGATTTTTTTTTTTTGTCTTAAACGCATTTAGTGAGGTGTATTTAGTGAGGCGTATAACTAGTGAAGCCAACTTGTCAAAGCAAGTGAAAACAGACTTGTTCATCTCCAGGTGGCACGTACTTCATGATCTCTCGGAGTCTGGGTCCGGAGCTCGGAGCGCCCATCGGATTGCTCTTCGCCTTCGCCAACGCTCTCGCCTGTGCGCTCCACACAGTGGGGTTTGCAGAGACCGTCAGAGATCTTCTGAAAGTGAGACATGCACACATTGTAGGGCTTGAGGGAAACTCAGAGAGCAGCTTTATAGAAAAAAGCACAGAGTCACATGACAAGAGTGATGCACGATGACGGGACATTCTGAAACACTTAACGTGAAAGCTAACTATGCATAGTAATAAAGCATTCTATGTACAGAAAAGCAGATGAGTCAAGAATATGAACTCAACGCGTTTAATTGCACGTTAAGCATGTAACAAATCTAGGTATTAGCTCAATTGATATAGGGAATCAAAATTGATGAATCGGGGTTGTGATTGGGATCTAATTCGCAATACAGAATTAATAAAATTAGATCAATTGTATACATTAGTGACCGATCATAATGAATTATGATTTAATCACTAATATATCAACAGTCCATTCCTCAGATCAATTATCAGAATAATTTTTAATGGAAATGAATGTAGCTATCAAACAATTTGTTTGTCCGGCAAACGGCCGTAAGACTAACCCATCAATTTCTCAACAAAAATGATCTCTTTCTTATAATTCGAAGAAAGCTATTTTCTGGCCACTGAAAATCACTTTCCTGTTCTTATAAGATATAGGTTACGAATAGTAACACAATTGTAAAGCTTTTGTAGCTTGGATCGGACGTTTCAGGGACTTCGAAATGTTGAGCAAACAGAAGCAATCAGGAATATATTGTTTTAATAAATGGAACTACGAGTATAAAAACCCTACAATTTACACGAGTATGCATACACAAAATACTAGGGGTGACCCCGAATAGTCGAAGATTCGATGCTTCGATTGGAGGAGCCTGATTCGACTACCGATCTCACGGTCGAATCTTCGCAGAGGTGATATGAAACGAGGATCATGCCACTTTGGCTATATGAGGCCGCTCAATGTCTTCATCATCTTCTTCATTTATATAGCGCTTTTAACAATGTAGATTGTTTCAAAGCAGCTTTACAGAGATAAGCGTATAATTTAAGGTAACAGAGATTGTTTCGGCTTTACAGCAGAGTTAAGTTATTTCCATCTAAAGTTAGTTTTGATTTATTTGCTTCCGTCCCAATGATCATTTGTTATTAAATTAGGGGCCGCTAAGACGACACCATTCTCTCTACACAGACTTTAAACGCGAACCTGTGAGAAACACTGATGGCGTTCACATGCGCATTTAGAATGGGTTCTATAGTTATGTGCGTTTGAATATATGCAGGTTTGGAATTCCCTACAAGCCAAGCCTAAACAAAGTACTTGTATTTCCCTATAAATTTTGATAAAGAACTTTATTTTATTTTGTTGCTTTGGGGTAGGAACGCGAAACGGATTTTCCCGACAACGCCTTATCTGTAGAGTGGTAGTGGGATCCTCCATAGGGAGAGACTAGTTGGCACTTCAGCACTGCGTTGTCATCAGTCCAGGCGAAGGTCCTTCGTCAGATCTGGATACGGCCTGGATCCGGCAGGCTGCAGGAAAACCTCGGGATAAACACAGACACTAAAATTAGCGTAGATGCCATTCTTCTCATGATGTAACGAGTACATCAGGATTTTTGGGAAGTGTTCCCGGTTCCGGCTGACCTAATCTATGCAGCCTAACATTAAATTATAGAAGTCTATAATGTATTATGTGAAAGCTAGGTCAAAGAGATGTGTCTTTAATCTGGCTTTGAACTGACAGAGTGTGTCTGCTTCCCGGACAATGGTAGGAAGACTGTTCCAGAGTTTTGGTGCTAAATAGGAAAAGGATCTACCGCCAGCAGTCGATTTTGATATTCTAGGTATTATCAACTGGCCGGAATTTTGAGATCACAATAGACGTGACGGACTATAATGCGTTAAGAGCTCGCTCAAGTACTGCGGAGCTAAACCATTCAGTGCTTTGTAAGTAATCAGCAATATTTTAAAATTGATGCGATGTTTAATAGGGAGTCAGTGCAGTGTTTACAGACCTGGGCTAATATGGTCATACTTCCTGGTTCTGGTAAGAACTCGAGCTGCTGCGTTTTGAACCAGCTGTAGTTTGTTTATTAAGCGTGCAGGGCAACCACCCAGTAGAGCATTACAATAATCTAGCCTTGAGGTCATGAACGCATGAACTAATTGTTCCGCATTTCTCAATGAGAGCATATGGCGTAATTTAGATATATTTTTAAGATGGAAAAATGCAGTTTTACAGATACTAGACACGTGACTTTCAAATGAAAGATTGGTATCAAAGAGCACACCCAGGTTCCTAACCGACGACGAAGACTCGACAGAGCAGCCATCGAGTGTTAGACAGTATTCTAGATTATTACGTGAGGAAGTTTTTTGTCCAATAATTAGAAACTCTGTTTTTTCAGAATTTAGAAGTAGGAAATTACAAGTCATCCAATTTTTTATATCCCCTATGCATTCCGTTAATTTTGTGAATTGATAAGTTTCGTTAGGTTTTGAAGAAATATAGAGCTGAGTATCATCGGCATAACAGTGAAAGCTAATGCCATGTTTCCTAATGATATCTCCTAAGGGTAGCATGTACAGAGTGAACAGCAACGGTCCTAGTACTGAGCCTTGTGGTACGCCATACTGAACTTGTGATCGATGAGACATCTTATCATTTACTGCTACAAACTGATAACGGTCAGATAAGTATGATTTAAACCATGCTAGTGCAATTCCACTAATGCCAACATAATGTTCTAATCTATTTAAAAGAACGTTGTGGTCAATGGTGTCAAATGCAGCACTAAGATCGAGTAACACTAATAGAGAGATACAACCACGATCGGATGATAAGAGCAAATCATTTGTGACTCTAACGAGAGCTGTCTCGGTACTATGGTACGGTCTAAATCCTGACTGGAAATCCTCGCAGATATCATTTCTTTCAAGAAAGGAACACAGTTGTGAGGATACTGCCTTTTCTAATATCTTTGACAGAAAAGGTAGATTCGAGATCGGCCTGTAATTGACTAATTCTGTAGGATCAAGTTGCGTTTTTTTAACAAGCGGTTTAATCATAGCCAGCTTAAAGTTTTTTGGTACGTATCCTAGAGACAAAGACGAATTAATGATATTAAGAAGAGGATCTATGACCTCTGGAAGTATTTCTTTCAGTAGCTTAGTCGGTATAGGGTCTAACATACATGTTGTAGATTTAGATGATTTAATGAGTTTAGTAAATTCTTCCTCTCCTATAGCAACGAATGAATAAAATTTTTCCTCAGGGAGACTACAATGCACTGCCTGATGTGATACTGTAGTAGACGGTTGCATAGTTATAATTTTGTCCCTGATATTATCAATCTTATAATTGAAGAAGTTCATAAAGTCATTACTGCTGTGTTGCTTGGAAAATTCTGGGCTTGAAGCTTTATTTTTTGTTAGTTTGCCACCGTTTCAAATAAATACCTAGGATTATGTTTATTTTCTTCTAATAGGGTTGAAAAATAAGCAGATCTAGCAGCTTTTAAAGCCTCTCTGTAAGCAATAGAGCTCTCTTTCCATGAAATGCGAAATACCTCTAGTTTTTTTTTTTTTTTTTCAGTTGCGCTCCATTTTTCTAGCTGCTCTCTTAAGGGCCCGAGTGTGCTCATTGTACCACGGCGTTGGACTATTTTCTTTAATCTTCTTTAAGCGCAACGGAGCAACTGTGTCTAAAGTGCTGGAAAAGAGAGAGTTAAACGTTTCTGTTGTAATATCTAGTTCTTCTAAGCTATCTGAGATGCTGAGATGATGAAACTGATGAAAATGATGAAAGATTATTAATAAAGCAATCTTTAGTAGCAGAAGTGATAGGTCTAACATATTTGTAACACGGAGTCGGCTTTGCAGCTTTGGCTAAATGAAGTTTACACGAGACTAGATAATGATCTGAGATGTCATCGCTCTGCTGCAGAATTTCAACGGCATCCACATCTATTCCGTGTGATAATATTAGATCTAGAGTATGATTACGACGATGAGTAGGTCCTGACACGTGTTGTCTAACACCAATTGAATTTACAATGTCTTTAAATGCCAATCCCAATGCATCTTTTTCATTATCGATGTGTATATTAAAATCACCAACAATTAGTACTTTATCTGCAGTCAATATTAATTCTGATAGAAAGTCCGCAAATTCTTTGATAAAGTCTGTATGGTGCCCTGGTGGCCTGTATACATTAGCTAGCACAAATCTCAAACGTGATTTATCGTTTACACTATATATTTTTACATTAAGCACCAATGCTTCAAAAGAGTTATATTTAAAACTTGATTTCTTAGTGGTTTTGAAACTATTACTATAAATTACAGCAACACCACCCCCTTTGCGTTTCAGACGAGGCTCATGTTTATAACAGTAATCGTGCGGGGTTGATTCATTTAAAGTAATGTAATCGTTTGGTTTTAGCCAGGTTTCTGTCAAACACAGCAAATCTAGGTTATTATCTGAAATCATATCGTTAACAACGAGTGCTTTTGAAGTAAGCGATCGAATATTCAGCAACCCAAGCTTTAGCATTTGCTCATCTGTATTATAGCTGTTTTTTATTTGTTTAACATCAATTAAATTTTTAACCTTAGATGGGTTTTAACGTTTTTTGGATTTCCAAATTCGGGGAACAGACATGTGTCTCTATATGATGATAGCTAGGTGAAAGAGGCTCTATGTGATAGGATTTATCTGACCTTGGTGACGCGAGGCCGCTAGCAGACGGTCGGTTAAGCCAGTCTGTCTGCTTCCTGACCTGAGCCCCAGATTGTCATGTTTGAGCTCTAAGACTATGAGCCATATTACTAGAGAGAACAGCAGCACCATCCCAGGAGGGATGAATACCATCTCTTTTCAACAGGTCAGGTTTGCCCCAAAAACTTTTCCAATTGTCTATGAATTCTATATTATTAAGCGGACACCACCGAGACAGCCAGCCGTTAAGCGAACATAATCTACTAACTATCTCATCACTCCTGCGAACAGGAAGGGGGCCAGAGCAAATTACAGTAATTGACATCGTACTTGCAAGTTCACACACCTCTTTAATATTAATTTTGGTGATCTCCGACTGGCGGAGTCGAACATCATTAGTGCCGACATGAATAATGATCTTAGAGAATTTACGATTAGCATTAGCCAGCACTTTTAAATTTGCTTTGATGTCAGGCGCTCTGGCTCCCGGCAAACATTGGACAATGGTGGTTGGTGTCTCTATTTTCACGTTCCGTGTGATAGAATCGCCAATAACTAGGGCACAATCATTCTCAGTGGGTGTTTCACTGAGCGGGGCAAATCGATTTGTTATGGTAATCGGAACGGAAGAGTGGTTTTTAGATCCGCGACTAGAGCGATCCCTCACTGTCACCCATTTGCCCGGCTGCACGGGCTCTACTTCAGGCAGAACCGCGTCATGTAAAGAGTTCTCTATTCTATGCGCATCCAAAACATCTAAAGCACTAGCACTCTTACTATCCTCAATTAAAGTTTGGATGCGTGTTTCTAATTCTGAAATCTTCTCTGTCAACCTAACTGTCTCCTTACATTTATCACATATAAATCCTATATTGTCGACAGAGAAGGCTATACTAAACATGTGACATGAAGTGCAAGTGACAATAACAGGACAAGACATTACTCACCGTGTTTGTTGACTGATTCTTACTCACCTGGGGGCTGTTCCATAAACAAAGATTAGAGTATAAGCCAGGCTTATTTCGATTAGTCAGGCTTATTTTTGGTAGATTCGGTTTCATAAATCAAACTTAAAAAAGTTCAAACTCAGTTACCCCGGCAACTTATGCTGGGAAACTAGCCTGGTCCAGGGCAGGCTAACTGTCAGGCTAAGCCTCAGCTGTTACACAGATCCTCTAACACTGACCTATAGGAACACAATGATATTACCACTGACACTCTCTCATACCATTATTGGACTTTATTAACCACTATTAGTCCAAAAATAAATACACAGTATACAAAAAATCAACTTAAATAAGGCTACAATGATAAATTAGACAATATAGACCTATATATATATAGATAGATAGATAGGCCTAAATACAATATATATATATATATATATATATATATATATATATATATATATATATATATATATATATATATATATATATATATATATATATATATATATATATATATATATACTACAGGTTTTCTTTTTTTACTGGCTGAATGTTTTGTGCCCAAGATTTAATTAGATTGTTTTAAAGATTTATGAATACATTTCTCTCTGGTTTTGTTTGGCAGCTGTAGTACATGTTTATGATTAGAAGAACATTAGAACACAATCTAAAAAAGCTTTGTAAAGCATAAGTTAAAATCACAAAATTAAAAATAAATAATTACAAAAGCAGAGTATAAATTTTAACTGGTAAGATGAATCTGAGCTTAGTAATTGACAGTATATTAGCCTACATTTGATTTACCCCATTACAATAGTTATTACCCATTTACAGTTATTGCTATCATAAAAATATACACACAGGTTTAAAATTCTAAATAAGGCACATCTAATGTCCAAATAACAAATATTTTAGTGTATATATATATATATATATATATATATATATATATATATATATATATATATATATATATGTGTGTGTGTGGGTACTTTATTATGTCTTTCAATTCAAACACATTTAACACAATTATACAAATTGACAGTTCCTTTAAAGACATCATATTTTCCCCCAATAAATATTCCTTATTTTTCCTTCTACTTTTTTCTTTTGTGATAATACCCACCAACACATAGCCTAAAAACACACATGATTAGAACAATAACCAAAAAGTTCATAGACACTTTTACATATGATTTAAGGGGGAAAAGACAAAAAACAATAAATAAATAGTAATAAAAATTTAACATTAACATATTTATATCAAACTCTTATAATGACACATAATTCCTAATAGTTATTCAAGTAATATTATTTGAATATCAAATATTCAATATTAAATAAGTAAATAAATAAAATAACAAATTACTAGAAATAAAAGGGAGGGAGTGTTGTATAAAAATGTAGTTAATAATATATATTCCTTCATTTTATGGAATATTCTTTGATTTTAGAGTTGCACATATCTTTTCAAAATGTATACATTTGCTCTTAATTTAATGTTATCCTCTCCATAATGTACTTTAGAAACTAAATCTACTCATTTAAAACTGGGGATTCTTGCTTTCTCCAAAAAAATATTGCATTAAAAGCTGTAATTCTCAGCATTCTAAATAAGTATACATCATCTTTATTAAGTAGCATAGGTCCTATACCCAAAACTATATTTTGTATCTTTATATAATTTAGTTTCTTAAAATAAACTTCCCTGAATTATAGGCTAGCCTACTTCACTGAAGTACTTCTGTTCGCTAGAAGTTCAGTGCAACTTATCCAACATCCTAAAAATAAATTAATATAATTAGAAGATATTTCTAGTGTTATAAAATATCGCATATTAATTTTCCGAATTTTCCGATTTTAAGAATTATTGCGCTCCTATTTGGCGCGCATGCGCGCAGCAGCGCTCGTTCAATATGAAAATTAGCAGCAAAATGGATACATTTGCATGGCTTTCGAACATTTACAGATGGAGAATATAACTGTAAAATGTAAGTTTTGAACTGAGGGGGAAAAAAACATGTCACAAACGCATAAAACAGCACAAAATATGAACGCTGTTTGATGGTGGATTGATTTGATCCACGATCGACCTCTAGGGCTGCTTAAGAAACGCGTGCACACGCAATTATCTAGACTAGATAAACCTGGATCAAATTAGTGAGATTGCGTGAGCTTCAATTACCTTTTATGGAACCACTTTAGCCCCAACTCATTTGTTAGGCTCATTCAAGTCCGGTTTTGGAGTTTAATCCCCGCTTTTCTAAGCGTCTTTTATGGAACAGCCCCCTGAGCTTTTATGAACTCAAAGGCGCGGACGCGCGAGAGAAAAATAAATAAATAAAAATAGCTGAGCGCACGGGTGGCGCGTTAACAGGCTAGCGAATTACATTTACATTTACATTTATTCATTTAGCTGACGCTTTTATCCAAAGCGACTTACAATTGCTATATATGTCAGAGGTCGCACGCCTCTGGAGCAACTAGGGGTTAAGTGTCTTGCTCAGGGACACATTGGTGTCTCACAGTGGATTCGAACCAGGTTCGTGGATTCGAACCTGGGTCTCTCACACCAAAGGCATGTGTCTTATCCATTGCGCCACACCACCCCAGCGTTTTTGCAATTACTAGCGTTTTGTCCTAGTAGTACTAATAACAAAAGCTAGCGATGTCAGGTTAATCTGAGATGTTGGGTAAAATGTAGTAGTATAAACAACTAGGAATGGTAGTAAAATGATGGTTCAAAACAAAGAAATATAAGGCTAAGACGGAGCTTACAGCACCGAAGCACACAAACACACTCACAGCAGGCAGCAAGGCAGACAGGAGCAATCGATCAGCAGACAGGAGCAATCCTCACAATCAATGTCTGATTTCACATAGAACTACCGGTTTACTTTAATACATTAATATTCAGCCTATTTTGATAATGCTGTATATAAAAATGTGCAAAGAAAGAAGCTTTTAATAAATATTGTGTAACGTGCGTGAATAAATCCAAACACCCCGTGTCAGATTTAAGTTTCGCTTTCAATCCGTGACCGACAGAAGAGCGTCTTGGCGGCAAGGATTTAAATCTTTAACAATGTCTGGGATAAGAAAATCTAAAGTGTGGATGTACACCATCAGAAAGGATATTATCCAAGGCTGGATTTAGCATCAGGAAAACCATGATCGCACTTCTGCCGGCCAACGTTAACAAGTTGGTTTTCCACGGGACATTCTAAAATGCTTAACGTGAAAAAAGCTTTTAAAACGCTTAAAAGGCACTTTAACGTGGCTTAATGTAACGTTACACAGTACACACTTTATTAAGAAACCATACTATGTGCAGATAAGCAGATGATGAACCCAGAATATGAACATTGCGTTCCTCCTATAGTAAAGCATTTTCTTTACATAATTTGATATTTTAATTTAACTATTTTAGGAGATTAAGTCGTTAAAGGTTTATCACGTTGAGTGTTATTTTATCCGCGCGCACAAAAGACTCCAATGGACACAGACAGAGTGAAAGACTGGATTTGTTCTCTCGATCAGGTACAAGTAAGTGATTTCAAAACTTTTTAGCCGGTTCTTATTTGATTTTTGGATGCTGTGAACATTTTTAGGTAAAAAGACTGCCACTCCAGTTTAGCATTTATTGTTGTTTCTGCAGTTTAAAAGACAAAGTTGAAAATTCATTCTATCGTTATTTTAATAATTTTTTTATTTTAATTTTATTTATTGATCTGTCAGGGTTATCTAATCTAACTATTTGTGGCTTGTGTTTTGAGTATATGTTCCCCTGCACTTTAGGCATTTTGCACACATTTGCATCATCTTGTGATTTGATTCTGATTTATTTCGTTTTGTATTTTTATTTTTATTTTTATTTATTAGAAAGGTATATATATATATATATATATATATATATATACCCCCATACACATGATTTGACTATTAGTCGACTATATGCAAGACTTGACGATTCTGATTCGACTATGAAAATCCATATTCGGGGACACCCCTACAAAATACAGAACACATAAACAATACAAGACTAAACGAATAACGAAAATGTTAGTGAGAGAGAGGGAGAGAGAGGGAGAGAGGATGAGCAAGAGGAAGTGAAAGTTGCTTCCTGGCGAACAGAGTTTGCGGGAAATTCAAGGTCCTTTGAAAGCGGAGTTACTAAAGAAATAATTCAGGCTAAGTTCATTTTCCCTCGTAGGTGGAAATGAACAAAGGAGAATATGAAAAACAAAGACAAAAGACTAAAAGAAAAGAAAAGAAAAACGGAGAAACTCCTTAAGAGTTGTAGAACCGGAAACCTCTCACTGACTAAGTGCAAGGTGTGTCTTCTGGATCGATCTTTTATGGAAAAGATGGATTCACAACTCTGGTTGCCCGAGCAACCAATGAACGTCCAAAGATCTGAAGCGGAAAAAGTTCCTTTGTCCTGTCAGACGGTTTATCTACATAGTTTATGACGGCGTTTAGAATTCGTCATTTCTACCCAGAAAGATGGTACACACAGAATAATACATTTTACTGTTATTTCCTATGTATGAGTGGTTCAGTCAAACCGAGACAGTTACAGAGATACCAAGAATGAAATATAAAACAGTTAAGGATACAAAGTTACAATCAAATGCACGATTGTAGGGATTTTAAAGTTCGATTAACACACGATAAAATTGTAGAAACCCCAATATGATATGGTCATATAAAATGCAACACAGGAATATATCAAACATTTGGAAATGTCTGTATATGAGTAGGTCCATGGAAAGTCCACGTGTGTGTGTGTGCGCGTGTGGAATGTCATGTAGCAGGAGAAAGTACTTATCTCTTCGGTGCATCTCTTTGAGGCTTGCGAAGCTCGGAGAAGAAGCTGTGTCATGTTGTTCTGCTAATACTCCGAGGTGCCATAAAGTGTCAGAAAGCAATCTAAACCCAGACCTGGTGGCTGCATGCCAGTAATTTAGATGCTCGAGAGTCAGGATTTACATTCAACGAGTTCAGAGTGTACAAGGCTTTGGGTTTCATAAGGAATGTGCATTTGTGTTCAGATTCAGCGAGCCATGATTCATTCATTCCCAATGAATGAATGATCTGCTCATACGCTACAAGCATTATCCGAAAACCTTTTTAAAGAAAACTTAATGCGGCTTAATTAGTGATATTAAAAGACCAAACTCAGTAAACACCACACTAAGCATGCTATGTTAAGCTTTTTCACGTTAAGTGTTTTTGAATGTCCTGAGATGACTGACAGGACAATGGCAGAAGCAAAAGCGCAAGAGATCTTTTGGTAATAAAAGTTGCATTTCTTTGTTTAAAAGAAGTGAATTTGTGCTTGTTAGTATAGTAATAAATAGCATTTGTTTTAAAGTAAGGAGAAAATTCAAAGATCTTTAATTTATTTGTGTCAGTGCACGCTGTGATGTCATGAGACATCATTTGAGTTGTTGGTTGTTTTCATTGTGGCTCAGGCTACTAACTAATAAATTGACTAATTAATAACATGACTTTTATTTTTATTTTTAAAGACATTTATTTTAAACCGCTGTTTAAATCTCATCCACAATTGTTTTCTTTATTCTCAGGACTATAAAGCTCAGATGGTGAGTGATGTCGATGACGTGAGGATCATTGGTGCGATTACTGTCGTCATCCTGCTCTGCATCACATTCGCTGGCATGAGTTGGGAGGCGAAGGTACACTGTCCTCTGCTCCTGTTTTTGATCATTTCCCAAAACTGCCTTTTGTAACACGAATGTTCCTCTTGGTTTTCGCTCCACCACAGGCTCAGATCCTGTTCTTCATTGCGATCATGCTCTCCTTAGCTAGCTACTTTATTGGGACGGTTCTCCCCCCTGACACAGCTAAGCAGGCTGCAGGATTTTTTGGCTACCAATGTGAGTAAACAAGATCCAGATCGAATGTGGCCTTCAAGTGCATCTAGTTGTTTCTAAGTTTGTAGTCGTTATTTCGACCTGTTGCAACAAAACAAATAAACAGTAGTTGACAAGCTCTTGTTTATCAAGCTCAGAACTGCAATGTTAACACAACATATGATTAATGCATGTGTAGCCCTATATTAGGATCCCCCTTGGAGATTAGGGGAGTGAGGTTTACACGCACAGCTCACACTAGCCTAATTTTGTTACACTCACCCTCTAAACCTAACTCCCACCCGGGTCACGGCACCACTGTAGTCCCTCCAGTTCGCACTGCCCACTCTAAGTGGGACGCAAACCCAGGCACGTCCGCACGGGAGGTGGGCTCTCTACCAAGGAGGCTAAAGACTGCAGTCTTTAGTGTCAGTCGCTAGATCGCCCCTTGAGATTAGGGGAGTGAGGTTTACACACACTTTTTTTTTGTTGAAATCCAGACCTAAAACGTGAAATAACTTTGTCAAATTATGAACTTTCAACTTGATGTTGGTTTGTGTTGGAACAACCAGACCTAAACACAGTTTTCTTCTTCCAGATGATATTTTCATGTCCAACCTACTGCCTTCCTTCCGAGGTCCAGATGGATATTTCTTTAGGATGTTTGCCATCTTTTTCCCAGCTGCTACTGGAATTCTTTCTGGCGTCAACATCTGTGGAGATCTCAAAGTAATATTGCCATTTTTCAGGCAGAGCGTCTAAAGTAGGAAAGTCACCATGCCCTAAAACACTACAGAAATGACTTGTGTTTGTGGATTTCCAGGATCCAACGGGTGGGATTCCTAAAGGGACACTGCTGGCCATATTGTGGACCACCTTGAGCTATTTATTGATCTCAATCACATGCGGTGAGATCAGACCTTTTTCCGTCACACTTTTGTGTATCATAAACTCTCATGAAATCACGTTGGTGATCACTGAATCACTTCCTCTCTTCCTCCTCAGCTTCAACTGTTGTAAGAGACGCTTCTGGCAATCTGAACGATAGTTTAGCGCTATCGAATTATTCGATCCACTGCAGCGGTCTGGGCTGTAAATTTGGCTGGAACTTTGACCGGTGTGAACAGAACAACACATGTACTTCTGGACTGGCAAACAACCTCCGTGTGAGCACATTGGCCCAAATGGTTATAGTTTTCATTATTTTGTTGTTGGATGGAGGAATAGACTTACTAATAGCTATTCATGTTTTTTTTCCCCTCCAGATTCTTACCACTGTTTCAGGATCTGGCATTTTGATCACCATTGGTGTCTTTGCCGCCACCTTATCATCAGCTCTGGGTTTCTTGGTGTCTGCTCCCAAAATTTTCCAGGTAAATGATGTGACTGTTGATTTAATGTTATGTATTCTGCAGTTTACTGTAACATTTTTGTATGTGTGTTTTCATACAGTGTTTGTGTAAGGATAACATCTACCCCTACATCGGCTTTTTCGGGAAAGGTTATGGGAAAAACAACGAGCCTCTACGTGCATACTGTCTCACGTTTCTCATCGCTTTGGCTTTTATCCTCATCGGTGAGTCCTGGATCACCTCTAGATCAGTCACTGAGGTGTTTCTCCCTGCGGACGCTTTAACATTTGGTGTCATGTTGATATTTTCAGGTAATCTGAACATAATCGCTCCTCTGATCTCCAACTTCTTCCTCTGCTCTTATGGCCTCATCAACTTCAGTTGCTTCCATGCGACGGTCACCAGATCACCTGGTGAGAACTTCATCATCATCATCAGTTTTGCATTCTGAACAGATAAACAGTAATGTACCTTGAAAATAAATCAATAACAATAAACAGGATGTAATAAAATGGATGTAAATGAAAAGTTTAAAGTTAGTTGTTGCTCTGTGGGAGATTAAAAATGAGGTTTAAAATGATGAATTCTGAGTCTTCAAATAAAAAGAAAACCAACAGTTGTTGGGGGGGGGGGGGGGGGGTGAAATAACCCTAACCCTAAAATAAGAAATATCTTGGTTTCTATATTTTAAGTCATTCTGAAGCCCTTTTTGAGAGCAGCTCTTCTGTGTGTCTTATATTTGTGTTTGTTGTCTGTCTCGCGCAGGCTGGCGGCCGCAGTACCGTTTCTTCAGTCCGTGGACTTCTCTGTTTGGTGCTTGCTTGTCTTTTATCCTCATGTTTCTGTTCACATGGTGGTACGCTCTTGTCACGTTCGCTGTCATCCTCTTCCTCATAGGTTATGTTTCCTATACAAAACCTCGTGAGTAACCTTATTGTTTGTCTGGTTTGCTTTCAATGATCCAATATGTTGCAGATTGTGACTTACATTTTCCACTTATCATCAAAATATAATTTATGTTCAGTCATTTGAACACATTGACTGTTGTCTTATCGTCTGTCCAGAGATTAACTGGGGATCATCTTATCAGTCCAGTTTCTACAATATGGCTTTGTCCTTCTCGATGTCTCTGACTGGTGTAACTGATCACGTCAAAAACTACAGGTAAGACTGTTAAAGTAAATATTACAAATCTGATCTGATCACGATACACCAGCCGCTCATGATAAGCTCTCTCTTAGGCCTCAGTGTCTCGTTCTGACCGGCCCTCCGAACGCCCGTCCCGCTCTGGTGGACTTTGTGGGCACTTTCACCAAAAGCATCTGCCTGATGATCTGTGGGAACATCATCATGGTAAGAACCTCAGCTGGGCCATATTTGATGCACAGTCTTACACCGATAAATCTATGATATGAAAGATCATGCAAATGGGTTGAAGCTATTTACTTTATTAATTATAGATCCCGGTTCGAATCATATATGCATGCCCATTCTGTCCAGCGTCACTCAGAAATGCATCACGTTATGAAGTTTAAACAGAATGCAAACACTAGCAGTATTTTATTTTGACAACTTAAATATATGCACTCCCATTGTAAAGTTTGGGATCAGTGAGATTATTAATGTTTATAGCAATGGTATATAACATTATGATGCACATTAGTGATAGTGACCCTCCATCAATTATATCTTTAATGACCCTCTATCAATTATATATTTAATTTAATAGCAGAGTGAATATTTAGAGCTGCTCCAGCAGGTCTCAACCTATGGAAGCTTGTTTCCACCACTGAATAATAAATAAATAATAATAATTGCGACTTTTTATCTCACAATTCTGACTTTTTTTTCACATTTGCGATATATCAAGTCAGAATTGTGACTTTTTTTCTCAGAATTGCGAGATATAAAGTCAGAATTGCACGATATAAAGTCGCAATTGCGTGTTATAAAGTCAGAATTGTGAGATATAAACTATTCTGAGGTAAAAAAAGTCTATCTTTTTTTTCCTTAGAATTGGACTTTATATCTCACATTGTGAGAAAAGATGTCAGAATTGTGAGATATAAAGTCTGAATTGCGTGTTATAAAGTCAAATTGCGTGATATTGCGAGAAAAAAAGTCCGAATTCTGACTTTATAACACGCAATTCAGACTTTATATCTCGCAATTCTGACTTTATAACACGCAATTGCGACTTTATTTCATGCAATTCTGACTTTATATCACACAATTCTGACTTTATATCACGCAATTCTGACTTTATAACACGCAATTTCAACTTTATTTCACGCAATTCTGACTTTATATCTCGCAATTCTGACTTTATATCTCACAATTCTGAGAAATAAAGTCAGAATTGTGAGATGTGAACTCGCAATTGTGAGATAAAAAGTCGCAATTATCTTTTAAAATGTTTTATTTTGTGGCGGAAACAAGCTTCCAAACGAGCAGAGAGTGATTTTCTATTTTTGTTGTCAGATTAAACATTGAGGACAAAGACAGCAATAGGTTTATTAGGCTGCTGTCACTATAAGAGCTTTACACACGTTTTATTTTCACTTAAGACATAACCGACTGTTTCACAAGGATACTTGCCTATACAGGCATTTTGACATCATTTTGTTTGAATTTTCTGTTTAAGCTCAATGAGACATGTAATGAAAGAGAAGATTTAATGAGCTATTCGCGCATTGTCAGAGAGGCAGATTTCTGGCCGCTCGCTTTGGATGTTGCACATAGAAAACTTCTTGAAAACGTGATCACTGTACTGCATTCCTGTTGTAATGTATGGAACCACTCTTTATACATACCGGTAAATCATGTAAAAGTTCATGTTTTTACTTGCACATACGATTTAGTTTTATTTCAAATGACATGTGTGTGCTGATTGAGCAATCAGCAATCAAGAGCATTCACCAGAAGTGCTCTCTGGCTGCGTTCGAAACCGCATACTCAATGAGTAGGTTCTTAATTTCAATGAGTACTTACTTAACGAGCGCTAAAAGAGTAGGTACTTTATAGCCAGATCTCGTTGAGTATGAATGAGAACCGGACATCTGCCATGTTGACGTTATCATGTGACCTACGATGCGTTATCACACGCGCAACAACTTAAAAGATTTGAACGACACGTTTAATTCATCTATCTGTAAATATCATGATATTGATTAAACTTGCTCATTTTGTGGTCTTTTTGAAGAAACTGCTGCCCATTTATTTTGTGAGTACATTTAGGGTTGATTTAAGTTCTTATATTTAAACCTACTAATGTGACCCACCGTTTTATCCTTAACGATATTTATTTTTATTACGAAATCCCAAAATTGTCATCTCTTGAATATGTTGTTAATTTCTTTATTTTATATCCAAACATTTTCATCCATAAGCAAAAGTGGCTTACTGCTTTGTTTTCCTCTTTTTCTTGTGTAATAACTTGCAGGAGACAAATCCATTCAAGTAAGTTCATTTACTTCGGAGACATCAAAAGCCAGCAGTACACATGATAACAGCCAGGTGTAATCCATGGGTGCTTCTCATTTCTTATTTGTGCATCCTCGTTTCCTTTCCTCGCTTCCTTTCCTCGCGTCTCAGCTCCGCCCCCTGTAGGATGCGAGGGAAGGCTGCAAGGAAAAGACGCGAGGATGGAGGAATCGAATGTAACTTTTTTTTATACATTGGAATCCTTGATCACTCGAGCGTCACTTCATCGCGTCATGAGCAGCGCTCAAAGGATCTGCCCTTATGTTGTTGAAGTTTGTTTATTTAAGAAATTCATAATAAATAATAATAAAGCAAGATACCCTGTTGAAATATGTGAGATGTGTGGTTTATATAAACTGCAAAGGTAAAGTATAAATTAAAATGATTGTGACCGATGTGAAGGGGGAGGAGAATTTAGACGTGCGTCACGTTTAAGTCTTTAAAACTCTTCCGCATAGGATACACCTGTGTATCCTCGCTCATGACTCCTCAGGAAGCCTCCTAACTCCTCGATCCTCGACTCCTCACGGTGCAATTAGAGAATTGAGATGTCCTTCAAGATGGCTGAGCTCAATCGGTTTCCGGGTCATAGGATGGAGGACGGAGGAGAGAGGAGACGAGGAGGGATATTGAGAAGCACCCATTGTCTTACTAACAAGTTCTTCTTTGCTACTCTTAAGCCAAAGTCAAACTGCATTAGATTGCCCCCTACAGGTAAATCTACCAAAAGCTCACTCTACAACATCCCCTTCCCCCCAAGTTTACAATATAATCATCATACTATGAACTTCATTTTACAATCCTGTAATCACAATACAGTTACATTTTTTTTTTTTTTTTTTTTTTTTTTTACTTCATTTCATAATCTTTCAAATGACCAGGCAATTTCCTGGTTCTTTGTGACCTTCTCATAATCACAACAGGGCTAACAGATTTGTTCATTTCAGTTGTTATCTCAGCAGTTGGAGAAGAAGCCCCATCTGCTTCAAGGGGATTAACTTCCCCAGGAATGTCCTCAGCCCCTGTTTTCTCAGTCTCTTTAGAGCATACAGCAGCAGAGTTGTCAAAAATGTCAAAATCAAGAGATTTACCGTCCATTTCCTCCCCTGAAAGCTTCACAAGCAATTTCTGTCGGCCATGAATTTGATTCACATGTCTTCGGACCACTCTCCCATCGCCCAGGATTACTTTATAAGAAAGTGGTCCAGTCACAGTCTCTATGTCCCCTCGGAATCCATTTCGGTCCATAACTAAAGTTGCGAACCAGTACTGGATCTCCGACACCAAAACTGCGTTCGCGGGCCTTCGTATCATGATGTGCTTTTTGCTTTTGTTGTTGTTTCTGAATCTTCCTCGTCAAATCAGGATGCATAAAGTCCAAAGAACACCGCAATTTCCGTCCTTGTAACAGTTCAGCTGGAGAGAGACCGGTGGTGGTCTAAGGAGTAATCCTATAGCTGAGTAACACTCGGGCCAATTTAGTTGCAATTGTGCCTTCCACACATTTTTTTAGCATGCCTTTCAGAATTTGTACAGCCCGTTCAACTAATCCATTACTGGAAGCATGATAAGGTGCAGAAGTAACATGCTATACTCCGTTTTTATTCAGGAACTCTTTAACTTCAGCACTAACAAAACAAGTAGCATTATCTGATACAATAAGTTCCGGTAGACCCTGGTTGCTGAAACTCTTACGTAAACATTCAATGGTGGCAGCAGATGTGGCTGAGTTCACAGGATACACGTCCATCCACTTTGAATGTGCATCAATCAAGACCAAGAACATTTTTCCCATGAATGGTCCAGCATAATCTACATGCAGTCTTTGCCATGGTTTTTCTGGCCAATTCCAAGGATGCAGTGGGGCTACAGCCGGAACGTTCCTATGCTGTTGGCACAGACAACAGGTTTTAACCAACCTTTCAACAACTTGATCTAGCTTTGGCCACCACACATAACTTCGGGCCATAGCTTTCATCCTGGACACTCCTGCGTGGCACTGATGAAGTTGGTTCAGGACTTCTGGTCTACCCACACTGGGAATGATGACTCTGGCCCCCCAGAGCACACAACCATCCTGTACACTTAATTCATCTTTTCATGATGTAAAAGGGTCAAACTCTGCTCCAATTAATTCATGCCCACCACGCTGCACCATTTCTCTCACCCTGGATAATACCGGATCTTTTTGCGTCCACCCTCTCACTTGTTCGGCAGTAATTAAGGTTACGTCTGCATTCTCCAGCATCAGGACTCTTTCCTCCATTTTAATGTCCGATTCCATTGACAATGGTAACCGACTTAGAGCATCTGCATTTCCATGATCTTTGCCCGGCTTGTAGAGGATGTTATATTCATAGGCTCTTAGTGTCACAGCCCATCGCTGGATCCTAGGAGATGACATTTGAGGAACAGCTTTTAACTCATTAAATAAAGACAACAAGGGTTTATGGTCCGTAACTATAGTAAACTTACGACCATACAAATACTTATGGAAGCGTTGTAAGCCGAACATGATGGCCAACCCTTCCTTGTCCAACTGCGAATAATTCCACTCAGCTTGATTCAAAGTCCGTGACATAAATCCAATGGGTCTCTCACTCCCATTTGGCATCTTATGTGAAAGAACTGCACCTAGGCCATAAGGAGAAGCATCACATGATAAAATCACATCCTTCTGGGGGTCATAGTGGACCAGAACTTGTACTGATTGGATCGTTTTCTTGGACTGAGCAAAAGCAACCTCTTGTTCCTCCTTCCAGTTCCATTTTTCATCTTTCCACAGCAACTGGTGCACAGGGGCTAAAACGGTAGACAAGTTGGGTAAGAACTTATTATAGTAGTTTAATAGTCCTAAATAGGCCTTCAACTCTGTCACATTCTTTGGTGATGGAGCGTTTTGAATAGCAGTCACCTTTTCTGGTACGGGGTGGAGACCGGTCTCATCTACTTTATGACCTAAGAACGCTACCTCTTTTTCCATGAAGGAACATTTGCTCCGTTTCAACCGCAGTCCTGCTTCTTGCAATCTTTCCAATACCCTGGCAAGCGTTTGAAGATGTTCCTCATCATTGCGACCAGTCACCAGAATGTCATCCAGGAAAACTGCCACATACGGAAGACCTTGCAGTACTCCCTCAATGGTCCTCTGAAAGATGGCAGGACTAGAAGAAACTCCAAAGGGTAAAACACGGTAAGTAAACAGACCCTTGTGGGTATTCACTGTGACATATTTCTTGGACTCTGCATCTAATGCAATCTGATGGTAAGCATGGCTCATATCCAGGTTAGTAAACTTTTGCCCACCTGACAGTGTGGCAAACAAATCGTCTATTCGAGGGATAGGATATTGTTCCAACTTTGAGACTCGATTTACTGTTAACTTATAGTCCCCACATAGTCGTACAGTATTATCTGACTTTAAGACTGGCACTACAGGTGCAGCCCATTCTGAGTGTTTAACAGGTTCTATGATTTTTTCTTTTAACAGGCGTTCTATTTCAGCCTCTACTTTCGTCTTCATTGCATAAGGAACTGGTCTGGCTTTGAAAAATCTGGGAACTGCTTCCTTGTCAACATAAATCTTTGCTGGTGGACCTCTCAATTCACCCAGTTCCTCTTTAAACAACTCTGAATGTTGGCTAAGCACTTCAGTCAAGGTTACATTTTCCACCCCTTGAATTTTATGTATGGCCTCCCATTCCATGCCCAAGTCTTTAATCCATCCTCTACCCCCCACATACTCATTCCTGCTCCTGGAGAGCCACTGTCCTGCAGAGTTTAGTTCCAACCCTAATTAAACACACCTGAATCAGCTCATCAAGCTCTTCAGAATCACTTAAGTATTCAAAGGCAGGTGTGCTGAAGCAGGTTGGAACTAAACTCTGCAGGACAGTGGCTCTCCAGGAGCAGGAATGAAGACCTCTGCTCTACCCAATAGATTGGGTCCTGTTCCAGGTACTACCACTACCGGTAACTTATGTTTATGTTTAACTTCCACCTGCGCAGAACCTAACACTGTTAAAGTTTGGCCAGTATAGGTTTTTAACTTCAAAGAACAGGTCTTTAATTCTGGAATTTGACGCCTTCTCCATAATTTGGAAAAATTTGACCCATTCATCACAGTCACACCACAACCAGTATCAACTTCAAAAGGTATTATTGTCTCATTAACAGCCAATGTGATAGTCAGTGGGGCAACCTTTGGAATCTCAGTTTCCTTCAAACTATGATCTGTAAAAATACCCTCTTCATCAGATGCACTTTTTTCGTCTCGGCCCACATAATACGATCTCTGTTCTCCTCTGGTCACAACTCTCTTACGTCTTTCTCCCCCTTGTAAGTTTGTGTCTCTGGTGGAACTTTTTGATTTGCATACTTTCATGATGTGACCTTGTTTCCCACATTTGTGACATTTCTCAGAAACAAATCTGCACTCATTGGCCAAATGTTGCAAACTTCCACATCTGTAACATGCTCTGCTTTGACTTTCTTCTTGCTTTACTGCCATTTTATGCACTCTCATTGACATGGATGTTTCTGAGTGCTTAGCTTGCAAGTCCCTCACATCCTTATTGGCCATTTCCATTGCTTGAGCTACTTTCAAAGCCTTTTCAAAGGTTAAATCCACTTCTGCCAACAGTCTAAGTTGAATACGGTCATCATTTATGCCACATACCAGTCTATCCCGAAGCATTTCTGTCAATTTTTCTCCATAGTTACAATCATGAGCCAATTTCCTCAAAATTGCCACATACTCGAGTACAGTTTCCCCTTCTTCTCTTGATCTTGAGTTGAATTTAAACCGCTGTACAATTTCACTAGGTTTTGGGTTGAAATGCTCTTTAAGCAAATCCACTAATTCATCAAATGTCTTTGCTCCTGGTTTAACTGGGCTCAGTAAATTCCTCAGTAGACTGTATGTTTGACCTCCTACAGTGCTCAACAATATAGCTCTTTGCTTGACTGCTTCTGTAATTTCATTGGCCACAAAAAATGCTGCAAGATTTCACAATATTCTTCCCAAGACTGAGATTGACTGTCAAATGGTGTGACTGTTCCTACCATGTTGGCCATCTTCTTTTCCAAAGCTCCAACTTGTTAAACTTCTTCACCTTCCAGCACTTCTCTCCAAGGCATTTCCTTTTCTTGCTTTTATCCTTGTCGCCAAAATGTAATAACTTGCAGGAGACAAATCCATTCAAGTAAGTTCATTTACTTCGGAGACATCAAAAGCCAGCAGTACACATGATAACAGCCAGGTGTATGTCACATGCCTGTCCTGTCTCGTGTAGCACATGTGGTGTTTGTGTTCCTGTCACTGTTTGACCCCACCCTCCTTGTTATCTCATTATTGGTTTCATTTGCCCCACCTGTTGTTCCTCATCACCTGCCTGATTTGTCCCTTTTATAAGTTCCTTTGTGTTTGCTGTCTGTGTCGGATCGTTGTCTTGTACACGTCTCCTGTTCTCCCGTGACCCTTCTGGTATGTTTGTTTTTGAAGTTGTTGTTTTGTATTTAGTTGTGTTTTCCCCCTCGTGGGTGTTTGTTTTACTTTGTTCATTTGTTTATTAAACCATTCCTCTGCACTTGAGTTTTTTACATGGTCGGATCGTTCTGTCACGGTAAAGCTTAAGAAAACGAGGAAAAAACTCAAGTGCAGAGGAATGGTCATTTTAACAGCACAATGTCATTTGATTTCAGTATTATTTAGAAGACAAAAACGCTTTTTTCCACAAATGCCGCCATCATCTTTCTTTGCAGGTCCTGCTCCACCACAAAAGCTGTGCAGCAAATGCACATAAATCAAGAATCAGAAAAGTGCTGTAATAGCTCTGTTTGAAATTACAATAATTAAAATAAACTACAACTTAATATTTAAATAGTTGTTGTTATCCATTTCTGTAATGTCACAAAGTCTTTGATGGCAGCATTCAGCTTCATGAGCCACTCTCCACTGGATAAACACACACGTGTTCATCTGTCCTTGTAACATCCAGACCAGACTCACATTACCTCTGTGATTTATGAGCTCAACACTACATTTACATGTTGAGGTTGTTTTAACTTTTAGTTTTTATCCAATATAAATGTTCCTCAATGTATCAACTAATGGACAAATAAAATAGATAACTTATGTTTAGTTACTTTATAGATTTGTTCTACATAATAGCACACATACATCACTCAGATGCCTATTTCATATAGTAATCTGCAATTCTTATAGAAGAGTTTCTTGCCAGATATTATTAAATTAAATAGAATTAAATAAATATTAAATAAATATTAAATAGACATTTAGTAATTGTATTTAAGATGTATACGGTTTAAAATGTATGCAAATCCACTTTTGAGACGTATGTGTCCTTACTGGAGCTTCTCTGTTAGCTATACATAATAAAATGTGATTTACAGCAAAATCACACATATATAGCGTCTTTACACCTTCAACAATTCAACAGTTTACTGTACAGAAGTTCAACACATGCGATCATTTGATTTGTAATACTCACATTTGAAAACAGTCTCGTCCGTCATCCTTTCCGTCACGTTCGAGTATGACCTATCCTTCTTTTTTATGACGTATCCTCTCGCGTGGCCTCCTGGGATAGAAGAGTATCCATCGGTCGAGCACTCAAAAATCTGGCTGGAAGCAGTAAGCCATCCGGGAACTTCTCGCCTACTCTTTTATGAATACTGATGTTTCGAACGTACTGCTTCCTTCACGTACTGTTTTCGCCTAATATATAGTAGGAAAGTAGGCATATTCGAACGCACTTAAGTCCGAATCTCGCGATAATTAGTACGTCACCCAGGTAATTCACGCCTACTCTTTTGGAATTCGTACATACTTTTTCGCTCGCCTACTCTTTTTCCCATACTTAATAGTAGGGAAGTATGCGGTTTCGAACGCAGCCCTCTCTCTCTCTCTCTCTCTCTCTCTCTCTCTCTCTCTCTCTCTCTCTCTCTCTCTCTCTCTCTCTCTCTCTCTCTCTCTCTCTCTCTCTCTCTCTCTCTCTCTCTCTCTTGTGCGGGCGTTTGTTGAGTGGAGTGAGTGGTGTGGTGAGTGTGTGGTCTTTTTTTGTGCCCGCTGTGGCTTTAAAAAATACTTTTTTCTCCCCCTTTTTTGTGTTTTTTGTTTGTTTTGTTTGTGTTTGTTGTGAAATTAGCAGAGAAACCTAACTGAGCGCCTGCTTAAAGGGGGGTCGAAATGCTCATTTTCACTCAGTCTCCTGTTAATCTTGAGTACCTATAGAGTAATATTGCATCCTTCATATCTCCAAAAAGTATTTTGCTTTATTATATTTTTAATTGAGAGATTGGCTGTACCGAGTCTTTCCGGAAAAAAACGAGCAGCTGAGGGCGGGCCGTGTGGGCGAAGCTTAGCTGTTCTAACGCGCCGAGCTAGTGACAACACACAGAGACATTTGTTCAACAGTTTTACTCACCGTCCGGTTCCAACGCACGACCGCGAACCTTTATCATTGTGACTGCTCGATCCTTAAGCATTAGACGATCTGCAAATCCATCGATCTGGGCTTTGTTTATAAAACAATCATCGTCGAAATGCAGGGAACAACAGTCTTACACAACTCTTTATGCTCAGGAAAACAAACTCCATCCACGGGTCCCTTAACGCTGGGTTCTTTGGGAATCTGTGCAGGGTTGTCTTGCCCTGGCAACCAAAAACACACTTCTTTGGTGACCATGACTTCCCAAAAGCCGGGCAGGGCGCTTTGATGGCGAACTGCTTTCACTCTCTTGCTCTGGTCTACGAGTGCGTGCGCGCGTGCGTCTTTCCGGGGGAAGTGCCCTTTGGACCCATATAAGGAAATTCCGCCCTCTCTTACGTGAGAGAGAGCCATACTCGAAAAAAACTTCCCGAAACTTGTGACAAACCGGAAGGACATTTTTTGGAACAAAAATACTCCTTCAAACGTACAACTTAACTTTTGAAACTTTGTCCATGTTTAGCATGGGAATCCAACTCTTTACCAGTGTAAAAAACTCAGTATGCATGAAACAGTAATTCACCCCCCCCTTTAAACCAGTCTTCGCACTGGGAAGCATGGCAACTCAAGGAGTTAATGTTCTCGATTCACTCGCCACGGTGTGAAGGTGGTGGCTGCGGGGAGTGTGGAAGAGTGTAGTGTAGCGGTCGGTGATGTGGTCATGAATGTGTGTTAGCGGCGTCCAAAATGAATAATTCAATTGTACTGTTTTTAAGTACAGTAGAGAAAGCGAATGAAGTTGTTGGAAAGGGAATAAACATGTGGTTTATTTACTCAAGTACTACCTCTTTCTACTCCCGCTAAAAAAGTCACCATTTCAAATGTACCCCCCTTTATTAAAGATGAGATGTTGATGAAGGAATTGTCACGCTTTGGCAAACTGATTGCTCTTATAAAAAAGATCGCTATAGGATGCAAATCGGGGTTAGTGAAACATGTAGTGTCGTTCAGGCGTTTCACGTATATGATTCTGAACGGAAATAGAACTGATCTTGACGTGAATTTTAAATTTAAAGTGGATGATTTTGATTACACCGTTTTTGTAACTACAGACACGATGAAGTGTTTTGGTTGCGGAAAGTCTGGTCATTTGATCCGCGGGTGTCCGGAAAACAGCTCTCATCACAGTGGGCAGAATGATGGTGAAAAAGGTAACGCTGAGCAGAATGGAGATGGAGAAGTCGCCAGTACTTCTAATGCGCCGATTTTTAGTGGTCCAAAAATAGTGTCTGTAGGAAAAAATGTTGAATCTGAATTAACTAGACAAAGCATTGAAATTGATGAAAGAAACGCAAACAAATCCGAAATTGTAATCTGTGAGAGTGTTGAAAGCAACAGTAGTGATTGTGAAGAAGTTCTTGGTAAAACACAAACGAAGTTAAATCAGGTTTCTGATACTGAGTCACAAGTGGAGAGTGTAGTTCAAAATGAGGATACATTAATGGATATGGATCAGGTTGTTTTTAAAACACCTCTGAAGAGGAAAAAAAATGGCAAGAGCATGGTTTTGAAACAGGCTAGAAAGAATCAATAAGAGAATAAAGTGGACAATGAAAGCAGTGAGAGCGAGTGCTCTGATTCCAGTGGTTCCGTTTGTTCTCAATCCAGTTGGTCATGTCTTGAATATGGAGTAGATGAGATCAAAAAAATCTTGAAAGTGACCAAAAATATGAGAGGAGTGAAAATTTATGATTATTTTCCAGATCTCAGAAGACTTCTGGAAAATATTAAAAATATTTATAGAAAATAAGGAAGATTTGCAGATAAAGAAGTATATCGTTTAAAAAAAATCGTTACAAAAATTCAACTCCAATTGAATAATGATGATGAAATGGTTTAGTATTTATGCCCTTATTGGATGTATTGCTCTCTGTGCTGTAGTTTCTTTTTCATTTTTATTTATGAGTGACATTCGCATTGCATCTTTAAATGTGAATGGGGTTAGAGATTGCAGAAAGAGAGCTCAGATATATGAAGTAGCGAAACAGAATAAAATTGATGTCCTGTTTTTACAGGAGACACATAGTGACGTGAACATTGCTGTTGAATGGGCTAAGGAATGGGGAGGTCTTCTTTTTCTGAGTCATAATACTTCACTCAGTGGAGGAGTTGCAGTTTTGTTTAATAAAAATTGTTCTCCCTCATCTTGTTCAGTAGAGGAGATTGTAAAAGGTAGATTGTTAAAGATAAAAGCTCAATTTGATCATGTTTTTGTTTTTATTTGTGTATATGCACCAACCTCACAGATAGAAAGAATGTTGTTTTTAGATCAATTGAATACAGTAATAGAAAAGTTTGATAATGAGGAATTTTTGGTTGTGGGAGGAGATTTTAATTGTGTCGAAAGAAATATAGATAGGAATCATGTAGAACCACATATGGCTTAACGCCGAAAACTGATACAAATGATAGAAGGGAATGAGCTTGGTGATGTATGGAGAAATTTTAATCATGATGTTAAACAATACACATGGACGCATGCTCACGAAAATGTGTTGTCAATGGCACGATTAGATAGATTTTATGTTTTCAAACATCATCTTAGTTTTTTTGTAAATGGCTCAATCCTTCCAGTAGGTTTCTCTGACCATAGTTTGGTTGTGTGTAGAATGATTGTTAGTTCTGTTAAATTAAGTAGTTCTTATTGGCATTTTAATGTGACATTGTTGTCAGATTTACAGTTTAAAGATGTTTTTAGTTTTTTTTGGGAGTCTTTTAGAGAACAAAAAGATCAATTTCCCTCTTTACATGAATGGTGGGACATTGGGAAAATAAATATTAGGCAATTATGTCAACAATATACTCTAAATGTCACAAGAGTTTTAACTCAGTCTATAAAGAAGTTAGAAGAGGAAATTATAGAGATTCAAGTTTTAATTCAAGAAACAGGAAATCAAGACCATTTAGATTCTCTTTTCATGAAAAAATCAGCCTTGTCTGAATTTTATAAAAGAAAGGCACAAGGGGCATTGGTCAGATCACGTTTCCAGGATGTAGAGCAGATGGACGTTCCATCAAAGTTTTTTTTTTCGGATTAGAAAAAAAGAATGGTCAAAGACGGTATATTCAGAATTTAAGGTCTGAAGCTGGGGTTCTGTTATCAGACCCAGTCGAAATGAGAAAAAGAGCCGTAACATTTTATAAAAATCTTTATAGTTCTGATCATAGGATAGATCAAGATATTGATGGTTGTTTCTTTGAAGATCTGCCAAAATTATCAGAAAGTGCCAATGCAAAACTTAGTGAAGATATAACTTTAATTGAACTGTATGAAGCTCTCCAGAGTACGTAAAACGGGAAAGTTCCAGGGGTAGATGGGATTCCTTTTGAATTCTATAAAGCATACTGGAGCATTATAGGAGAAGACTTGCTTGCAGTTCTTAGTGATAGTTTGGTCTGTGGTTTGTTACCACTTAGTAGTCGGAGAGCAGTTCTTACACTCCTCCCAGAGAAAGGAGATCTGAGTGATATTAAAAATTGAAGACCTGTGTCTTTACTGTGCTCTGACTACAAAATTCTGTCTAAGGTATTGGCGATTAGATTAGGGAAAGTTTTAGATGATATAATTAGTCCTGACCAATCCTATGTGTGCCTGGAAGATCTATATTTGATAACATTTTTTTTAATCCGAGATTTGATGGATTTTCAAAGATTTGTGGTGTTAATTTTGGCTTGATTTCCATTGATCAGGAAAAGGCATTTGACCGTGTAGAGCATGGTTATTTATGGAAGACTCTAGATGCCTTTGGTTTTAATTTGGATTTTAAAGGCTATATTAAAGTGTTATATAATGACATTGAGAGTATGTTGAAATTTAATGGTGGCTTGTGTTTTCCTTTTAAAGTTCAGCGTGGAGTGAGGCAAGGTTGTTCATTATCAGGTATGCTCTATACATTGGCAATAGAACCACTTTTGCAAAGATTGAGAAGGGTAATGAAAGGCCTCTCATTGATGAGATGTGAAAGTACTTTTGTTTTATCAGCTTATGCTGATGATGTTGTTGTAATTGTAAAAGAGCAAAATGATGTGAACCTTTTAATGAAAACTTTGGATGATTTTGAAATGGTATCAGCTGCAAAAGTGAATTGGTCAAAAAGCGAAGCTGTTTTGGTGGGAGAGCGGACAACAGTGCCCCCCAAACTCCCTGGTGGTCTGACATGGAAAAAAGATGGGTTAAAGTATTTGGGAGTTTATTTGGGGGACGAGTCTTTTCAATTAAAAAATTGGGAAGGGATGATTGAGAAAATAAAGGGCCGCTTGGATAAATGGAAGTGGATTAAGAAAATATTGTCCTATAGGGGTCGAACCCTTATTATTAATAACCTTGTTGCTTCATCTCTTTGGCATCGACTGACTTGTGTTGACCCACCACTACTCTTTCTTGCCAAGATACAATCGATGTTGATAGACTTCTTCTGGGATAAGATGCACTGGGTGATCCATAACATCTTGTACTTACCAAAGGAAGAAGGTGGACAAGGACTTGTGCATCTACTTGTGCATCTACAAAGTAGGACAGCAACATTTCGTGCACAGTTTATACAACGTTTCCTGACAGGCCCAGAGTCTGTAAGTTGGAGACCAGTAGCAAGTGCTATTTTAAAAACTGCTGCAGGTATAACTTTGGACAAATCCTTATTTTTATTGGATCCAAAAACTTTAAATGTGGAGAAATTTCCAGTTTTTTATCGGAATCTTTTTAAAGTATGGAGTCTTTTTAAACTCCAAAGGATGAGCAATCCCACATCGTTGTATTGGCTTTTGGAAGAGCCTTTGCTTTATGGTGCAAGACTGGACATTACTAATGCATCTGTGTCACTGACAGAAGCCTTTGTTAAGGCTAAAGTGGTGACTCTTCGTCAATTAATGAGTCTGGCAGGACCAGATTTTGTTGAAGTGGATGCAGTGGCAACACAATTGGGGTTTAGATCCATTCGAGTGGTTGAGAAACTATTACGGAAGTTACAGACTATCCTTACAGTGGAAGAGACTGATTTACTCAAGAAAATATTGTGAGGGAGAAATTACTCCCAATGATAAAGATTTTTTTCCAAAGTTGATGGTTTCACCTAATTTAGAGGAGGAAGGTGGAATTTTTCTGGAAGTAGAAAAAGTAGTGGTCATGGACTTTGAAGAAGTGAATGGCAAGAAACTGTATAAGTCATGTGGGAAATGTTTTAATAAAAAAGCATTAAATGGAAAAACTGATACACCTTGGAGAATTGTGTTAGGTTTGGATGATGTTTTTAAGCCAAATTGGAGAACTTTTTACAAGCCACCATTGAATAAGAAAATTGGAGATTTGCAGTGGAGGATTTTACATTGTATTATTGCTGTAAATGCCTTTATATCTGTGTTGAATCCTGATGTAGGTCATGAATGCCCATTTTGCTCACAAAGGGAGACTGTGTTTCATGTTTTTATGAGTTGTCATAGACTTAAACCTTTATTTGAAGTTTTACAAAATTTGTTTAAGTCTTTTGATGAAGAATTTTCAATGCAAGCTTTTATCTTTGGTGTTAAATATACAAAGAGAAGACAGAGAGAGTCAGTTGTTAAATTTTGTTTTGGGCAAAAGTAAAATGGCAATATACATGAGTCGGAAAGATAAAATTGAACAAAATCAGGAATTTGATCTGGTATCTATGTTTGGTGCCATGGTGAAGTCAAGAATTTTGATTGATTTTAAGTTTTATAAAGCTACTTCATGTCTTGCCATGTTTGAGGATGTTTGGTGTTATGGAGGGGTTTTGTGCTCTGTTGTAGATGACAATCTTTATTTTACTCAATTTATGTAATTTATTTTAAATAGTTTGTTTTTAATGTTTTAAAACACTTAATTTGTAATAAAGGTGTTTTCAAATTCAAATTCTCTCTCTCTCTCTCTCTCTCTCTCTCTCTCTCTCTCTCTCTCTCTCTCTCTCTCTCTCTCTCTCTCTCTCTCCCGTCGGTTAACGTTAGTAATAAGCTCCTCCTCCCCTTCTGCTATCTTTTTGCTCTGTTGTCTGTTTCTTTGTCACAAGCATTGTATAGTATTGGTTGTTGGTATCTGAGCATTTTAATGAGTACGAGTATGAGTACACGAGCGCAGTATTGGCCTGATACCGAAATTGGTGCATCCCTATATAACATTTTTATTCAGGAAAGATGATTTACAAAAAACCTGACTGACACAAGCAGATAACCTTGATTTCACCAAACGGCTTATTCAGTGTGCACTCAAGATGTGAAGATGTCGTGGGTTTATTGCGCTCTCATGCTTTCAGGAGGACGAGAAGTCCAGTTTTCCGCAGCACAGCACTGATATGCTGGTGGACTGGCTGAATCAGAGGAAGGTTCGTTCTTTCTACACGTCCTTCAATGCCGACAGTCTGAAAGAGGGCGCGTGCAATCTCATGCAGGTAAGACCGTCGCTAATCTGTTCTAACACCTTTTTCTTCTCCTCATAACATCCTTCTCAAAGACTCAATCATCTTTCTAGGCTTCAGGTCTTGGTAAACTGAAGCCGAACACCCTCGTTATGGGATACAAGACAAACTGGAAGGAATGTAAACCTGAGAGCTTACAGGACTACGTCAACACCATCAGGTGAGTTCAGATGCTGCTTTTGTTCACAAATATCAGTTTATTTGTCATTCAGTTCTTTGTATATTGACATTGTTTCATGTTTTTTGTGTAGCGACGCGTTTGACTCCAGCTACGGCCTTGCAATTCTGAGAATGATGGATGGATTGGACGTTATGGATGCTTTTCAGAGTTCAGGTGTGTAGAGTGTTTTTTTATACAGTATAATGATTAAAAAATGCATTGGTGCTGCAGTTTGAATCATAAAACAAAGTTTGACATGGGTCTATTTTGAGCAGCAGGAAGATCATCTGCAATTGATAATCCGGCATTCGATGCAGACGAAGTCCCGCAATCTGAAAAAGATGAGACAGACCGGAATTCAGGTGACAAACACACTTGAAGTCTTTTTTGGTGCACTTTTACCCTACTGGCACTGCTAGTGAAGCGTTGTGACAAACTAGAACGTTACAATCAACCGTCTACACTGCAAGCAATGGAATCCTGATGTCATCATCACCCAGTCAGCCGATCAGAACAGTGGACATAGACATCCAGTCGACCAATCAGAACAGTTCCACTCTAGTGAATTACTTTATGTTTCAGACAATTAAATACACAGAATTAGTACAAAAAATATTGATAGTTTGTAAAAATTCACACTGATGCCAATGGAAGCAAGAAAATAACCGTTCAAATACAATCTGACTGCATGTTTTATACACACTAAAGGTCACTAAGGTTTACTGTAGCCTTCTCTCAGCTCACTGTTATGTTTTTAAAGAGGTGGTTGTTTATGATTTTAGTGTGTAATGTTTGCTGTTTGAGCATAAACAACATCTGCAAAGTTACAATGCTCGAAGTTCAAAGCAAAGGGAGATATTTACTTTTAAAGACATTGCGTTTTAAGGACTACAACAAACGGCTGGTAGGGACTACACGAGCTTCCTCCCGGGTTAATGACATCACCAACCCTAAAATTTACATAAACCTCGCCCCCAGGACACGATTTACAGATTGTTATGAAAGAATATGCTAATCAATGACTAGACGATAACTACACATCAGCTACATAAATTTATCAACTAACCATTCAGAAATGTCCTGTTGCATTCTACATGTTGTCACTTCTTCTTGAGTCTCTCCATCATCAGCCGTGTTTTCCATTCAATTTTTTCTAAATATTGATAAAAAATTATTGCAAAATGACAGCGTTTCCATTAACCGATGTTATGCGACTAAAACGTAATTTTTTCCTCTCGTGATAAGTCATTCCAAAAATCATGGCAACGGACGTTGGTAAGTTTATATATATATCTCAGCCACGTACCGCACTAGACATTATTATTATTAATGGAAGGAAACGTAGGCGTGTTATCCAAGCATTAATGGTAAGGAAAGACCCATACTGTGTCTGTGAGCAGCACATATGAGGTGTTTCTGGGTTTTTCTCACTCATTTCTGCTCAGAGGTCTTGATTGTGGCATTTCTTTGAGGTTTAGAATCTAGTATTTCTGTCATTCATTTGTCTTTTATGAATTCAATAAAGAACTCCGTCTCGTCTTCTGTCCAAACACACCACGCCTTCTAAGTCATGTGACCTGTAAATGCGCAAAAACTGTTTCCATTGCAGTTTTGCGAAATATTTATTTTTCAAATTGCCTGAAAAACCCCCTCATGTGAGCGTAAAAACTTTTTTGCAATAAATGGGAGTTTTTGCGAAATTGACGTGTTTCCAGTGAGCATATTTCCAATTCGCAATTTCAATTTGCGCAATTTGAAGGGTAATGGAAACGCGGCTATTGACTCCATCTGACTCCGGTTTGAACATAAAAGGCTAAAAATTTTACATTTTCAGTGCATGTCTGTGTGAGGTAAAAAGAAACAAGCTGTTGTAGTTCCGCCCCCTGTGCTGGGAGCAGCAGCTCATTTGCATTTAAATCATCACCCAGTCAGTCAATCCTGTTATAATCAGCAAAACTGCATTGTAGACAGGGTGCACTAACTTTTTCTCAATCAAGCTTTGACTGGTGTGATGTAAATGTTTTTTATACACGTCTCACCTGTTTTTTTGACTCCCCATCCAGATATGTCTGACGATGGCTCGAACGATCAAGTCAGGTCGGTGTTTCAGACGAAACAGGGCAGGAAGACTATTGACATCTACTGGATCTCTGATGATGGCGGTGAGATACGACTGCATGAATGATACTTAAACTCACTATGGGGAAAAAAAAAATCATGGCATGAAGTTCCAACTGGTTCAGTCTGGGTTGGTAGACAACCATGGTTTTGGTCTTGGTAAAGCTCAAGGGGGTCTGATCAACCTCCAGCACAATCTGTTTGCACTCCCATTTTCTTATTCTCAAGGCTGTTGCTCTCTTTCAGGTCTGACTCTTTTAGTGCCGTATTTGTTGACCAGAAGAAACCGCTGGAAAAAGTGCAAAATCAGAGTGTTTATCTTAGGAGACCAGGAGACCATGAAGGAAGACCGTAAAGAGTGAGAGGATCATTATATCATCATCATCATCTGTTACTAGTTTTGACATGCAGAAACAGTGATTCTTTAAACGGTTGTTCTCATTCCAGCATGAAAATGCTTTTGAAGACATTCCGGCTGGAGTTCGAGGACATTGTCGTGATAACAGATGTGGATAAAGCTCCTCTGCCTAAAAAGTGAGAAATGTTCACAAATAAACATGGACACAAACTTGCAGGTTTGTAGGAATGCTGCCTTAATGTGCTATCGGAAACATCCTACTTACCACTTCTGAACACTGTTTGGTAAATGGTCAAATTATTCTTTTTAATGTTTTCCTTTACCTGTAGTGTGTAATGTATCTGTTTATGTTTGTATATAATCTACAAAGTAATCTACAAAGCTCATAGTCTCCCACAAAGTGATTTATTCTATGTAACAGAGAAGTCAAGTCAAGTCATCTTCATTTATATAGCGCTTTTAACAATGTAGATTGTCTCAAAGCAGCTTTACAGAGATAAGCGTATAATTTAAGGCAACAGAGATTGTTTCGGCTTTACAGCAGAGTTAAGTTATTTCCATCTAAAGTTAGTTTTAATTGATTTGCTTCCGTCGCAATGATCATTTGTTATTAAATTAGGGGCCGCTAAGACGACACCATTCCCTCTACACAGACTTTAAACGCGAACCTGTGAGAAACACTGATGGCGTTCACATGCGCATTTAGAATGGGTTCTATAGTTATGTGCGTTTGAATATACGCAGGTTTGGAATTCCCTACAAGCCAAGCCTAAACAGAATACTTGTCTTTCCTTATAAATTTTGATAAGGAATTTTATTTTATTTGTTGCTTTGGGGTAGGACCGCGAGACGAATTTTCCCGACAACGCCTTATCTGTAGAGTGGTAGTGGGATCCTCCATAGGGAGAGACTAGTTGGCACTTCAGCACTGCGTTGTCATCGGTCCAGGCGAAGGTCCTTCGTCAGATCTGGATACGGCCTCGATCCGGCAGGCTGCAGGAAAACCTCGGGATAAACACAGACACTAAAATTAGCGTAGATGCCATTCTTCTCATGATGTAACGATTACATCAGGATTTTTGGGAAGTGTTCCCGGTTCCGGCTGACCTACTATATGCAGCCTAACATTCAATTATAGAAGTCTATAATGTATTATGTGAAAGCTAGGTCAAAGAGATGTGTCTTTAATCTGGCTTTGAACTGACAGAGTGTGTCTGTTTCCCGGACAATGGTAGGAAGACTGTTCCAGAGTTTTGGTGCTAAATAGGAAAAGGATCTACCGCCAGCAGTCGATTTTGATATTCTAGGTATTATCAACTGGCCGGAATTTTGAGATCGTAATAGACGTGACGGACTATAATGCGTTAAGAGCTCGCTCAAGTACTGCGGAGCTAAACCATTCAGTGCTTTGTAAGTAATCAGCAATATTTTAAAATTGATGCGATGTTTAATAGGGAGCCAATGCAGTTTTGACAGAACTGTGCTAATATGGTCATACGTCCTGGTTCTGGTAAGAACTCGAGCTGCTGCGTTTTGAACCAGCTGTAGTTTGTTTATTAAGCGTGCAGGGCAACCACCCAGTAGAGCATTACAATAATCTAGCCTTGAGGTCATGAACGCATGAACTAACTGTTCCGCATTTGTCAATGAGAGCATATGGCGTAATTTAGATTTTTAAGATGGAAAAATGCAGTTTTACAGATACTAGACACGTGACTTTCAAATGAAAGATTGGTATCAAAGAGCACACCCAGGTTCCTAACCGACGACGAAGACTTAACAGAGCAGCCATCGAGTGTTAGACAGTATTCTAGGTTATTACGTGAGGAAGTTTTTTGTCCAATAATTAGAAACTCTGTTTTTTCAGAATTCAGAAGTAGGAAATTACAAGTCATCCAATTTTTTATATCCGCTATGCATTCCGTTAATTTTGTGAATTGGTAAGTTTCGTTAGGTTTTGAAGAAATATAGAGCTGAGTATCATCGGCATAACAGTGAAAGCTAATGCCATGTTTCCTAATGATATCTCCTAAGGGTAGCATGTACAGAGTGAACAGCAGCGGTCCTAGTACTGAGCCTTGTGGTACGCCATACTGAACTTGTGATCGATGAGACATCTCATAATTTACTGCTACAAATTGATAACGGTCAGATAAGTATGATTTAAACCATGCTAGTGCATTTCCCGTAATGCCAACATAATGTTCTAATCTATTTAAAAGAACGTTGTGGTCGATGGTGTCAAATGCAGCACTAAGATCGAGTAACACTAATAGCGAGATACAACCACGATCGGATGATAAGAGCAAATCATTTGTGACTCTAACGAGAGCTGTTTCGGTACTATGGTACGGTCTAAATCCTGACTGGAAATCCTCGCAGATATCATTTCTTTCAAGAAAGGAACACAGTTGTGAGGATACCGCCTTTTCTAATATCTTTGACAGAAAAGGTAGAATCGAGATCGGCCTGTAATTGACTAATTCTGAAGGATCAAGTTGCGTTTTTTTAACAAGCAGTTCAATCATAGCCAGCTTAAAGTTTTTTGGTACGTATCCTAGAGACAAAGAGGAATTAATGATATTAAGAAGAGGATCTATGACCTCTGGAAGTATTTCTTTCAGTAGCTTAATCGGTATAGGGTCTAACATACATGTTGTAGATTTAGATGATTTAATGAGTTTAGTAAATTCTTCCTCTCCTATAGCAACGAATGAATCAGATTTTTCCTCAGGGAGACTACAATGCACTGCCTGATGTGATACTGTAGTAGACGGTTGCATAGTTATAATTTTGTCCCTGATATTATCAATCTTATAAGTGAAGAAGTTCATAAAGTCAGAACACTTATCCAGACCTGCCATACAACTCCAGATATCACTTTAGACAAGTTACCACTGTGAAACGTTCTGCTCAAGTCGTGCTTGTGTAACGGAGGCCAGTAAGAGCTGTGAGAGTAATCCTCACTCCCCTGATCTCAAGAAGTGCAATAGCAACTGGCACTGTAGTTTTACGCTTCCCATGCTGGAGACGCTGGTTCGATTCCCACTTGGAGCAGGGTGAGTAGGACCGGAGGGGTTACAATGGTGCCGTGACATTGATGGGAGTGAGGTTTAGGGGGTGAGTGTAACGTAGAGCTGTGAGAGTAATCCTCACTCCCCTGATCTCAAGAAGTGCAATAGCGACTGACGCTGCAGCCTTGTTGTTAGCGCACCCGCTTCCCATGCTGGAGACGCTGGTTTGAGTCCCACTTGGAGCAGGGTGAGTAGGACCGGAGGGGTTACAATGGTGCCGTGACACGGATGGAAGTGAAGTTTAGGGGGTGAGAGTAATGTAGGCCAGTAAGAGTTGTGAGAGTAATCCTCACTCCCCTGATCTCAAGAGGTGCACTAGCGACTGACGCTGTGGTCTTTAGCGTCCTTGTTAGCGCGCCCGCTTCCCATGTCGAAGATGCCTGTTTGAGTCCTGCTTGGAGCAGGACCAGAGGGGTTAAACTTGCAAAGTGGGTACCAATCGATTGGCTTGATCATCCTCATTTTCAGAATCCGACTGGGGATTGAACTGATAAGGTAAAATCAATGACATAAATTTTAACTATGCATTTACAAATGCTATAGAAGCCTTGGAAGCTTAAGCTTGTGATAATGGCGAGGCCTGTTACATTTCCGATGCACGCTTGAGGTGTTTGTCCAATCACAACCTAATGGGTCAGGTGGCCAATCAGAGCACTCTGAGTTTTTCAGAAGGAGGGGCTTTGAAGAAATCAGCGTGTTTCAGACAAACTGGGAATAGAGGAGCTGTAATAATGTACAGTATGTAAAAATTCTTCTTCCTCTCTGTTCCTGTAGTTGGCAGCGGTATGAGGAAAACATCGCCCCCTTCATGCTGAGTGAAGAACAGGCTGGAGCAGACGTACAGGAGCTCAAGAGACTGAGTCCATGGAAAGTTTCCAAAAAAGACCTGGAGGCCATAAAACCCAAGGTGTGTTGATGGTGTGGGTCGTTTTGAACACGAGTGCAATCCATCAGACCCTCCATTTGACTGTATTTTATTTTCAGGTGGAGAGGTCAGTGAGACTAAATGAGATCATCAAGAAGAACTCCATCCCAGCGGCTTTGGTTGTAATGTGAGTATTGCTAGTTAGAGCAGTTTACCCATCCCATATGATACGTCATTTTCATGTATCAATCCAAAGTGATTCACAAACAAGTGACATCACAAGCAATTGGTCATACTTTTGCATAAACTGGGGCGTTTGAGAGCGAAAGCGTTGCCAGTCAATGTATGCCTGATAACAGCTCTAAACAGAATGTGTGTGTGTTTCAGTTCTCTTCCAGTCCCTGATGTCAACTGTCCCAGTTCTCTCTATATGGCCTGGGTGGAAGCGCTGAGTTACGGCATCCACTGTCCCACCCTGCTCATACGAGGAAACCAAGAGAATGTCATGACCTTCTACTGCCAGTAAAACACTCACATTAATGTGAGTTCATCATTAAACACAATAATTCCTGCAGGTGAAGCTGCTGTCAGTTTCAGTCATGTGAAGATTAAACTTGCTGTGAATCAGACCTGTTGAACTGAAATGAGCTGCTTAATCCTCTTGTACACTGATTCTATTACAATGTATATGTATATCACATGGTCATTTGTCTGTATTATCTTCAAGGATGTCAGGTCAGACAGAGTCGACAACATATATATATATATATATATATATATATATATATATATATATATATATATATATATAATACAATTTATATTATACACTCACCTAAAGGATTATTAGGAACACCATACTAATACTGTGTTTGACCCCCTTTCGCCTTCAGAACTGCCTTAATTCTACGTGGCATTGATTCAACAAGGTGCTGAAAGCATTTTTTAGAAATGTTGGCCCATATTGATAAGATAGCATCTTGCAGTTGATGGAGATTTGTGGGATGCACATCCAGGGCACGAAGCTCTCGTTCCACCACATCCCAAAGATGCTCTATTGGGTTGAGATCTGGTGACTATGGGGGCCATTTTAGTACAGTGAACTCAAACCAATTTGAAATGATTCAAGCTTTGTGACATGGTGCATTATCCTGCTGGAAGTACCCATCAGAGGATGGGTACATGGTGGTCATAAAGGGATGGACATGGTCAGAAACAATGCCGTGGCAATGGCCGTGGCATTTAAACAATGCCCAATTGGCACTAAGGGGCCTAAAGTGTGCCAAGAAAACATCCCCCATACCATTACACCACCACCACCAGCCTGCACAGTGGTAACAAGGCATGATGGATCCATGTTCTCATTCTTTTTAAGCCAAATTCTGACTCTACTATCTGAATGTCTCAACAGAAATCGAGACTCATCAGACCAGGCAACATTTTTCCAGTCTTCAACTGTCCAATTTTGGTGAGCTCATGCAAATTGTAGCCTCTTTTTCCTATTTGTAGTGGAGATGAGTGGTACCTGGTGGGGTCTTCTGCTGTTGTAGCCCATCCGCCTCAAGGTTGTGCGTGTTGTGGCTTCACAAATGCTTTGCTGCATACCTCGGTTGTAACGAGTGGTTATTTCAGTCAAAGTTGCTCTTCTATCAGTTTGAATCAGTCGGCCCATTTTCCTCTGACCTGTAGCATCAACAAGGCATTTTCCCCCTCAGGACTGCCGCATACTGGATGTTTTTCCCTTTTCACACCATTCTTTGTAAACCCTAGAAATGGTTGTGCATGAAAATCCCAGCAACTGAGCAGATTGTGAAATACTCAGACCGGCCTGTCTGGCACCAACAACCATGCCACGCTCAAAATTGCTTAAATCACCTTTCTTTCCCATTCTGACATTCAGTTTGTAGTTCAGGAGATTGTCTTGACCAGGACCACACCCCTAAATGCATTGAAGCAACTGCCATGTGATTGGTTGATTAGATAATTGCATTAATGAGAAATTGAACAGGTGTTCCTAATAATCCTTTAGGTGAGTGTATATAAACATAAAATATAAATGCAATGGAGTTATGTTGGTGGAGGGAAGTCATTTATCTAAGGACTTTCGTTTCAAAGTAGAATATAAGAGTGTCATGCCATAATAATAAAGACACAATAATAATGTTAGAAAAATGTTACATTTTGACTGTATATGAATGGTAAATTATTAGGTTGTTGTTATAAATATGTAAAATTACAAATATGTTCTTGATGTGCTTTTCAATGTGAAAAATACAATTCCGCACAATGGCAGACATCTCAATTTTCATTGATTGTCTCATTACACCAAGTAAAAAAAAAAAAAAAAAATCACAACATATATTCATCAATCACGATTCATCGATATTCAACATATATTCTCGATCACAACATATATTTAACAGACTATATTGCAGATGAGTATATTATTTTCTTAGGATAAAAGTGCCTGCCAAATGCATAAATGCACATGTAAAACACCAGTTGATTCAAAGGCACTGAAAAGACTTTAAAAGTTGATGAAGAAAAGTGAGCTTGATGTTTTGGATTTAATAAAATGACATGCACACATTTTGAAGTGTGACTTTTGGGGCTGCTAACCTAAAACACACACACTCAGGTTTATTAATAATTAGCAAGTATGTTTGTTTAACCTCAAATTATGATTCTTAAATTTTAAACGTAAATGATTTATGAGGCTCCAATCAGATTGTGCTTTGTACATAGATTACATATTGACCAGCAGCCTCTTCCGGCATGGCTCAGTTTCTGTGATCTCAATCGGCCACACTTTTTTTTCTTTATGACTATTTTGATGATTTGAAATGTTTAATAATTCTGATGATCCTTATGATTTTAAATAATTCGATATAATTCGATTTTTAAAATCTGGTGTGAGTTTAAAATCACATTTAAAAAATGTGGTGTGCAGCTCAGATCATTTGAGACATTTTGAGATGACTGACTTTTGAATGCAGACTTTGGTGTCTAGACAAACCTGAACATAGTTTGAGACATTACTGATCTCTTTTAAAACAAAATTTTCTAGTCTGGTCAACACTTTACGAATTTTTTACGTTTTGTCATATGAACAATTAGCATGTCGTTAATGAACACTTTATTTCTATCCCTCACAGCTTCGTTCAATCCTGTCAAAAGTGTAATATACCACACTAGAAAGGCTAAAGTACGATCTAAATGGTTGTCACATGTGTGTGTTGCTCTCTACAGACGTATTGTAATGAGGGTAAGTGAGACTTACCGAGTTTTCAAATCTTCTTCTTCACTTTCAACACTCAAATATACCGCACTGACGAAAGGCGCGACAACCAACGTGTGCCGTAGTTTCTTCTAAATGGCGCTCATTGTGCGCGCTTATGTAAACAAACCAACAGTCTCTTGAGCGCGCCGGATTCAAATGAGGGAGGACACGACTGGAGTAAATACCCCTTAAATTAGGGTATGTTCTTCACATAAAGCAATCTACTGAATTCAGAAGACTCGGAAATAATGCACACAAATCATATGGACTACTTTCACGAGTTCGGAACTTCCCAGTTACAATCACAATCACCATTGTCTCGTTCTTTTGTGTTTTTGTTTTAAATTCTGGGTCAGCTATTCCTGTCTGTACTTAAAATGTTTTTTGCAAAACAAAGTACAATGCCCTGCTTGCCACAAATAATATTGTTAATTACAGTGACAAAGAATGAAGAACTCACTCTAATATGTTTAAAGCATATTTACAATGTAGAGACAACAAATTAACTATGAATTAAATGAATAGTTTGTTGATGATTTGTAAGTACTATATTACTATATACTTATTATAAAGTGTTACCAAAATTAATTAAATTAGTTCTTTTTTTTACAGCTGTTTTTCTAATAAAAACATAACTGGTATTGTATGCGCCAGGTACTTTTTTTCATCATTATATTGACTAGATTATCTCTGTCACTTGCTGTTTACAAGCCAGAAGACGAGAAGAAAATAAAGCAAAAGGAGATTTAATGAACAGAGTAACAGACTAGCTTACAATATCAACATCAACGCATGACAAAGGACTGGAGAAACAGAGGGCTAAGATATACAGGAATGGTAATCAACAGAACAACATTCAGTGGAGGACAACATACATAGTAGTGACAAACCATACTAACAAACTAACCATAGTGACAAACAAGTGGTGGGAAAACTGATAACAAAGAAAACTAGGACAGGTTTGAGAACCACTGCTCTAGTTCAAGGCAGAGGAGTTGAACAACTGGAAAATCCATAATATTCTGTCTGGCAAATCCATAATATTCTGTCTTCACCTTTGCTGTTTTAAATTTTATTTGTTCTTGCATTGCCACACTTGCTGTGTAAATTAGATGTTAGCCATGACACCAAAGCTCAGAGGCGTGTGTCAAAAAAAATAAACAATTTCAGTGAAGCTTTGTATAGATGCTTGATTTGTTCTATCAAAATCACATGACCAATGACATCCAAAGATTCATTTCACACACACCCACGTGACTGCTTCGTACGCTTATTCAAAGGTTTAAAAATGTGTGACACAGGGGGGCTTCCTTGTGTTGCGTGGATTGTTTAAGTATATTGTGTTCAAACACTTCAAAACACTTTTTTAAATTTTTTTATTTTTTATTTTACCTTTATTTAACCAGGTGAGCACGTAGAGAACACGTTCTCAATTGAAACGGCGACCTGGCCAAGTTAAAGCGAAGGTGCAAGATAACATAAAGTTACACAAAAATACACAAGCAGATAAAAATTATGAATAAAAATACAAGTTTTCTAGGAAGTAGTAAAAAACAGCGTTGGTATACATACAACTAGTGCATCATAATGTACAATAAAGGATTGAGATGATAATAAAATAACAAGGCAACTACATAAGTAGTAATAATACTGGGCGTAATTGTGCAAGGAGAAATTGTGCAAATAGCATACAGCACACAAACAGAGTGCACAGACTCTCAGCAGGTCACCAACGGACAAAAAGGCACCAGAGCAGAGATAAATTAAGTGCAATATTATAATTAAGGAGATCAACATGTGCAACGAAGAGGAAAAAGCTCTGATAGTTGTGCTTTAAAAGACATGAGGGAGATGGTGTTCTCAAGTTTCATAGTCTTTTGTAACTCATTCCAGTCATGTGCAGCTGCAAATTGGAAGGAGCTACGACCAAAGGAAGTATTTGCTTTAAGGGGTACTAGGGAAATGTACTTACTAGAGCGCAGGTTACGGACTGGTAAGGCAATGGTGAGTAAAGAATTCAAATACAGAGGGGTTTTGCGTAGAATTGACTTATATATCAGACTTTAAGCACTGCCCTCTCTCCAAGCACCAATAATTTTAAAGAACACTTCTTACAATGTTCATTAAGTCTCCATAAGCATTGCCCATCCAGGCTACAGTAGCCTACATTGTTGGTCTGTAGGCTACAGATTTACTATAATCGTGTAAAAGTGTGTGTGTGTGTGTGTGTGTGTGTGTGTGTGTGTGTGTGTCTTTGTATGCATGCACCTGCATTTAATTACTTTCTCTATTCATGAGTTTTATATGTTTACTGTAGACTTGGAATTAAGCCTTTCCCTGTTATTATTTTATTCACGGGACCAGACAGCAGTTATTTTGCCAAGAAGTTATTTTACTTTATTCTTCATATGTGTCAGGAGAGAAACTTGAAAATATGTTGTATTTGTGCCAGGTCTATGTGTTTTTATGAAGTAGTACAGTAAGGGTTGAGCTTATATACACCACTGAGAAACTTACAACTTCCTTGTAAGGTAGAAAAACAATAGGTTACTGTCGTAACCCCGGTTCTCTGAAACATCGAGTGGAGAGATCCACCTATGGGAAGGGCATCCGTACCTGACCTCTGCAGAAGCATCCAATTGCACCAAGTCTGGCTAGAAAGACAGAAGTCAATGCAGCCAATGCCAGAAGTCAGCAGCCAATGCCAGGTAAGGCCACACCCCTTACCTAGGCATATAACTTCTCCGCGTGCTGCTATTCCTCAGTAAGTATATTCGCTTCTCGTGCGGCAAGCGGGGCAACGCTGGTGGATCTCTCCATTCGATGTTTCAGAGAACCGGGGTTACGACAGTAACCTATTGTTCTCTTTCATCATCTCGTTTCGAGATCCACCTATGGGAGAGACATGGACAGCTCCCCGATTGCCCAATACACTCACAGTGAGGTTCTGAAGGCCAGAGAAGGACGGTCACCTCAAAGAGGCGGTGCCTGACACGTCCCACAAACATGACCCTGCAAGGGTGACGCCACGCTAAACTGCTGTGGACAAGCAGGGCATGAAACATGCATGAGACACATACATGATAATGGCCCCCGCACCACCAATGCACATAGCCAAACCCAAGAAGGAATGCAAATGCTTGGTGACAGGAATGAACATGGCCAGCCGGCCTATTCACTCCTCGTTGGTTAACCCAATGGGGCTGTGGGAAAGGGCTAAGAGGACCCTACCCCTAGGACCGAGTGTGCCACAGAGGTTCTGGTGACATCCAACCGGTAGTAACGCTCAAAGGTATGAGGAGAGGCCCAGCTGGCAGCGGAGCAGATGTCCTGCAGTGGCACTCCCCTGAACAGAGCCCAAGAGGCGGCTAAGCCCCTTGTGGAATGAGCTCTGATGCCCCCTGGGGGCTGCACTCCCTTAGTTTCATAAGCCATAGTATAGCGTCCACAAGCCAATGTGAGAGGCATTCCTTTGAAATGGGACTCCCCTTGTGCGGGGGGAGCCATTGAAACAAAGAGCTCTTGCGGAAAGCACTGACCCGTTTAGCAGATGCCAAGGCCGAGAGCAAAGCTGTCTTGAGGGACAGCAGCTTAAGGGAAATACTCCCCAGAGACTCAAAAGATACAGAGGCCGTGCTTCCAGCACCATGGAGAAGTCCCACTCAGGAACAGATCTCCTGATGACCGGCAAAGAGCGGCGTGCACCCTTCATAAAACTGTGGGTTAGAGGGTGTGACGGTGGAGCCCTCAAAACCCACATGACAGGCTGAAATCGCAGCCAGGTAGACCTTAATGGTGGAAAAGGACCTGCCTCTTTCCATGAGGTCTTGCATGTAACACAAAATAACAGGCACCGAGCACTGATAAGATGTGAGACCACGCCCATCACACCACCCTTCGAACACTTGCCACTTACAGCCATATAGGGATCGCGTAGAAACGGCCCTGGCATTCTGAGTAGTGGCGATTACACGCTGCGGGAGCCCCAGTGCATTTAGGTTCGTCCTCTCACGGGCCAGGCCCAGAGAGTCACCCTGTCCGGGTGGGGGTGGTAAATCTCCCCGTTGGCTTGGGACAGTATGTCCGTGCGAGGGGGGAGGCGCCATGGCTTGGCGTATAACAGAGGGATTATCTCTGCCAGCCACGGGGCTTTGGGCCACCTGGGTGCTATCAGAATGAGAGACAGGCCGTGCTCTCTCACCCTGGCCAGTGTGAAATTCATCAGGCACAGGGGAGGAAAAGCATACAGGAGCACTCTGGGCCATGGGTGGGCCAGTGCGTCTGCCCCGAGGGGCGCGTCCATGTCCTTTAGCGAGAAGAACATAGGACAATGGTCGTTTTCGCGCGAGGCGAAAAGATCTACAGCTGTCTGTCCAAATCTCATCCATAACATCTTCACTATCCCCGTAGATTGGGTTTCCCCTCGATAGCAGATCCGGCGCCTCTGTTCAGAATGCCCGGAACATGAGTCACGCGTAATGACAGAAAAACCCGTCTGCTCCACATCAAAAGCCTGTAAGCTACAGCGGCGTGGAGTTTCGACAAACACATGCCGCCCTGACGGTTGATATAAGCCACTGCCGTGGTCTGCAGGCAAGGCAGAAAATGATTCAGAGCTTTCCAAATGGTAAAAGCTCTAAATAGTTAATGTGCGCTGAACGTAGTCTGCTCAGCCACACACCGTTCAGCATTCTGCCTTACTGGGTGGTTCCCCAGCCTGTTAAGGACGCATCTTGTCGTCACAACTTTCCGCATCGTAACCGTCTAGAGGGGGGTTCCCCGTGCGTAAAAGTTCTCGCTCTCCCAATTGCGCAGGGCCGCCGAGCAGGCGCACGTCACCGTTACCGAGCGGCAGAGATTACGAATCGGGCTGAAATGTAGTGACAAAACCCATTTCGTGAACGCTCTCATTCTCAGGAGACCCAACGGCACAACTTGGATAGACCCTGCAGCCTGAGGCATGTGCGATATTGTACTCTCGCCCCTCTTCTGAACTGAGACAGACAGTCCATCAGCGAGCGAACGCGCTCTTGAGAGAGACGCGTTGCATGGAGACTGAGTTCAATTCCAAGCCCAGGAAAATAACATTCTGACTGGGAGTCAGATTGCTTTTGCTCGCATTCACCTTGAACCCGAGGGATGTGATGTGCGCGAGCACCCGGCCGGTGACCAGCGACACCTTCTCCTTTGATTTGGCTATGATGAGCCAATCGTCTATGAAAGTACGAACTCTCGGCCCTGATAGTCTCAGGGCCGCCACGCCCACCTCCGCACACAGACAGAAAGTTTGGGGACTCAAAATGCGCCCGAACGGAAGAACTTTGAATTCGTAACAAATGCCTTGGTTGGCGAAACGAAGATATTTCCTGTGTGGAGGGTAGATGCTTATGTGAAAGAAAGCATCTTTCAGATCGACTGATGTGAACCAGTCGTTCTGCTTTATGGCACGGGCGAGAGAGCCTTGTGTCACATTCTGAAATTGTATTTCCTCAAATGTTTGTTCAACACTCTAAGGTCCAATATAGGGTGGGGGGCGCCATGCCTTTTGGATAATGAAAGTACCAGGAATAAAAATCATGGTTTATCAGATTGGGTGGCACCATCTGAATCGCTCCCTTGTTTAGGAGGGAGGAAATTTCCTCTTTCAGAATGTGTGAGGCGTTTTCTTCTGTGTGAGAAGAGAGAACGCCGTTAAATTGCGAAGGTTTTATTGCAATCTGCAGCCTGTAACCCTGGGTTGTGGTACGCAAAACCCACTCGGGCGCTGAACCGGCTTGCCAAGTCGCTTCGTGACTCGCGAGCGCCCCCGCTCGGGCCGGAGCGGGGCTGTATGGGCCCAGCTGGTTCATTTGCAAATGCGCCATCTAGTGGGCACACTAGAGGCGACATGCAGGGATTTGTAGGGATCTCCTCTCTCTGCAGTGAGAAGTTTTCTCATTTGATTTGTAACTTTGTGCGTTTTGTGTTGGGCAAACACTGGGGCTGAAAGCCTTTATTGTCAGAGTGAGGGGAACATAGTGTGGTGTTCACTGTGCTAAACTTTCCCTCACAAAGTGCCCCCTGATTTTTAAGTGGGGGGGAAAACACACATCTCCTGAACACATGAACTGGGCAGTCTCAAGTGCAGGCAGAAAAATAATATCCGCAGAGAGAGATACTCTCTCTGTAACAGATTTATTTAATTTGTTTGTTTTAAAGTGTTATTTAGTTATGTGTGTGTTTTGTGTTGGGGAACACAGGGGCCGAAGCCTTCCACACACAATGCCAGTAAAAACACATGAGCTGGGCAGCCGCAACTGAGCTGTGTGAGCCCAGCTGGTTGATTTGTGAGGCAATGGCGCCCTCTTGTGGACAGACTCAGGGCGACATGCATGGGATCAGAGAGATTTGCTCTCTATGTTGGCAGATATATAAATCTGCACAAATTCATCTGATTCGTTTGTTAAATGTGTTGTTTGGTGATGTGTGTGTTTTGTGTTGGCGAACACAGGGGCCGAAGCCCTCCACACACGATGTCCACTAAAAATACGGGCTGGGCAGCCGCAACTGAGCTGTGTGAGCCCAGCTGGTTGATTTGTGAGGCAATGGCGCCCTCTTGTGGACAGACTCAGGGCGACATGCATGGGATCAGAGAGATTTGCTCTCTATGTGTTATGAACTGCTCCGAGACTCAAAGGTGAAGATCCAAATGCAGTTTATTTAAAGAGTAGTCGTACAGGCAGGGTCATCAACAGCGAACATATCAAAGTAGGATATCCAAATAACAGGCAGAGGTCAGGGCAGGCAGCAATAATCAGAGTCCAATAAACAATCTGAGTCAGGCCAATCCATCTGATTCGTTTGTTAAATGTGTTGTTTAGTGATGTGTGTGTTTTGTGTTGGGAAAACACTGGGGCCGAAGCCTTTAATAACTGGGTGAGGGGAACCAAGTGCGTGCGGTGTGGTAACACTGCTTATGTACTTTTCCTCACGACAGCGTCACTAAACACACGGGCTGGGCAGCCACAAGACGGGATTAACCGACCGTCCGCGGGAGACCCTGTGTCTTTTGGACAGGGGTTCCGGGACTGGGAGAGAATCCGGAGGGCTTGTGGCCCGTGAAAGCGGGCTCGATACTCCCAATGGTCGAACAACAGGCAGGCCGCTTGCGTTCGGGGCCACCTTCCTAGGAAGGCATAAATTGAAAACCTTAACACGTGATAGTAACACATCAAGGCCCGTGAGACCGTGTTAACAGTCTAGCGGGATGCTCCAGCTGTGCTTAAGAGCTTCGTCATCGGAACCGGCCGGTTCGTCAACGAGAGTGAAGTTTTCCCGCGAAGATATCCTCTTCAGGGAATGCAGATTGGGCTGATGTCAGCTCAAATATTAGAGAGGTGGCGCTCCGGGAGTCCCCCGGTAGCGCGTCATCGTCACCGTGTCCTCCATCCGAGTCAGAAAGGCCGAGCACGGGATTGTGCAACTAAAAGCCGGCTTAGTTAATGCTAACGTTACAGCAATTACAATGACCGCAATTCTCCGGGTTCTCCTAAGCTTCTTAGGCGTGTAAAGCCCAAGCAGACCGCGCAGAACGAGAGGGTCCTTAGCGGCGATGAGAGCACCACACGCGGCGGGGCTGGCTCGTTGTGATAGGCTGTTCCCTGAAGAAGCGGCGGTTTAGACAGTCACATAGCCATGGGTGGGCCAGCGGTGAAGAACTCGGAAAAATCCGTGGCGGGCAGCCATGTAAGGAGGAGCAGGTGAAGGACAGCGAGAGCGCGGGCGGCTCCGGATGTAAAAAACACAGCGGATAGGCTGAAGAAACGACTGTCACTCACTCACGTCTGGCGGAGGCTGATCTGGCGATATGTCCTCCTGAAGACTCGAAAGTGAGCAGCGTAACGTTAATCCAACCGAACTGTGTCAGTGCAGAGATCGCGAGAAGCGAATGTCATCTGAGGAATAGCAGCGCGCGGAGAAGTTATATGCCTAGGTAAGGGGTGTGGCCTTACCTGGCATTGGCTGCGCGCTTCTGTCTGTCTAGCCAGACTTGGTGCAACTGGATGCTTCTGCAGAGGTCAGGTACGGATGCCCTTCCCATAGGTGGATCTCGAAATGAGATGATGAAAGAGAACATGTTGCTTATGTTTAAAATGTAACGTATACCTCATGCTTACACATGGTACAATCCACTTTCCACATTAATTAAATTCTCCTTCAGTGTATACATTTGTGGTACATTTGCATCAGTGGAAAACATTCCTTTCCTTGTAAAGAATTTGCCAACTGTACATTATCATTGTTACATTGCACACATACACCTATGTTCATCTCCCTCCCAGCTCCCATCCCTGTGTCTGACATATGATCCTTACACACATGGATTCATGCAATCTATAGCTCATGCATTTTTAACTTCATAAGATAATAAAACTGATTATGAATAAAAATAAAAATAAATCAATATATATACATAATATTAAATGATGAAATTACATTAAAAGATGAAATTTTAGTCTTCATTTACAAAAAAAAAAAAAATCACAATACATCATTTATTGTTTTGAGTTAGTAATCTTTATTCACATTAATCTTACATGTCTCAAGCATTTCGAAAGTGATCTCAACAAATTCTCAGATTGTGTTCAGATCTCCCAAAGTCTGCCATCAAAGGTCAGAGATCTCAATATGAATATGAACTCAAACATTTCCCATATAATCATTCATTTGATAGCACTAGACACTTACTGTTGGACAACTATTGACTCATTTAGGTTTGTTTTTTCTACATTTGAGACAAAGTAGATGAGCAATGAATTAGCAATGTCTGAGCAAGAGTCCCATACCCATTCATTTCCATTTAATCATTGTCAACTGATGTATTAAAGGGGTCATATAAGTTGATTGCACTGAAATGTGTGTTGGCAGTGCCTGTACACAACCATCCTATCAGAATAAAAATCCATCCAGTGGTTTTGTTTTAATCTCTTTATATGTTTGACCCTCTCTGAAATCAAGCCGTTCGATATTGTGACGTCATAATATCCAACGCCCCTCCCGCGATTGTGATTGACAGCCGTGTTTCAACACAAGACCCGCCTTGAGCGAGCTCTGACAGCCGTCGTCATAGTAGTCCGCCATTGTTGATATGCTGGAGCAGAATGGCGTCGGTCTAAGTGATTGTGGTGTTCTGTTCTTAGATGTAATAAGGAACACAGCAGTCATTTGGATGTTCCTAAATCCGAGCGGTTGAAGATGCAGTGGCTGAGTTTTGTTTTTGAAGCGATATGCCCAAAGGATTGACGCGGGGATTCCCTCACGGGGATTCCCCACGATCGTCTGTGCTTTCCTGTTTGCGCGAATCATTTCACACCAGACAGCTTTACAAACGAGAAAAAACGGATCGGTACCAACGTGTTCCTGCTGAACCTCCAGAAGATGTGAGTGTAATGTTTTATTAACCTTTATATTAATATTTAAATTAATCTTTGCGAAATTTGCAAACCTTGCTGCAGGCTTCATGATGAATGCATCTAAGGTTTACACTCAGGGTACATTACGGCATGTTTTCTATGTACGACGTTCTCAATATAATTCTTAGTCCCTCGTTTATAATGAACAATGCGTGGTTATTGTGTTAGAAACGGTGTACACAGAACAGAGGGGCGGGGTGAGCAAAGCTCATTATCATTTAAAGACACATGCACTGAAACGGCGTGCTGAAAACAGAGCTGTTTTTGACCAGGTAAAATGAGTGTTTTCTTACAATACTAATGAGAATTTTTAATTAAAGTATATTACAAACTTTTAATTTAGACCCTAAAGAATCATATTAGCTTTTACAAAAATGGCATTATATGACCCCTTTAAAAATATAATCTATGTCTTTTTTATTTCCTTTGAGGTGTGTGAGCAGGTTTGAGGTGTTGCACGCTGCTCTGATAACAGATGGATAAACTTTAAACTTGCTTGAAAGCATGGTAAATCCCAGGTTAATGACATGTTTCCAGGCCTACACGCAAGTCATTCAGACCAGTAAACTCAATCAAGTGTCTATCTGCACATCAACATGATCTATAATCATTTCATTTATGATGGTGACTTTGGCTGAAGGAGATCTGATCTTCATATGTCCAAACTTCAGTGTTTGTTTTGCTTCTTGCTTGTAATGTTGGCTAGTTTTATATTAATCAACTTTTTTTCTACATGACTGAGTAAGAGTTTAGCTTTTGGCAGTCTCTATTTGAAAGATCTATTTCAAAGATTGCTAGAGAAAACAATATTACCACCAATCATGGTTCTGCAACAATGTTTGTGTATGCATGATGTATGTTTGTGTGGGTGTATGCAAGTTGGCTGAATTAAGGTATAAAAGAAAACGCAACTACTTTTTCTGACAGCAGTTGAAGGTCACTCGGCTCGCTGGATGCGTGGAATGACTCGGCACTGTGATCGTCTGGTGTGATTTCTGTGGATCTGAAGGATCATTTTATGATCTTCACAAGGATTTAGGCAGAAGGGGGCAGGAAAATCACAGGCAAAAGTACCACAGAATCCACGATGGTCAAAAATATTGATCGCATCAGAAACTTAATCCCGGGTCTGCGCCGCCCGGACAACAATATCCCGTCTCAAGGTGTTACCGTGGATATGGGAGAGTTTGATTATGGGAAGGAGCAGGACAAGAGAAAAATGTCATTCTACAATCCGCTTGACCCTGTGCCAAAATATGAATATTACGCTAAAGACACGTGGACGGGACGTATAAAAAGCACCAGACCATCACTGGATGTTCTGCGCAAACCAGTAAGTGGTTATTTGAATGAAAAAAATATCTAATTGAATCTAAATTAATATTGTACATAATATTGTTTGGATGGCAACACTTTGACATTTGGTGTTGATTTTCTGTATGTTTCTGTCAACAGCCGGATCCTGATGATCTTCCTCCACCACCAGAGGATGATGGACGGCCCAAAGTAAAACTTGTTCGCTTTGGATGGGTTCTGGGAGTCATGGTGAGAAAACATGAATCATATATTTGATCTCTTTAACATCGCAAGAAGTTTCTCCTAGAAGTTAAATAGCGAGCTAATGTTTAGGTCTCCCACTTCTCTGAAGTAAGTTTCAAGACATCTCAATGTTAGAGCTGTAACCTTGTGCTTAGGGTCATTCAAAACTCTCCCAATGTCTCCTCTCACACTGTCCTATCAAATAAAAAAGGCAACAAGCCCAAAAATGTCTTAAACTGTTCATATTTGTCCATAGTCCATTTTATACCTCTAAACTGACTAGATATGGATGAATTTCAGGTCACTTTTCACCCCATTGTCAAACGAAAAAATAAAGTACATTTCTCCCAAATGGTCATAATGCATATGAATGGTTTTGAGTTTTTTTTTGTTTGTAATTTTTTGCTATTCATTTCAGATTCGCTGTATGTTAAACATCTGGGGAGTCATTATGTTCCTCCGGCTGCCGTGGATCACGTCTCAAGCCGGAATCAGTGAGTCAATTCATCTGATTTATTTTATTTAACTTCAGTCAAAGTCACCTTTTTTTCTTCAATGCCATTTAAACAGTAAAATGTTTCCTCTCTCAGGGATCTATAGACCAGTTTTACAGACATTTTACATATGTGCCCCAGGAAATGCCTTAAATGTAGCCTTTTTGCTTGTAGTTCTGACCTACGTCATTATCCTCATGTCTGTCACCATCACAACGATCACGGCGACGTCAGTGTCTGCAATCTCCACCAATGGGAAGATCTACTCTGGTGAGTCAAATGAATTGTTTACCATGAAAAAGCAACATGTTTTAATGAGAACGAATGAATTCATACGAATAAGCCTCCAATTCATCAAAACTAGGGATGTCAAAAGATTAATCGCGATTAATCGCATCCAAAATAAAAGTTTGTGTTTACATAATATATGTGTGTGTACTGTGTATAATTATTTTGTATATCTAAATACACACACATGCTTGTATATATTCAAGAAAAATGTGTAATTTATATATAAAAAAAATATATTTATATATAATATAAATTATATATAAATATATACAGTATATGTATGCAAATATTTCTTAAATATATACATGCATGTGTGTGTATTTATATATACAAAATAATTATACACAGTACACACACATATATTATGTAAACACAAACTTTTATTTTGGATGCGATTAATGGCGATCAATCTTTTGACAGCCCTAATCAAAACATAAAATAGTTACGAATTGTCAAGAGATTTTTTTTTTATTTCACCCGAGAATAAAAATGTGGAAGAACTGCATCATTTTTTTTTTTTTTTTTTTTAAACAAATGTAGGGATATTTTTTATTTTATTTTAAGCAAACCATGATCTTTTCTCCAGGTGGCACGTACTTCATGATCTCTCGGAGTCTGGGTCCGGAGCTCGGAGCGCCCATCGGATTGCTCTTCGCCTTCGCCAACGCTCTCGCCTGTTCGCTCAACACAGTGGGGTTTGCAGAGACCGTCAGAGATGTTATGAAAGTGAGACACACTTTCAAATGAATGTATTTATTGTTGGGTTTCAGGAAATTCAGAGAGCTGCTTGAAAGAAAAAGCAGTAAAAAGTTCAATATTTTACCAAACACTGTCCATATTTTCTATGAAGAAAATGTAATATTTTTAATGTGAGAAAATAACATTTCGCATAAATAAATGCAAGAAATTATATTTCGCATGAAGAAAAGTAAGTCATTTTGACATAAAAAAAAAAATCGAATTCTCAGAACCGCTGTTTTTATCTCCCTCACAATCATTTTCTCTCTTCTCAGGACAATAAAGCTCAGATGGTGGATGATGTCAATGATGTGAGAATCATTGGGACAATTACTGTCGTCATCCTGCTCTGCATCACATTTGCTGGCATGAGTTGGGAGGCAAAGGTATGGTCCCCTGCTCCTGTCTTTGCTCGTTTCCCAATACTTGATGGCATGACTGCCATTTGTTCTTATTGGTTTTCGCTCTACCACAGGCTCAGATCCTGTTCTTCATTGCACTCTTGCTCTCCTTGGCCAATTACTGGGACGATCCTTCCCCCCAGCACAGAGAAGCAGGCTGTGGGATTTTTCGGCTACCAGGGTGAGTAAACAAGATCCAGATCTAATGCAGGCATTAGTGCATCCAGTAAACTTTGGTTTATTATTTGGGGAGTCCATATTGTGTCCTGAGACAACAAAACAAATAAAGAAATGGAAGGCCATTTCCACCATATGTAAAAAATCAGCGTGAGACATCATGCTTGTCTGCTCTGGTTTTCAAAGAGGACCTATTATGTTTTTTGTTTTGTTTTTTAAATAGATGTTTGTCAAATTTGGGAAAAATAATGTTTTTGAACATTCAAGCATAAAAACCTATTCCAGTAGAGACCAAAAACGAAATCAAGTCTTTGTAAAAGGTCATAATATGACCTCTTTAACCCTCTGGGGACCAAAAACGCGCCGGCGCGTTTTGCTCGTTTTTTTTTTTAGCAATGAAAAATAAACACAAAATGCTCTGTTAATTTTGATCTTTAATTTTCGTGTTATACATCAATCGATCCTGTTCAGTTTCAATTTTTTTTCTGTATACTCACAATAAAAATAAAGTGTTTTGCTTTTTGACAAATAAAGAAACTTTAATATGATGCGATTTCTGCCTTCCCTCTATCAGTAAACTCCCATTTGAAACGCGTTCGAAAATGATCTATAACTCCGCGAAAATTCAGTCAAACAGGCAAACAGACCCACGGGCATAAAGCTTGAGATCGCAGCTGTTAAATGAAGTCACTTATATAAAAAACAAATATTATCAGCTTCTGTAATCTGTATAAAAAGAGAGCGACTCCAGTCGACCTCATTACGAGATGATTCACACTAATGTGACCACTCCCCCGAGAGCGCGTGCTATTCAAACGCAAATTCTGAGAACTATTTCAGAGCTGTGAAACGCCCACATCAGCTGTAAACAAAGCGCGTCGCGACTCCTCGTGAGTGAGACATTATAGCCTACCTTATGGAAAAAAGTTTCCTCAGAACAGTGCTGATATGAGGAGCAATATATCCTGATATGAGGAGCAGATCCCGCTGAGGAGTGAGGTAGGCTGTTTTCTTTTCTCACGTGTGGAATAACGTTAGTGTAGGCCTATGCAAACCGCAAAAAGATGAATCGCATTTCTATAATATGACTCGCCTTTCTGTGAGATGAATGAAGGGGACATATTTGTAAAGACTGTTTAGTCTAAATATGAATCGCGCGTCTGTTTGTGAAAGAATAAACTGCTTTGCTATAGCCTACTGAGATGAGTAAAAATCGACTGGAATATGTTGAAATAAAATGTATTTGTATAAGCAACATATTAACCTGCAAAAAAATACTATTTTTGTCAAAAATAAATTCATAGACTAAGATGTTAGATGTTCCAATGTTGGCTATATTCAAACTAATGAATACATATGATAAAATGTAGGCCTATAATCTTTTTTATTTTTTTTTATTTTTTTTTAAAGAAAGAGTACACTTGAAATATTGTTGAAATTGTAATTATTGTTGTAATTGTAACATTTTTAATAAAATAGCAAAACATATTTACAAGAGAGATGTAAGCGAAATCTTAAATGGTCAATATAAGTCTTCTAAATACATCTTTTGTCTCTGCATTGTGGCTCAGTCAGTTTCACACCTGAGTGAATGGCTAATTATGCAGAGTGGGTGTGGGACACTGTAATCTGGTGTAAACTACTCCTCCCCCTCGCATATTGGCTTTCCAAGCAAAATCTGTTTTACACCATTTAAATCAATGTATTTTTTTTTTGTGAACGATAAAGCAAGACTATTTTCACATAATTTTGAAGCTAGAACTCAAAGGAACAACATCAATTACTCAAAAGTCTTGTGGACACATATTTAATATGTGTTTTGTGTTCTTAAATCAGCAACTTTCATTTTATTTTTTTCCAATAACCACGCATAAACATTATTCTCTTAAAAATACAAACATCTACATGCACGTTGCTCGCATATTATGGTAGCCCTGTTTGTGCTATATAGAGTGAATTTACACCTTAGCCATTAACATGTTTATAAATAACTGAAAAAAGCACAAATATCAAGGCATGTCAGAACATCTCAAGGACCCCAAAAACAGCTTGGTCCCCAGAGGGTTAAAGCAGTTATGGCACTGATTATCCAGAAATTAGAGACTCATCCTTGTATCCTGAACGTTGTCACGGGACGGGGAATCAAAAGCCCTATTCGCACAGGATAAGTATTATATGGTGACCTCTAGTAATTTGTAATAATTGCGGAGGCTGTCTGTGATCTTAATCCCGTGCGAATCGGTCATGTCTGTAATTTGTAAAGTAAAAATTCCACCGCAAATGACCTACCATATTTTGTCGAACACCGAGGTCCTGTGATAATATTAGTCCCGTGCGAATCGGCATCTCTGTGATTTGGCGGGGTCGTTTATAATTTTTTCAAGGTTTTTGTTTCCTGTGCGCTTTTTTATCCATCTTTCGCGAAGAATGGAGGCTGCGTTGGAGTATTTTGATAGTATTTTGGGTGCTGGGTCATATCGCTATAGCAGCTACACCATGATACGATATAACTATACAATTTGCAGAAAGAGAAAGCTGAAAACCATCAGAAGAGCAAAACAAAAATAATGATTAGATGGAGATGACATATAACAGCATGCGGTAAGGAACATTCTTCTGTTTATGATCATACAGCTAGACCTATAATAACAAGACATTTCCAAGCATTTCCAAGCCTATTGACATCATACCCGGGAGATAAGTCAGTAATTTCAAGTAAAATCACAGGCTTCGTTTATCCCGTGCGAATGCGCCACACGAAATTCAGATGTGGGTGGGTAATTTCTAAATCACACAAGGTCCCCAGATAATACTAATCCAGTGCGAATAGGGCTAAAGACGGCAGACAGAGATGAGGGATCCAAATACAGGGAGATTTTAATGAAAATAAACAATCATAACAAAAGTCAGGAACAATATAACGCTGAAAAAAACAAAGAAAACACTGGGAACTGGAGACACCAGCATGACATCAAACAACGACCGACAGAGAACCAGAGAATAAAAGGGCTATTTAAACAGAGGGGTAAAGGAGCTTAACAAGGTAAACTGATACACCTGGAACAGACTAATGAAAGTGGAAAAGACTACAAAACCTTCAACCTGGCCACAGAAAACACGGACAAACTACAACATAAAAGTCCCATGGAGCACAAGACACAGAAGCAGATCTGTAAAAGTTGTTAATATCACAGCCAGGGGTGCGTTTCCCAAAAGCATCGTTAGCCAACTATGTTCGCAAGTTCCGTCGTTATCAGCATAGTTCAATGAGTCAGTGTTTCCCGAAACCATCGTTCTAACGAACATTCGCAAACAGCATCGCAAAGTTGTGTAGTTGGAACATCAGCTCTCGACCTGATGTGGTTAGAAGCATAGTTTCTATTTTGTATGACATGTGGAATTAATAAATCCTTATCTTGAGCAAAATAAGCAATCTGACATTCAGCACAATCTGTGTGTTTTATTTAGAATACATACAAATGTAATTTACGTCTTTTAGTTTGTCAAGAGATTTAAAGCACCGTTTTTGAAGAGTGCGCGTGTGTGAACGTGATCTAGTGTGTAAGAATGAGCCTATGATTGAATCTGGAAATAAAGCAAAATAACTGAAAAAAATGAGAAATAGTCTCAGATGTCATGTCTGTAATTTATAGCAAAATATCTTGCGTTAATTCGATCTCAAACAGATTCATTAAAAGAAGTTATTACTCCACCACGTGCGTGGTGACGTCATTAACCAACGTGGTTGAACGACCAATTTACAACAATACAGTTTCGGGAAACCCCAGAGCGTTTGACGAAGGTACTGCTAAACCTAACCACAGTTTTTGTTCTTCCAGCTGATATTTTCATGTCCAACCTACTGCCTTCCTTCCGGGGTAAAGATGGATCTTTCTTCAGGATGTTTTCCATCTTCTTCCCCTCCGCCACTGGAATTCTGTCTGGTGTCAATATCTGTGGAGATCTCAAGGTAATCTTATTATTTTTCAGGAGTAGAGCGTGTATAAAAGGAAAGTCGGTGTGCCTTTAAAACGCTAAAGAAATGAGGCATGTTTGTCCTTGTTTTTCCAGGATCCAACAGGTGGGATTCCTAAAGGGACACTGCTGGCCATATTCTGGACCACCGTGAGCTATTTATTTATCGCAATCACATGTGGTGAGATTAGACATTTTTCTGCTCTGTTTTGTATCTTAAACTCATGCAATTAGTGAGATGTGCATCTTATTGTTGATCCGTTCACCTCACTGAATCACTTCCTCTCTTCCTCCTCAGCTTCAACTGTTGTAAGAGACGCTTCTGGCATTCTGAACGATAGTTTAGCGCTACCAAATTCTTCGATCCACTGCAGCGGTCTGGGCTGTAAATTTGGCTGGAACTTTGACCGGTGTGAACAGAACTACACATGTAGCTCTGGACTGGCAAACAACTTCCAAGTGAGCCTTCCGACCCTGTTAGCAATTTTTTTTGTTTTTTTTATGTTTGGTGAACTTATTGCTGGAAGGTGGAGTAGATTTTACATTCACACTAATGCATTTAACAAAATGAGAAGTGACACTACATTTTTAAAGGGGTTTTATCAGTACATATATTCTTGGGGAATCAAGCCCATGACCTTGGCATTGCTGTTGCTCATATTTGTTGTGTCCAGTACAATGCTGTTACTGTTAAGTAAAACTATTAAAAACTTATTTTGTTCTTGCCATAACAAACACAGTTACAGCAGACAGAGAACAACCAATGTTAAAATAAAGAGTCAAACTGTCCAACTAAAGCAAACACTGATCACCATAATGATGATTGTTATCTATTGTCAACATCTAAACCTCTGTTATCTCTCAATAAGTCTTACCGTAAAACTTCAAATAATAGCCCGGGCTTCTATTTACCCAAATCGCCGAACTGCACCGGCTTGTATTTGAGACAGGCGTCTATAAGAGACAGGCCTTTAATTTAGTGTTGAGATGTTCAAGCATGACAGTAGGAGGTTACCACATTATATTATGTTTTATTTATAATTAATTCGAATGTGTTTAACAAATCATTATTAATGTAAGAAATGTCTTTGGCTATTGGCAGCATAAAAAAAATACATAAAAAAAACGAAACGATGTGACAGCACTGGGCAGAACACAAGTTACCGCTAAAATACATCGAGCATATGAACTTGTTGCCCGAAACACATCAACAAGAAAAAATGAAGGCTACCCTGTAAACAACTGCAATCGTGATAGAAAATTACTCTATTCATCACTATCATCATCCCCGCGATCCTCAATTACAAGTTCATTGGCGAATTCCTCCTCCACTTCTCCCTCGCCAACCTCCGCTAACTCTGCCTGCCTTGCTTGCACTAACAGCTCCCGCCCGATGCACACGGCTCTCCCTCTTTAAAACAATGGATAAGGTGATCCTCGCTTACTACTGTCAGGCCACATACCTAAGGATAACATCCCGAAGTTAATGAAATATGTTATCTCCTCTTTCTCCCTCTGAGTCCCTCACACACACACACGAATAGTGATGAGTCGTTCATGAACGGTTGCGTCTGTCACGTGAAATCTAATCAAAACATAGACCAGACGATCTGACGGGTATTAGAAGATCAAATACAACCCGATACTAAAAAACAGACCAGGCCTCTATTTGAGACCGGCCTTTATTTACCCAAACCTGTCGTCACACCAGGCGTTTAAAAGAGACAGGCGTCTATTTGGGACTCGGCTATTATTTGAAGTTTTACGGTAATTGTTAAGTAAGTGAAGCTGGTGATGCTGTCTGTGGAGTTGTTCAATCCTCCTCTGCTGAGATCTTGAAATATTTTATCTTCAGTTGATTTGATGTAAGGCTGTGGCTGGAAGTCAGTTGTAGTCCTTGTGTTTCTCTATTCTTCAGGGATTCTGCTTGCTATCAAGTAAAGTCACCTTTATTTATATAGCGGTTTTTACAATACAGATTGTATCAAAGCAGCTTCACAGTGAAAACATGAAAATAATACAACAAAGTTTATTTCTAGAAGAAAATGGCATCATCGTCCAAAAGGCAGATCAATAATTTTGTTGAATTTTAAATGTCCCCAACCAAGCAAGCCAAAAGCCAAGGCAACAGTGGCAAGGAACCAAAACTCCATCAGTGACAGAATGGAGAAAACAACCTTGGGATAAACCACTCTCAGTCGCTCAGTCAGTTTTCCTCTGGCCAACAAGCGAATAGTGTGTGATTATTATTATGGATGAATGAAAGTATGGCTGGCTGTCTGGATGGATGGATGGCTGGTTGGATAGATTCATGCCTTAATGGATAGATGGATGATTGGATGGATAACTAAGGCTGTTTTTCCTCCAGATTCTTACCACTGTTTCAGGAACTGGCCATTTGATTACCATCGGGATCTTTGCCGCCACCTTGTCGTCAGCGCTGGGTTTCTTAGTGTCTGCACCTAAAATATTTCAGGTAGATGATGTGACTGTTTAATGATAATGTTGTCTATCTCAAATACAGTTGATTGTGACATTGCGTGTGTGTTTTCATACAGTGTTTGTGTAAGGATAACATCTACCCCTACATTGGCTTCTTTGGGAAAGGTTATGGGAAAAACGATGAGCCTTTACGAGGATACATGCTTATGTTCACCATTGCTTTGGCTTTCATCCTCATTGGTGAGTCCTGGATCTCCTCCAGATCAGTTACTGGGGTGTTTCTCCCTGCAGACGCTTTAACATTTGCTGTCATTGGTCTTTTCAGGTGATCTGAACACAATCGCTCCTCTGATCTCCAACTTCTTTCTCTGCTCTTACGGCCTCATTAACTTCAGCTGCTTCCATGCGACGGTCACCAGATCACCTGGTGAGAACTTCATCATCATCATCATCATCAGTTTTGAACTGTATAAATGACAGACTGGATTAACAGACAAACTATATGTAAATAACCAAATAAATAAATGTTAAAATGTATTCATAAAAAAAAATATATATATATATATACAGGTGCTGGTCATAAAATTAGAATATCATCAAAAAGTTGATTTATTTTAGTAATTCCGTTAAAAAAGTCAAACTTGTATATTATATAGACTCATTACATGCAAAGTGAGATATCTCAAGCCTTTATTTGTTATAATTTTGATGATTATGGCTTACAGCTTATGAAAACCACAAAATCAAAATCTCAGAAAATGAGAATATTACATGAAATCACACAGTAATTACACAGTGATACCATGGTCATTGAACCAGGTTTTGGTTCTTTTGGCAGTGTGGGCCGGTGCAAATCCTGCTGGAAAATGAAGGAAGCATGAAATGCTCTGAAAATGTCCTGGTGGACGGCTGCGTCGACTCTGGATTTAATAAAGCACAGTGGACCAAAGTCCTCTTTTCTGATGAGAGCAAATTTTGCATCTCATTTGGAAACCAAGGTCCCAGAGTCTGGAGGAAGAATGGAGAGGCACACAATCCAAGATGCTTGAAGTCCAGTGTGAAGTTTCCACAGTCTGTGTTGGTTTGGGGAGCCATGTCATCGGCTGGTGTTGGTCCACTGTGCTGTCCACTCAACACAGCCGTCCACCAGGACATTTCCAGAGCACTTCATGCTTCCTTCAGCAGACAAGCTTTATGGAGATGCTGACTTCATTTTCCAGCAGGATTTGCACCGGCCCACACTGCCAAAAGAACCAAAACCTGGTTCAATGGCCATGGTATCACTGTGTAATTACTGTGTGATTTCATGTAATATTCTCATTTTCTGAGATTTTGATTTTGTGGGTTTCATAAGCTGTAAGCCATAATCATCAAAATTATAACAAATAAAGGCTTGAGATATCTCACTTTGCATGTAATGAGTCTATATAATATACAAGTTTCACTTTTTTAACGGAATTACTGAAATAAATCAACTTTTTGATGATATTCTAATTATATGACCAGCACCTGTATATATATATATATATATATATATATATATATATATATATATATATATATATATATATATATATTAGATCTTTTGTTGCCTTTTAAGGCAACATTTTTTATAAAACAGTCATTTAGAATTATGCTTCGGTTAAGTTTAGACACTTTAACTTTTTTAATTGTAATATGATTATTGATAAATGAATGGAAATTAAGATATAAAGTTTATCATGGCTCTGTGAGAGACTGAAGATGGGGTTAAAATATATATTTACAGTGATTTAGTCCATAATCTGTGTCTAATATTCGTGTTTGTTGTCTGTCTCGTGCAGGCTGGCGGCCGCAGTTCCGTTACTTCAATCCATGGACGTCTCTGTTTGCTGCTTTCTTGTCTTTTGTCCTCATGTTTCTGTTCACATGGTGGGCCGCTCTTGTCACGTCCGCTATCGTCCTCTGCCTCTTAGGCTATGTCACCTATAACAAGCCTCGTGTGTATATGATGCATATTATGACTTTTTCCAATTAAGATTAATAAAGCATAATTTATCTTCAGTTATTTGAATGCATTGACTGTTGTGTTATCGTCTGTCCAGAGATTAACTGGGGATCATCTTATCAGGCCAGTTTCTATAATATGGCTTTGTCCTTCTCGATGTCTCTGACTGGTGTGAGTGATCATGTCAAAAACTACAGGTAAGACTGTACAAGTAAATATTACCAATATGATCTGATCACAACACACCAGCCGTTCATGATAAGTTCTCTCTTAGGCCTCAGTGTCTCGTTCTGACCGGCCCTCCGAACATCCGTCCCGCTCTGGTGGACTTTGTGGGCACTTTCACCAAAAACATCAGCCTTATGATCTGTGGGAACATTATCATGGTAAGAACTGCAGCTGGGCCATTTTTGATGCACACTGTTAAACTGGCAATATGAACATAATGTATGGGTTAAATTCAAAATGAAATACAAAATTCCTATAATTTCTTATATAAAGATGTTTTCATATTGTGCAAAACTCTGGCCCATGGTTGATATCCTTAACAAAAACTATTAAAAACATTTCCATCATTTGAAATGGAGCTGAAATAAAATAAAATGCCATTATGTGAAGGGTGGAACCAGCCTGACAGGTTGCGGCAAACGCGGGCCGACATCGCTCTGCACACTTCAGACGGGTGGGAGGCTTGGGTCGACAGAAATAAGCAGCGACGGCTTCTTTCAACAGGGGAAAGATTAGTATCCCTTTTCCTTCACGCCGTCAACCGTGGTGAAGGCAGCTGAAAAGGAGTAATGGACATGCGCTGAATAGGGGGTGCACCATGACTTTGTCAGTTCTTCATGGACCTCTGGGAAGAATGGGGTTGGTCGCCTGCTGGTGGTGCCCCGGCTGCAGGAACCACTCTTCGGGGCGGCTGCGGTCGGGCTCTTCCAGAGCCGACCAGTCCAAACCCAAAAAATGATCTGCCTTGGTAAGGACACAGATGAGCTCTGAGTCCTAACGAGTCTACTCAGTCTCATTCTGAGTCATCACCGGAGTTCACCCAGTTCTCAGCCAGAGACATTGGGCCCTATTTTAACGATCTAAGCACATGGTCTTAAGCGCACGGTACAAGTGCACTTAGGGTGTCCGAATCCACTTTTGCTAGTTTAATGACGGGAAAAATGGTCGGCTCTCCCGGCGCATGGTCTAAAAGGGCTGTCCCTATTCTCTTAATGAGTAATGGGTGTGTTTTGGGAGTAACGTGCAAAAAAACAATCAGAATGTAATTTCCCATTAACTTTAAAAGCCAGTTGATAAAGTGCATTTGCTTTTTTAACAACGTGGTGAAGGACGTGAAAATGATAACTGCGTCGGGCTGAAACTAGCAAAAAACACTTGCGTCATGCCTGGCGCTTCATTGCACCAGATGTTTAATAAGGCCCATTGTGTCACCAAAATCCTCCTTGGAGACGCCAACTGAAACCATGCCGCTCGCTCCAGATGATGGGTGATGGTCATCGCAGGCGAATCAGCAAGCTCTGGGGAGAGCAAGGCATGCGGGTGCTGGGCCCTGTTACTCCTCCCTGTGACTCCGCTGTTTCTTCCATCTCGGCTCGAAAGGGGAAGAGAATGGGAGAGTGTGCAAGCCAGAATCGCTCTCTTTAAAAAAAGTGATCCGTGAACGGGCTGAAAAGGCAGGCTGAAAAGCCATTTGTCTGAGCAGTGTTCAGACAAGAACCAATAAAGATTCAGTATTCTGAGAAAATAGGGGAAAGGTCATACATGATTTACAGAAATCAGATCGCTACACATTTGCTTAGTATAGCTGATTCTCCTTGAATTTTAACATCAAATGGCTTATTCAGTGTGCACTCAAGATGTGAAGATGTCGTGGGTTTATTGCGCTCTCATGCTTTCAGGAGGACGAGAAGTCCAGTTTTCCGCAGCACAGCACTGATATGCTGGTGGACTGGCTGAATCAGAGGAAGGTTTGTTCTTTCTACACGTCCTTCAATGCCGGCAGTCTGAAAGAGGGCGCGTGCAATCTCATGCAGGTAAGACCGTCTCTAATCTGTTCTAACACCTTTTTCTTCTCCTCATAACATCCTTCTCAAAGACTCAATCATCTTTCTAGGCTTCAGGTCTTGGTAAACTGAAGCCGAACACCCTCGTTATGGGATTCAAGATGAACTGGAAGGAATGTAAACCTGAGAGTTTACAGGACTACGTCAACACCATCAGGTGGGTTCAGATGCTGCTTCTGTTCACAAATATCAGTTTAATTGTCATGCAGTTCTTTGTATATTGATGTTGATGTTTTTTTTGTTTTTTTTTTCAGCGATGCATTTGACTCCAGCTACGGCATCGCGATTCTGAGAATGATGGATGGATTAGATGTTACAGATGCATTGGAGAGTTCAGGTGTGTACTGTGTGTTTTATACAGTATAATAACTAGAAAATTGATTAATGCTGCAGTTTGAGGCATAAGATAAAATCTTATGATGTGTTTTTTTTTTTTTTTTTTTTTTGGCTGAAGGTCGATCATCAGCAATTGACAATCCGGCATTCGACGCAGATGAAGTCAAGCAATCCGAAAATGACGAGACAGACCGGAATTCAGGTAACCGGTCTTTTTTTCTGCTCTCATAAATATAATTTGACAAACCCTGAGGACATTTAACACCCAGGTCAATAACTATAATGATAATGATAAATATTTAGTTTTTAAAAATCTTTCTAAATGTGAAATAATTTTAGAATTATTTCTAAATAGTCCACAACACAACACAGCTATACTGATAACGACACAGAGGAATGATTGATCATATGAATCATTTTCAGAATGATTTTTTCCTGCCTATAAATGATAAAAACACTGGCAGCCAATCAGATTCAACTTTACTTTAAAGAGCTTGAGCAGAAAAAGTGTCAGACGACAAAAATGTAGCATGCGTTTATAATAAACAGAATGATACTTTGCGTTGTTGTGGATGCTAAAATAGTTATCGTTATAGTTATCCTTACAGTTATTGTTCTTGGTGTGAACGGGCCTTAAACAATCATAATCTAATAGAACATTATAATCAACACTTCAGGTCTTGAAGTGTTGATTATAATCTAATAGAACATTATAATCAACACTTCAAGACCTGATCTCATCACTCAGTCAGCCAATCAGAATGCTTCCATTATAATCAACAAAGCTGTGTTGTTTCAATTAAGCTTTATTTGGTGGGATCTGACCCCTTTTTTGACTCCCCATCCAGATATTTCTGATGATGGCTCGAATGATCAAGTAAGGTCAGTGTTTCAGACAAAACAGGGCAGGAAGACCATTGACATCTACTGGATCTCTGATGATGGAGGTGAGATGCGACTGCATGAATGATACTTAAACTCACTGTTAAAAAAAAACAAAAACAAAAAAAAACCCCGCCATGAAGTTCCAAACTGGTTCAGTCTGGGTTGGTATTGGTCTAGCATCTGGACCAACATGGTTTTGGTCTGGTAAAGGCGGTCAAAGCTCAAGGGGGTCTGATAAACCTTCAGCACTGAACAACTCTAGCGTGGCCTCTTGCTCTCGAGAACTCCTCTAAAGCTGTCTTGGCAGCTGCAGAGGCCACTCGAGGGTCGACCACAGATGCAAAGAAAGCAACAGTGCTCATTACAGGGATCCCTGACTGGCTGAAGGGAACAGACTGATAGGCCAGAGGACCCACTGAGGCTTCAGAGTTCTCTAGTTACAGGTCCTCTATGGGAAACCGCAAGAAGTGAAGAATACAGTCATCCTGTGTGCTGCTGCCAACGTGCTCCGACACCTTATTCCAGTCATCTTTATACATCTCCAAAGCCTCCAAAAGCAAGAGTGTTTCCTGTTCTGTCCATTCTCTCCCTGCATTTGTGCCTTTACTCTTCGGATGTTTCTTAGCATAAATGTCAATCCGTTGACCAACAATTCTGCAGATTAGACAGATTTTTTCTAAATTTCTTAAAGGCTGAAACCTGTTGTAGGTTTGTGTTGTAGTCTGTGTTGGGTCTGTGTTGTAGTGGGACAAGTCCGGATGGTGAGTCTGTAAGAACGTTAAAGTGTGGTGTAGGGGGTTGGCCCATGGGGAGGGATTGACTTTCTGCATCTACCTGATAATTTATCAGCCCCCACTGATAAATCCTCGAAGACGAATTATCCAAAAACGAATTAATCCTTTTAAGTGCACCCACATCTCTTGTTTAGTCTGCAGGAGGTTGAGGTCTAATACTCATGAGGGTTAAGCCGGTATGTGTCAATCATGAAGTTGCGGTATGCAAGATATATTTCTGGTGTTTTGGACTTATTTTTCACATTGAAGAACTCGGGCAGAGCTCGTCTCTCTATATGAGGAATACAGTTGTAGTCGAACCAAGAGGCATAAGTGGGCACAATAATGTGATGCGTTTGCTCTGTGGCACTCTCATCCCCCTCCATCCCACGGCTAAACTCCCTCTGATCTTCCTCATCTCTGACACCAGAGAGCAGGTCCTCTTCTTGATCATCTAAATCAGCCATGATCCCTCCTTTAACTGGAGTGTTTTCACTGTCTTTTTTTCAGGTTCACATTTTTAGGCAGAATGACTTCCTCCATGTTAGGGACTGGCGTGGGATCCTCCATGTCTTTTGTGAGATCCTCCTCTGGCTCCGGCCTCTTCTGGTTGGCCACGCCTCTTATACATCCCTAAGCTTTTCTTTCCTACCTACTTTTTAGACTCAGATGATGGTGGAGTGGGGGAGTGCCGCCGCTTCTTCACAGGTTTCTCTGTGCTTTGGTAGATACGCCTGCGGAAACCCATACTGTTCCCATTCTTGTCAATCTCATAGTCTTCCTCGTACATCCACTCATTATATGTGTCAGTGTCAAGAATCCATCTGGCATGAACCTTCAAACACCTGTCTGGGTTTGGAGGTTCCTCTACATTTGCTGATTTAAGTGACACATACCCCAATGAACCAACACATGCCGATCCAATTGCATGACTGGTCAAAGCCACTCTTCTTCATCTGCTGTGGAGGATGATGGGTATACCTGGTGTCTTTGAGTTTAAGTGCTTGCTTCTGTTCAAGATCAGGGGACAGGTACACCACAGGTCTGTTAATGGTGGTGATTCACCGCAGCCCAAGCCCAAGGACAAAGAAAGAAGTGAGGTCCTTTTGTGGGCCTTGTGGGATGGTACAGGAGATTCATCCCGGAGTTTGCCTCCATCGCCACTCCACTGACCAACCTACTAGCTAAAATGGTGAGGAACCCCGTACCTTGGACAGAAGACTGTGAGACAGCATTCAGAACCCTAAAAGAAAAGATCTGTTCATGTTCGGTCCTGCAAATTCCTGATTTCACCCAGCGGTTCCTTGTTCCAGCATAGGAGCTGTCCTGGCCCAGGGGACCACTGGGGCAGAGAAACAGCTGGTGTTCCTCAGCCACAAAATGTTGCCTAGAGAAACAAAATATTCAGCCATCGAGAAAGTGTGCCTCGCCGTCAAGTGGTCCCTTGACAGCCTCCTGTATTACTTGCTTGGAAGGGAGTTTGAGCTAGAGACAGACCACCCGGTGGTATTTGGCACTTTGGCCCTTCCGCTACAAGGTCCGCTACATACCTGGCAGGATGAATGTTATCGCTGACTACCTGTCTCGGTATCCGAACAGTGCGCTGCCTGGAGAGGAGGAAGGTGGTGTGAAAAAGGGGACCTGATCTGGCGGTGAAATAGCACTGGCACACACTTTTTAATTACATGATTACATTCATTCATGCAGTATTTCCTGTCCATAATACATACTCAGACATTCAAACATTTGATAAGTTTGTTGTAAATGTTGAAGTACATCACATTGTGTTGTATTGTATGTCAGACCTGTTGCATGTTGAGTGTTGTTGAATTATGGGTCGGAGGAGGCGGCGGCGAAAACGAGCCCTGAGTGCGCATCACCTTTATGCCGCTATAGATATCTCCCGCCGACACTGGAAACAGAATAAACTATTTGTGCCTCATGAGGGGGAGGCCGTTATTGTTTGTGCATGTTGAGGGTGATCACTTGTGAATGCATTGGATGTTTTATATCATTGTCTTTCTGATTTTTATGTTTGTATGTCACATATGGTAATATATGTGTAGTATATGTTTATTTATATGTGAATACATTTACCATACACCTGTTATTGGTAGGCTACTAAAGGGCACCCAAAAGGCTTGAACTTTTTCTCTTGGTAGGCTGGATGAGTGAGTGAGTGAGTGAGTGAGTGAGTGAGCCACGAACGAATCACCACCTGTTAAGTATATAGTGGATACGTGGACATATTTTTGGAGTTTGTTCTCTTTTGTGTTGGAAGTATTTGTTTTGTTACTTTGTTATTTTATCCCTTCAGCACTTGTAAATACTTTGCACTTTTTAGTTTTCACGCTACTTCAGTGTAAATAAACACCACCATTGCACCGTAGAGTAGCTGCGAGTTGGACCATCATTTTATTTGTATGACATCTTGGACAGTTCCTCGTCCAGAAGGTGGGCAGTCGAACCCACTTTTCTACAGTTTGCGTTCCCATTTTATTATTCTGAAGGCTGTTGCTCTCTTTCAGGTCTGACTCTTTTAGTGCCGTATTTGTTGACCAGAAGAAACCGCTGGAAAAAGAGCAAAATCAGAGTGTTTATCTTAGGAGACCAGCAGACCATGAAGGAAGACCGTAAAGAGTAAGAGTATCGATGATCATCATTTCTTAACTAGATAGTTTTGATATGCAGACAAGTCAATGTGTTTCTCATTTCAGCATGAAAATGCTGTTGAAGAGATTCCGACTGGAGATCGAGGACATTGTCGTGATAACAGACGTGGATAAAGCTCCTCTAGCTAAAAAGTGAGAAACGTGCACAAGTAAACATGCAGACAAAAACATGCAGGTTTGTAGTAATTGTTGTGGTTTGCTTCCTCCCTGTTCCTGTAGTTTGCAGCGGTACGAGGAATCCATCGCCCCCTTCATGCTGAGTGAGGAACAGGCTGGAGGAGACGTACAGGAGCTCAAGAGACTGAGTCCATGGAAAGTTTCCAACAAAGACCTGGAAGCCATAAAACCCAAGGTGTGTGTGTGTGTGTGTGTGTGTGTGTGTGTGTGTGTGTGTGTGTGTGTGTGTGTGTGTGTTTGTCAGCTATTGTGGACTATGTGTTTGATCGCAACAATCAAGCTAGCATACAAACAAGCATTACTCACCGGGAGAATTTACCAACAGCCGCTGCTACCCCATGATTCCTCCCGTGGGTTACATCTAATGGGAGAAGAGCCTACGGCCTTCCAGCAGTATGTATGCCCGCTGTCTGTGCATCAATGGATGGCTTTCCAGTCTTGTGAAAAAGTCTATAGAGACAGTCTGAACACCAAACGCCAACGCGAGACGAGCTTTTGTTGCTCCGGTGATCCAGGAAAGTGGATAATGCTTGTTAAACTGTTAACCGGGGTATTCTTTAAGAACGGACTTTTTACAGCTGAAAGCCATATTGGTAAGCCTTTCGGATTACAACTCCTGAAATATGTGGCGCGAGTTTTAAAGAAGTTCCCGGTGACACAATCATATCCTGAAGACTTAACATCGGTCTCGATTGCTGACTGGATCCGTGAACAGCTGCGCTATCTGCGGGAAACTGTCCTGCCCTCACTGCGGACGCGAGCGACTCAACCCAAGCGGAACAGAAAGGTGAGCAGGAATAAACTTGCATACCTGTGGCAGCACAGAAGATCTAAAGCGATTCAAGTCATTTTAAACAACAGTGAATATCCTGTCCGTCCATCGTGCTCTAGTGATATCACAGTTATACAAACTTATTATGACAATAAATGCCTAAATCAGAGGCGTAATGATGATCTCCCACCTCCACCATGGTATTTTAACGTGCCGCCAATGAGACCAACTTTTTTCCCTGAAACCACGCACTTCACATTTAAGGAAGTAGAGACTGTCTTAAAAAACCTCCCTAACAATAAAACAAGTGGTAAGGATGGTGTGACATATGAGAATTTTAAAACCACACAGTCATGTAAGATTTTAACAACTATCTTTAACGTCTGTTTGGAAAATAAGAGGGTACCAGATTTATGGAAAGGAGCACTAATCCATCGTATTCCAAAAAAGGACAACATTCCTGATGATCCATCGACATGGAGGGATATATCCCTTCTACCCACCATCTATAAAGTGTTCATGAAATGCATACTGGCCAGAATTCTCCCTTGGTTGGTGGAAGCTAACATCTTATCCACTAAGCAAAAGGCATACATCAATAGACAAGGTATGAACGAGCATGTATTTTGCCTCAAAACAGGGATAGACGACTTTAAGCATGAGTCATGTAGACTGTATTCAGTCTTCTTAGACTTTAGAGATGCATTTGGAACTTTGTCTCACGATGTCATGATCAGATCACTGGAGGAAATACAGCTACCTCAACTGTTCATAGACATAGTGAAAGATGTATATAGTGGCTCCTTTATTGAAGTAATCTGTGGAGAACAGCTCACTCATCCAACACCACTCCAGATAGGCATTAAAACTGGCTGCCCTTGGAGTGCAATTAATTTTATAATTGCCATCAACCAATGGTTAAAGTGGATGTGTCAATGTGCCCCCCCTGACGTGATATCTCCTATCCCAGTACAGGGCTATGCAGATGATGTCCAGATTGCCTCCAGAGAAGAGAGCGTCATTAAAGACATGCTGGCCAGGACAGACTCTTTTCTGAAGTGGTCCGGCATGGAGATTAACAACACTAAATGTGCTGTTCTGTACGAGAGGAGAAGTGGAGGGAACAGGTGGTACCGTTCAAAAACTGATAAATGCCCAATGTTCACAGTAGCAACAAAACCTGTACGTGTATATTCTCTTCATGAGACATACACATATCTTGGACATAAAATTAACATTGCAGGAGAATGGAAGGAGCAAGTAAACATCATCTTGTCAGAATTTACATCCAGGCTGGACCTGATTGACAGATGCCCACTGCCACTGACTCTGAAGTTAGAGGCTATTAGACAGGTGGCGCTGTCTAAAGTACAACATCTATTCTCCAACGTTCATATCCAACAGAAAGTGCTGAGTGAAATGAATAACACGACAGTGAGCTTAGTGCGAAAGTGGTTTGGACTGAACACGCACAGTACCCGTGATATTATCTTTCACCCCAGATGGGAAGGAGGGTTGGGGGTACCAAACGTGATATGGATTTATACCAGCGTGCGGATTTCCCATCTTCTGAATATGCTGAATAATGATGACAAAGATGTGAGAGAGCTGGCCCGATCCTCCCTGTTCCTGGACCTCCGGAGACGCAAGGTGCCGCTGGCCAAGGAGTCGGAGCCACACTTCCTCGGCTTTAAAAGAAAACCCAGCGGGAAACTTGACACCCATTCTGCTGGCTTTGGTGTCTGGTCGGACTGGCCGGACCTGAACGATCTTTGTGTCCGAACCGGAGTATCACTGGAGTGGGTGAGGTCTGACTCTGCGACTGTGAGGGTCTCTGAGGACATCATTACTGACCCCCTGACCTCTGTCAGGGCAACAGCCACATACGGTGGTCACAGTCACACGTTAACATCCACAGGTGCCCGGACAACTCTCCTGGACCTACACCAGTATCACGAGAAACAACACTGGACTGGACTGAAACTTCAGGGGAAGCTTGCGTGTCTCTCCTCTGCTGATCACTCTGTTTCTCACTCATTTCTTAAGAACACTGCACTCAGTGAGGACATTGTTATTTTTGCAGTAAAAGCCAGACTACAAGTTCTTCCAACTAGACTCAACCTTTCTATCTGGTTTCCAACAGCTCAGGTACCTCATTGTTTGCATCACACTACAGAGCAGATCACTGAGACACTGCCGCATATCTTGAATGGCTGCCATGCCTATAAAGGAATGTACATCGCACGCCATGACAGAATAGTAGATCTTATAGTGAAAGACATATCAAGTAATTTCTCATCTTCAGTAAAAATGTACAAACATTCTTGTGTAAAACCATCTATGTTTCAGAATTGTAATAGCTCTGAAGCTTTTTCTCATGTGTCTGCTAATACACCAGATGTGGTTGTGGTTAATGAGGAGATCAGCGAGGTGTTCATTGTGGAGGTTGCATGTACCTTTGACTATAGTATGGAAGAAGCATTTATGACTAAGATTATTAAATATCAACCACTTCTAAACATCATTTCAGAGTTAGGTTATCAGAGCCGACTATTTGTGTTCATATTTGGCAGCTTAGGACACACACACAGGCTGGTTGTAAGAGGGCTTCAACAACTAGGGATGCCCAAAAAGAGGGCTAAACGGCTAGCGAAGTACTGTGCCCTGTCTGCTATTATAGGCAGCCGTCATATCTGGCGGAGACGGTGTTACTTGTATCCATAACAACTGAGTGATGTTAAATATTGTGAAGATCTGCTGTATGCCACTGGTCCATGATTATGTACATGCATTTGACTGCATCTATAGTATTTGTGTCCCTGTAGATCATTTCTTTTAAGTGGACTTAAATAAATATTTAAAATGTGTGTGTGTGTGTTTCTTTTTTTCTTGGTTGTACAAATGTTAAATGAATACAAAATCGAATAAAACATTATGGGAACATTACTTTTTAATATTTTCTGAATGTTCTGAAACTAGACGAATGTTCAATTGAAAATTTCAGATAAAAACATTCCATAAACGATATACGAATAAGGTTTTTGTGCTATTTTGTGCTAATGTTTTGAGAACATTATTAAAGACTGTAACTATTCACTACTTTGAATGAACATTCTGTTAATGTTACTGGAAATATTTTTGTTCATATCTTGCCAGAAAGTTATGAGAATGTTCCCCATTAGCTTGGATCCATCAGTTCCTCTATTTTTTTATTTTCAGTTGGAGAGGACGGTGAGACTAAACGAGATCATCAAGAAGAACTCCATACATGCAGCTTTAGTTGTAATGTGAGTATAAATTTGATATAAAATTAACAATAAAATAAACACTAAAATAAAATTAAAAAAACTAATAAAAATGACAAAAACACTAAAACTAACTAAAATTGGTAACACTTTAAAAAATGTTCTCATTTGTTAATATTAGTGAAAAAAAATACAATTGTTCATTATCGGTTCATATTATTTCAGTGAATTAACTAATGTTAACATAACACTTTTGATTTTAGATTATTATTATTTTTTTATTTCTTCATGAGCACAGTTTGTATTTGTCTCTAAAACTAATTTTGAAGCATCTAAGAAGGTGTTTGATTGGTAATGTGTATATTTAATGTCTCTTCATCAATAATGTGTGTGTGTGTGTGTGTGTGTGTGTGTGTGTGTGTTTCAGTTCTCTTCCAGTCCCTGATGTCAACTGTCCCAGTTCTCTCTATATGGCCTGGGTGGAAGCGCTGAGTTACGGGATCCACTGTCCCGCCCTGCTCATACGAGGAAACCAAGAGAACGTCATGACCTTCTACTGCCAGTAAAACACTAACAATAATGTGAGTTCATCATTAAACACAATCATTCCTGAAGGTGAAGCTGCTGTCAGTTTCAGTCATGTGAAGATGTTAAACTTGCTGTGAATCAAACCTGTTGAACTGAAATGAGCTGCTTAATCCTTTTGTACACTGATTGTATTACTGCGGATGTATATTTATATCATGTTCATATGGCTGTGTAATCTTCGAGGATGTCAGGTCAGACAGATTCGACTTGAAAGAATACAATAGAAATACAGTGCAGTTATGCTGGTGGAGGGAAGCAATAAAACTTTGTTTTGTGCAATTTAAACAAGACAGAAATATAATATTTTAAAATGTTTATTTGTTCTTGCTTTGTAAAATTACATTTCATTGATCAAAATATTATAATGAAAATTTGAGACAATTTTACATTTTGACTGCATATAAATACTAGATCATTATGAATTACAAGCATGTTCTTGATCTGCTTTTCAATGTGAAAAAATATAATTTAGCACAATGATGAACATCTCAATTTCCATTGATTGTCTCATTACACCAAGTGAAAAAAAAGTTATAAAAGTTGTTCAATCACATGGAAAGATTTTAAGCATCACAACTTACAGAATACACACTACTGCTGAAATAAACTCAGATTGCATGGAGTGTTTCTGTTTCTGTGTATTGGCCCCCTTTCAATAAAATAATAATTAAAACTGAAGATATTACAGTATTTATCACATAATTAAAATGACAAATTATTTAAATTACACTTTAACTCTAGTAACTTCAGCCCTTCACCATACAAGACCTTGACACAGACATGGGTTCAAGTTCACAGCAAAAAGAAAAATTAGAAATACAATAATACATACTATATACTGAGCTTTAAGCAAGAGGATAAATTAGCAAAAAAGAATAAGGCAAAACACACATTTGATACACTGAAAAAATCTAAATTTACAGTGGCCTCAAATATATTTAAATTTATACAATGCCATGTCACGGGTTCAATTATCAGCGAATGCATTAATGCATGTAATATATTTAATCATAAAGTGTAATATATTTTATATATAATACATGTTATATAAATTATATGCATATATTTCAAAGTGTGATCAGTGTTTGAGGCTGCTGTAGCTTATTTTAAAGTTTTTTTTGCAGCAAACGACAAGCAAAATCTATGAACTGCTCATGGCCAAGTGAGTCGACACATTAAGGCAAGACACCATAGGTAAAAAGGGTTAAAAAAATTAATAGATATTATCACCATAGTTGATTGATTACATTAAGAACTGCAATTGTTTTTGTAATACAATTATTTTCTGAAATGTTATTTATAAATATGCATATGAGGCAATATGTAATGAAATATGCACTAGCTTGCATACATTTCCAGAAAATAAATCTGAACAGTGGATAAAGACAGGTTAAAACTTATTGTTTGATTTTTTTTACAGATAACTGTTTTTATAGAGGGGATTTTGGAAGATCTCTTTTTATCACAGCATAAATCAGAAAAAAACTCTCAACAGACAGACAAAAATAAACACCATGTTTTTAGTAATACAATGTTGAATAAAATGATATGAATTATATATGAACAAACCCCTCAGTAAAAGCCTTTAGAATATAGATGCGAATAAAACTGTAAATTTTGGTGTATAAGTGCTGCTATAAGTCTAGAAAAAAACCTTTTTGAGAAAATGTCTTTTAAAGATATAAATTTTAAGTGAAATCTACAGATGCAAACAGACAAAATAAAATAAACACCTAAAAGTGTATTTTGGATGTTTTTTTTGGAAGTCTGAAATAAGACATTTTTTAAAAGCAAACTAGCCAAAAAATCTCAAACTTGACCAGTGGATGAAAAAAAAAAAACAACAACAAAAAAAAAACCTATGCGTTTTGCCTGAAGTGTCTTTGCCTTAAAGATCCAGGATAAGCCAGTTAATCACGTGAGACTTTACTGGCAGTAGAAGGTCATGACGTTCTGCTGGTTTCCTCGAATGAGCAGGACGGGACAGTGCAGACCGCAGCTAAGCGTGTCCAGCCAGGCCATATAGAGAGATCTGGGACAGTCGGCCTGCGGTACGGGGAGAGACCTGAAACACAGGGGTGTTAATAATTAACAGCTGTGTTTACCCTCCAATTATGATTCTTAACATTACAGATATAAATGATTTATGAGGCTCTAATATTATCAGATTGTGCTTTCTTTGTGTATGAATCACATTTTGACCAGCAGCCAGTAATGGTTAATGGTCTCACAGTCAATACTCACACTAGAACCAGCGCGGCGTGCTTCGAATTCCTCCGTATGATCTCGTTCAGATGCACTTTTTTCTCCGACTATCAAAGGAGGATGAAAAAAATGAGCTGCCAAGTGGGATTTATGATTGTAGCAGGACACTGAGGTCCAACACACACACACACACACACCTTGAATCTCAGTGCGTCCATCTCTTTGTCCGTGACTTTCCATGGACACTCTGTCCTCTGCTGTTGCGCCGTCCTCTCGTCCAGCTGTGCCTCGTTCAGCCTGAAGGGGGCGAGCGTTTCCTCGAAGCGCCTAGTACTAATGACAACTAAGATGTTCTGTTCCTGTTTGGTTGTTAAAAGTCTTATATTTCACATTAAATTCAACCCTGTTTGGGGCAAACCTACTTTTTAGCAAGTGGTGGCCGTTCGCTGTCCGTCATCACGACGACATCGTGAACGTCCAGTCGGAAACGCTGGAGCAAAGTCATCATTCTGAGCAAACAAAAACATTTTATTAATAAATTAGTTACTCAAAATAGGAGAAAATAGAGATAGAGTGAGATACAGTTACTGACAGCTTTTATGTACATTCAATATACAAGCAGGCTTACGATACAAGACACTCTTCGCCATAAAGTTTCCAATGATTCAATGACTCTCCTAATTCTGTTGTGTCAAATAACTGCTGATTTGAGGATTCTAATGAACGAGTCTGAATTTGATGATTCAGATTATTCATACAATGACAGCTGTGGTGAAATATAATGATAATTAATATGAATGATTCTGATGATCCGCATGATTTGAAATAACGAGGTCTAATGTTCTTGTTAAATCTGATCATTTCAGTGAATATAGAGTAAGATATCATTTGATCTCGGGAGAATTTGATGGAGAAATGCTCCAAGAGCTCATATTGAGATGCCTGACTTTTTTGATCTCAGACTTTGGTATCTTGTCAAATCTGAGCACAGTTTGAGACATTACTGAGATCTCTTCTGCTTCTTGGAGTCGTTTTTTCTCAGGAGAAACATCAGGAGACTTATTTAATCTAAATGCTGTCTATAAGAATTAACCGAGATATTCAGATATCCTCTGTCATAATGATTCAGATGATTCTGATGATTAAAGATTCACGAGTCTCACTCTTTGCGGTCGTTCTCCATGGTTTGCTGCTCTCCAATGATGAACACTCTGACTTTGCATCGTCTCCAGCGTTTTCTTCTGGTCAACAGGTACGGCACTAACAAAGTCAAACCTGAGACGGAGAGCGAGGATCACATTACTCAATGGTTTAGACTTAACTGAAGGGTTATCAAACCCAAATGATGACGACTGAAGCCTGGTAATGATTACAGTCCGTATCTCACCTCCATCGTCAGAGATCCAGTACACGTCAATGGTCTTCTTCCCTTGTTTATTCTGGAACACAGTTTTGATCTGATCGTTCACCGTGCTCTTTGTGTTGTCGACGTCTACGAGGGAGAAACAGATGAGAAGAGAACAAAGAAGTGAGATAAGGAGTGAAGAACAAAGAGAAGACTCATCGATCGGCTTGAGTTGATTCACCTGAATCGGCGTCTGAATTCTGCTGATCAGACTCGATGGCCTCGTCCATCTCAAAGGCCTGATTGTCTGTCAGAAACACAGGACACAATTACCGCGATAATCCACATGTACATTACAAGCACACACACATTTGCACACGGGACATACCCTCAGTCTGCAACTCGTCTCGGACGTCCAGACCGTCCATCATGCGCAGAACACACACTCCGTGGTTGGAGTCGAAAGAATCGCTGAAACCAAAGGAAAATACTTCATTTCTGCTTCTGGCAGAGTGAATCTCACAACAACATGTCCAGGTCACGTTTCAATATTTTACATAAAAGAAATTAAGCCTTTTTTAGGACCATTAATAGTATTAAGCACATTCTCCCTTTCAAAATTGAAAATGGAGGTTCTCTTTAGAATAGCATACTTTACAGCAGGGGTGTCAAACTCATTTTCACTGAGGGCCACTTCAGCATTATGGCTGCCCTCAAAGGGCCGGTTGTAACTGTAAGACTTTTAAAATGTTAATATAGTGTCTCTTTATTTGATTATTACTTATTTAAGTTACAAATATTGTATATGCATTTGGAGGGGTGTTTCTAGGTTTTAAAAACATCTGGGGATGAGCCCGAAACATCAGGGGCTGGGTAATAATGATTTGATACAGAGAATAATGTATTATTGTATATATGCAAGGGTAAACTGGCTCAAAAATTCAGCCCTGGCACTGTAGCCACACCAGCACACATTAGCACACAGTTATGCATATTGAAATGTGAGGTAGTTAGGGTGGTTCGGGGGCTTGCTCCCCCGAGAAAATGTGGATTTCTCGGACCTACATATGTGCATTTTAAGGTGTTTAAAGGCCAAAAAATTAGGATAACAATAGCTTTAAAAGCATGTCAGTGGGAAGTAGCATAAATTATTTGTCAAGATAACAGATTCTTAAAAATGAGAATGAGGATAAATATTGCAATGAATGATCCAGACTACAAAATGGAAATGCAGAATGTTTCTGCTTATTGTTGACAATACACAATCACATATTCCAAACAGGAATGGCCTTAAATGAGAAATCTTTCAAGGATTATTTTGCATAGATGTTACATTTCAATCAAACACCAGTGCAAACGTTTTGTGTCCAGAGGCAAATGAGCAATTTATATTAGCATTAAAGATTGGTTTCAGCAACTTGTTTCTTTCCTGAGTTAATCATTGTTTTTGGCACTAATCAGTTTTAAGTTCAATTGTTCACTCATAAAGACAGTCACTTGTCGCCACCTACTGGCTTAATGATGCAAGTGGCGCAAACACAGATAAGCGGAGTGATACAAATGGTGCAAAAGTTAATACTGGTACCTACAGTATTTTAAAATAATATAAAATATCAATATATTATTCTTCAATCAGTTCTATGCAGCAGAATCAGATTTAACAGATTTATTTTTTGACCAATTGTCAAAATAAAGTATAGTCCTACAAAGCTATTTTCATCAAAGCATGAGCAGAGCAGGGAGAGGACCAGTGGACGAGAGGATCGTGATTCGTGTAATTTTACCAGTGTTGCCCAGCACGGCTATACACACCATGACTATACACATGTTGCAGCAGCACAGTAGTGCTATTGCAAAAAGAAACAAGTCCAGAGAAATTTCATGTCGGCACGTTTTTTTAGCGGACTTTGTCTTTCTGGTGAGCGTGAGCAGAGCTCGCCACACACACACACACACACACACGGAGGTTGCTTGCGGAACATTGAGCAGAACGCGCTGTGAACACGGAGCGGAGAGCACAGCGCACACACACAGCGGAACGCGCTTAGAAGTTATGCATCTTCGGAAACGGACTCGCACGCAAAGTCATAAAACACGTTGAGCCAGAGTCAAACCATCGCCGAACAAGGAGGGGCGCGGCGTCTTTTTAGTATCTTTCGGTCAAAAAACGAAAATGTTATTTTCAGCCGAAATTTTTCGGCAGCCTAAATTTTCATATGCTCTCACGGGCCATATAAAATAATGTGGCGGGCCGGATTTGGCCCGCGGGCCTTGAGTTTGACACATGTGCTTTACAGTGTTTTATATTATTAAAATTAAATATAAGCATAAATTAAGTTAATAGAACAAAAATGTCCATTGTGTATAAACATTGTACGATTTAAATAAATAAATTATCTTTTTTTTTTTTTTTGCATTACAATAAAGACAATAAGATGAATTACTGGGCGCGTACATTTTTAATATACAAGCACTCTTACAATCACTATTCGGTTTTAAACATTAACATTTATTTGTGAAGCAACTTGGATTTATGTTGTTTGATTAATTTACTGACAGGTTCCAATAATTGGGATGACTCCCCTGATTCTGATATTTCATATATCAAATTTTCACTCCAAATTGTAATTTTCGATCTCAGTGGAGATTCTCTTTATAAAAGGTTATTTTATTTTAATTTATGCTGACTTTTTTTTCATTACAGTAAAGAGAATTGTATGTTCTTTTGCATTACTGGGCATGTGTTTACGTCAATTTTCAATATGAAAGCAGACTTGCAATCGCTTTTCACTTTTTTAAAATGATGCCATTGATTGCAATAGATGTGAAATGAAAATTTTCACATTTTCCCTCCAAATTTCACATTTCCCTCCAAATTGTCTCAACTGAGATTCTCTTTAGAAAAGGCTTATTTAAAAAAAAAAAAAAAAAAAATCTGCATAAATGGTGTCTACTTTACCAGTAAAATAAATAAATTATCTTTTTTTGCATTCCAATAAAGATATTTGTATTTTTATTTTTATGATTAATTGTGTTTATTTTAGCCAACTGTAGTTTGATATTTCCTTCTGGACAGATTCTAGGGTTTGTGAAGTAGTTTCTCTCACTATATGGTGTTGATGTAGTCCTCTATGACTTGATTGCTGCTCTCCTGCCAGTTCATTTTGAATCCCACCACCAGTATATTCGGCTTCAGCTTTCCCAAACCAGAGGCCTTAAGAGGGGAATATGATCACATTTTCTACATTAATTTGAAAACTCAAAAAAACTCACTAGAAAATAAAATAAAAATCACTGTGCTTTATGCATAAAACACAAGCAGTCACTATGTGCAATGAACAAAATCACTTTTACATACAGTAATTGTTTCGCTGTAATAATTCATGTCAAAAACGATTTGCACAGTGATCCGTTCTGCTCATGTTTCATGAACGAGGCTTGTCACCTGTAGAAGATGCCGGGCTCCGTCTCTCAGGCTGGACGCCTTGAAGGCCGTGTAGAAGGAACGAACCTTCCTCTGATTCAGCCACTTTATCATGTCATTAGTGTTGCGCTGGGACACAACCGACTTCTCGTCCTCCTGAAGAGACAATAACAGATCCATGATATTCTGCTCTTTTGAGGGCAGAATGTTCTCATTTAGAAGTGTTTTAAATACCAAGAAAGGAAGAATCTTACCATGAGAATGTCTCCACAAATCATCAAACTGACGTTTTTGGTGAAAGAGCCCACAAAGTCCACCAGCGCTGGACGCAGATTCGGAGGACCCGTCAGAACCAGACACTGAGGCCTGATGAGACGAAACGAACGAGTGAACTTGTGGGTAAACACCATGTAGTTTAACATTTATTTTATTGTGAATGTTTAAAATGTTTTAAAATGTGAATTTATGAGATTATAAAGATTAAATTATGACATAATAATAATTTGTCATAATTATGAGATAATAAAAAGTATTAAAAAGTAATGAGACAATGGCCCTATTTATGACACACTAAGTCGTAATTATGAGATAAAAAAGTAAAAATTATGAAAAAATCTAAATTACAATTACTTTAGAAAGTCATAATTGTTGGTGTCTATCTCATATTATTTTTATCTTAAAATTACTTTTTATCTTGTAATTATGACATAGTAAGTCGTCATTTTGGTTACTTATCTCATCATTATTATTATTTAAGAAAATACTTGTTATCCCATAATTATGACTTAGTAAGTCATAATTTTGGTTTATTATCTCATCATTATTACTTTTTTATCTCATAATTGACTTTTATCTCATAATTATGGCTTAGTCATTATTTTGGCTTTTTATCTAATAATAATTTTTATCTAAAAAATTACTTTTTATCTCATCATTATTACTTTTTTATCTCATAATTGACTTTTATGTCATAATTATGGCTTAGTCATTATTTTGGCTTTTTATCTCATAATATCTCATAAATTTATCTAAAAAATTACTTTTTATCTCATAATTAGGACATAGTAAGTCATAACTTTGGTTTCTTATCTCATTATTATTACTTTTTATTTCAACAATGACTCATAATTATGACAGTCAACATTTTGGCTTCTTATCTCATAATTATTTCTTTAATCTAAAAATGACTTTTTATCTCATAATTATGACTTAGTAAGTGTCATCATTTTGCCTTCTTATCTCATAATTATATATATATTTTATCTAAATATGACTTTTTAATCTCATAATTATGACGAAGTTCACAGACAGTGCATCAACAGTATCTCATTCACATCCCATTAAAACCTCCTGTAGCATCTGACCTGTAGTTTTTGACATGATCTTCAACTCCTGCCAGAGACACGGAGTAGGACAGAGCCATGTTGTAGGTACTGGCCTGGACAGACGAACCCCAGTTCACCTCTTGAACGACACAGAAACATCATTACGGTCAGTAAAAGCACACCGTTTCAATGCAATCTTTACTCTGATGGGTCATCATGGTCCTGCTCACCTGGTTTCTTGTAGGCCACGTAGCCGAATAAGAAGATGATTAAACCTAAAGAGATGAGCGCGGCCCACCAGGTGAGCAAGAACATCAGTACGACAGAAATAACGGCCCCAAACAAACCCGTCCAGGGGCTGTAATATCGAAACGATGGCCTCCATCCTGAGACGAGCAGCAGAAATGACCAGAAAACAGAGGGTAGAAACAAAAAACGTGATAGTATTTATATCTGGACTGAACAAACTTCCTGAGAAATGTAACTCAATGTAACTTCACATGATTATGAAATACTCAATCTTTAAAATATGTACAGAACAGATAATGAGACTGATTTTGCTTAGGTATTTTGAACTCACCAGGTGAATTGGTGATGGAAGCGTGGAAACAGCTGAAGTTGATCAGCGCGTAAGAGCAGAGGAAGAAGTTGGAGATCAGAGGAGCGATTACGTTCAGCTCAGCTGCCAGGATGAGAGGGGAATGTTAAAAGTGATTATACCATAAAATACATGGCATACAGAATATGTGCGACACTCTAAAAAATGCTGAGTTGTTTCAACCCAACTTTGGGTCAAATATGGACAAACTCAACCGTTGGGTTACATTTTTTAATTACATTTTTAACCCAACATTTGGGTTTGATCATATTTGACCCAAAATTGGGTTAAAACAACCCAGCATTTTTTAGAGAGAATAGTAGTTTTCACATCAAGATTTAAGGATTAAACTGTATATGAATGTTTATCTGTAACTGGTCACTTATTTAAACACCCTTTGTCTTCACTAGTTCATTTGAAATGATCCTGCAAATTTGAAAGTATAAATATTTGAATATATAATATTTTATGCCCTGAAACTGCATAAACAACACGTATGCATATAAAATATAAGAATATACAGTATTAGTGTTGAATATTGCAAGTTGAGATGAATGTTATGTAGCTTTATCAGATATATCTTTGACTCACCAATCAGAATGAAGCACATGGCGATGATGTAACACAGCAGATAAGCTCGCAGTGGCTCGCTGTTTTTCCCATAACCCTTCGCAAAGAAGCCGATGTATGGGTAGATATTGTCCTTACAGAGACACTGTACCCAGAGGAGATGTTCAAAATTCTTTGAATTTTATAAGCCATGCTCACTTTGATGATCGTATGAAGTTATATATTAGCTATTATCTGTGTAAGGTGTGGTGTTTCACCTGGAAGACTTTGGGTGCGGAGACGAGGAACGCAAGGGCGGACGACAGGGTGGCTGCGAATATGCCCGCGTAGATCAACGGACCAAAGCCCGAGACCTGGATCAGAACCTGCGGATTTGAGCGGGAAAGCACATGAATGTAAAATAAAGTTCACCTGTGTTGGAGAGAGCCATCCAGAACAGTGTCCAACATTTTAACCAGCGAATCTCTACTCTAAGGAAACTAATTCACACACTGTCAAGGCAAACCATAGAAATGTGTCCCCTGAGATTCTGAGGCAAGTGGATTTTGAATACAATAAATAAATACATAAATACATCTAGTAATATAATTAATAAATACATTTAAATAAATAATAAATACATACATACATAAATCATTATTAACTCCAGTAACCCAACTAATAAATACATTTAAATAAATAAATTAAAATAACTCTAATAACCAAAGTAATAAAAAAATAAATTTAAATAAATACATAAATAATTATGATTAACTATAGTGACCTAACTAATAAATACATTTATACAAACAAATAAATTAACTCGAGTAACCAAAGTATTAAAAAATACATTAAAATACACACGATAAACAAATAAATTATGATTTACTTTAGTAATGAAAATAATAAATAAAAAACTACATAAATTTAAATATATACACAAATAAATGACAATTCAATCGAGTAACCTAACTTATGAATAATTTTAAATAATTAAATAATTAAATTATATTAGTAACCCAAGTAATAAATACATTTAAATATATAAATAAACTCTAGCAACCTAATAAACAAATAAAAATAAAATGATTGATACTGAAATCAGTTTTAATAATGCATGATTGTTATAGGTCAAAACAGCATTTCTATAAAGTACTGTGGCAGAAATCATGTAAAAATCTAAAAATCTACTTTTGGTCAGTCCAGTTGGGCCACATCTTTGCAGATCACTCGCTCTTCACTGAACATTATGATCTACACGTCCTTCTGTCGCTCCAAACTCTTTCGTCCTGTTCTGTTCCGATCCATACAGACATCCCTGGTGATCACTGTCTAGTTGAGTGGTGTTTTGCAACTATAACCAACAGACCAACCCATCTGACATGCATACACCACAATCTGAGTGTGTCAGAAGCGGATCTGTTCACCTGGAAGTTGTTGGAGAGGCCGAAGGCACAGGAGCCGCTCTGCTGGCACTCGGTGAAGTTCCAGCCCAGACTGCAGCTCAGACCCTCACACGCCTCGGTGAAGTTCAGCGGAAGACTGTCGTTCAGGCTCCCGGAGGCGTCGCGCAGAACACACGCTCCTGTGGGACAAACACACACTTCAGGACAAAACTGAGACATCCTCACGCTGCCATTACTATCACTGCACGCATTCTTCATATTCCATGTTTGGTTCCCATGGACAAGAGAGCAGAATGACTCGTTTTTAGAAATGAAACGTTTTTCTTTTGTCATTGACTGCAAAAATGATGTTCTTCCTCAGTAGTTTTGTCTTGCTTTCCAGTACAAATATCTAAATATTCTTAAATCGAGATAGATTTACAATTAAGATATAAAGTCTTGCTTTCTGAAAAATGTATCCAAATGAAGGGAGTTTGTTTGAAAACAAGAAAAAGTATTTGCCAATAAAAAATTATCTTTGAGCGAAGTTTATTTTTGTGACCCCATCGGCAGATATTATTCCTTCATTTAAGCTTAAACTCATTTAATTTTAAATTTAAATTTTCAGAAATAGAGACTTAATATGTCAGTTTGCTTCTCTTTAATTTTTAGGTTCAAAGTGAATTGACTCAAACTTGTGCTTGCAAGTCTTAAGACCCATTCTCACCAATAATAACTATAACGGTAACTATATTAGCGTCCTCAACAGCACACAATATCGTTCTGTTTATTAAAAGTGCAGATTAAAAGTTTTTTAACTTTTTGCAAATTAAAGAAAATATTTTCAATCATGAGCAGCCTGTTATTAAACTTAATAACTGTATAAGCTAGAAATACATTGACTTATTGAACATTAGTGCTGATACTCACTGCCTCTATTGGCATATGATTTTAATACAATTAGGTAATGAACTGAGTAAGTTCTGTTGAACGCTTGATGAAATACTCACCCACAGTTGAAGATATGGCTAAATAACTAATGGTGGTGCAGAATATGGCCATCAATGTCCCTCTTGGGATGGCGATCTCAGGTTCCTGAAACATTCACAAACACAACATTTGATTAATACCATATTTGTCATTTCAAAAACACTGAGACAAAACGTAAAGTTTATTTATTCATTGATGGACTTATGCTCCATGTGTAAAGAACCATTAATAACTCAAAGCTCAGTAGCGTCACTTTGGTTTTGACATGTTTGCAGATGTTCTTCACCTTCAGATCGCCTGAGATGTTTGCTCCGGCGAGGATCCCGATGGCAGATGGGAAGAAGATGGCAAACATCCCGAAGAAGTCGCCGTCTGGCCCTCTCCAGTCCGGGAAGAGGTTCTCCATGAAGATCTCGCCTGGCAAAAACAACGTGGATATCAAAATACATTAGTTATATTATAATTTCCAGAGCAGTTTAAAGTAAAAGTTGAAACATCTATCATTATTTATTCTCAAGTTGCTTCAAAGCTGTATGCTGTTAATGGACAATCTATCCAACTTTATTGTTGTTTTTTCATGGAAAGTTTTTTTATAGGGACATCATAACATTTTTATAGAGACACCATAAAATTAGTCCATGTTTTCTAGCTTTGTGTGGTATTTAAGTCACAAATTCAAAAACAAAATGATGTACTTTTCTGTATCACAAATTTGCAAGCAACTATTGCATAAAGCTTTAAACCCAGACAGCAACATAGTGTCGGCCCAGATCCGGGCCACATCTGGCACATGTGGATTCAACACGTGGGCCGGTTACTGTCTGGGAACCTATTAACTTTATAGAAGTTAAGCATTTCTAAACCAATCAAACTTCTAGGATCTTGACAGAGAGTTGACACTTGAGCGTTCGAAACTCACTGCGATAACTGAAGAAACCCATCGACTGTTTCTGGGGAGTCGCAGGAATCACGGTGCCAACAAAGTAGTTGGTGAAGGCCACCATAAGAACCAAGAAGAACAGGATCTGAGTCTGTGAGAGAATGAAAGCAGAACCATTGTGAAGGAAAGCACTACACTATGAGCTGATGGTTTGTGAGAAGATGCTCAGAGTTTCAGAACAAGGGCTTTGTAGAGCCTCTAGAGGAGAGCGAGGGAACTGCAGGATCATGAGATTCGGATAGAACGGCTCAATATCAAATAAATTGAATTCAGCTGTGTCATTTTCAAAGAATGAAATGCATAAAATGTTCATTAATGTGCTTAAATAAGAAAAATAATAATAAATAACATTCAACTAATGATCATGCATTAAAGGGTGAAAGGTTAGCTTTTCTTGAAATCTCAGATAAATACATTAAATCACATGGATTCAACTGACAAAAAAAGGTCAGGAACCCTAAAGGGACGTTCAAAAAGTGACAAAACAACCAAAAAAGCGTTCATTTTCACTAGGAAACGGGTCAAATTTCTGTAATAGTACTAATAAACTGAATGCTTCTAAATACACAATAACCAGGTTTATGTATTTATTTATAAATTCATGCAATATAAGCAATTTGAATAAATGCATTTTGAAATATATTATTTAAATAAACCAAATAGATGCAAATACTTAATGAAGACCTATGGCATGAATTATTGAGTGTAGAAATCTAGCGTCTTTCATACCTGCTCATTTATGTAATAATAACAAATATGTGTCTTTATTAGCTTATGTTAAAATTGACTGTATTTATTTTGAGGAATGTACCTTCGCCTCCCACTCCATCCCAGCCAATGAGATGAGAAGCAACATGGTGACTGTGATGGATCCTATAATTCGGACATCATTGACTGAATCCACAATTTGGGAGTCATACTCCTGTTGCATCATAAACAAACATCATATCACAATCAGCAAAAACACAACATAAAGTCATGCAACAAAACGTCTGTGTTCGTTTCTTACAATGAGAAGATCTCTGACTGTCTCGGAGAATCCCACCGTGTTGAGCGCGCAAGCGAGAGCGTTGGCGAAGGAAAACACCACGCCGATGGGGCCTCCCAGCTCAGGTCCCAGTGTGCGGGAGATCATGAAGTACGCGCCGCCTAGTTGGTGGAGGAGAGACAGAAGGACAACCATGACTGCTATGTGGATGCTAATGTCTCTTCAGTGGTTTCTAGAGATGGTTGGTCTAAAAGTCAAGTCCCCTTCATTTATTCAATGTTTTTAACTATATAGATTGTTTCAAAGCAGCCTTACAGTGATAATAGGAAATGCATGTAACAGATATTGATTATTGTCCAGCTAAAGTTAGTTTTGATTGATTCACTTCCATTGTAAAGATCATTAGTTATTGATTTAGGGGCCACTAACACGACACCGTTTTAACTATTTGGTCATTTCATGACTTAATAATTGATAGTGTAACTACATCGTTGCATACTTGTAATTTCAATACCATCAAATTGAAACCTCACAACGTTGCGAGTATGATCTCCAAAGGTTATAGGGATAACCAAGAGTAATTCAATTATGTACTATATTTGTAATATTTTGGCAATTTCATGATTTATTGGCAACGTAACAGCAATGTTATGTGCCCATAATTTCATTACCATCAATTTCAGAATCTGTATATATTTTCTGATGACTGGAATTTGCTATGTGGGTAATTAATGTGTAATTCATATGTAATGAATGTGTAATTAATGTGTAATTAAACGTGAGTCACAAAAATTGAATTTTTTTTTAAGATAAACTTTCACCTAGTCAGAATAATAGAGCCCAGAAATAAACTTTGTTCAAAAGTAATTTGATTTCAGCTAATGGATTAGATCAAATCTTTAAAATGGGTCCTTCTTCTTCAAAAAAGGTTTTGGTTCTGATCTGGATCAAACCCACAGTTCAGAACTTCTAGGATTGGGGTTTGTGTAACACTGCAGTTCTTTGCTCAGTTCGCACCAACAATATGAAACAAATGAAAAATCAGTTTCTTGCTGGTTACATCACCGATTAATAGCTGAAATCAATTTTACTTTTGATCAATTGTAACTTCATAAATGACTTTTCAAATACATGAAATCGAACCCATTTTTTTTTTGTCTTGCAATTCATCCTGATCCCAGCAGAACTGTGGATTCAAGGTGGATTTCAGGAACAAAAAAATGAATAAAACTTCTAAATTGTATTTGAATCATGCAGCATGCATATTTATTTATATTTTGCATTTGATTTGTTGAACTATTACAGTGATTACATAGAAAAAGTGCACATTATGTTAAGACTTTCAGCACAGTAGTTTTTGGGGGTTTGATTTTATGGGGACAATATCTATCAACTCTATTTTTTTTAATTTTTTTTTTAATCACTGTATATTCATCAGTCATCTGGAAAAGTATGAAAGTTGATCAGGTAGATCCAATCCACAATTGTTGCTATGAAAAATAATTTTGATCATGGTTAAACTTTTTGTCTGTAGATACAGTATGACTCCCTTATTTCAATTAGAATATATTACATTTTTTTGCCCCAATCTCTTGAAAAAGCAACAGCACACTTCTCTGCGATACGCCACATCATTATACACCCATAGCACAGGCAGTGAAGGACGAGTTACACAGCAAATTAAGCGTCATCATCGGACATAATCAAAATCAGTACAATCACTGATCAGTGTGATGTCATGCTCTTGTCAATGGACTCACCAGAAGAGACTCTCCCATTGGTGGAAATGGCAGATACAGACAGTGCCGTTATGGACGTCACAAGGACTGACATCAGTATAATTAACCATGTAAGAACTAAAATAGAGGAAATGAAAAAAAAAATTATTATAAAAAAAACTAATAGGACACTATGTCTGTACAGAGCTCCAGTTCAAAGAATAGACAAAACACATCAAAGATAAGTGGCCATCAGAGATTACACACACAGTTCTGGGAAGTCCTTCTATAAAAGATTTTCACAGGGAATTTCTTAAGCAACATTATCTTTACTAAAGTAAATAGCCCGTCTGGCCTGTGGTTCATTAAAGGAAGTTGTTTTATTGCATTGTGCAGACGGTTTATCTTAGAATGTCTTTTCCCGAGTCACCAAAAAGTATCCACTCACGGATTCCTGCTTGAGATGTGATCCAGGACAAACGCAGGAACAGAATGACTCCCCAGATATTCAACATACAGCGAATCTGAAACACAACAACAGAGCATGTACAGTATGTATATGCGTGCGTGGCCGTTTGAAAGCACGAGTGTGTATTTTTCACTGTTTCTCACCATAACCCCAGTCACCCATCCAAAGCGCACTGGTTGGGAGGTCTTCCCTCCTTTTCCGTTTTCCTCAGACTCGTTTCCACTCTCTTGAAGAGCCGAAAGGCTTCCAGTACTAGAGACGCACGTGTTACTGCAAGATTCTCCATCCTAAACCAATACACACACGCATTCTTAAATCACAAAATTGAAGTAGGCCTGCATACAATGTAAAAAAGTTGCTGCCTTAAATTAAGTCATTTCAACTTAAATTACATTAAACTGACTTAAAAAAATGAGTTGAATCTTGTATAACATAAAAAAGTTGAAAATTGCTTAACTTAATTCTATGAGTTAAAGCAATGTAAAAACATATGTTGTCACAACTTTTTGATCATACTTAACGTAATTTTTTACATTGTACAAAATCTTTGGAAGTATGTTACAGCAGATGATCTTGCAGTACCAGGCGTTACAGTTTCGGGACTGCACTTCTAGAACTGTGCTCGTACTTTATACTATTTTATAGCATTTACTGTTCAGCTGAATTCAATGATTTACTTTTTTAATTTACCTTTGTCACCTTTGGCTTTTGGCTTGCTTATTTGGGGACACTTAATATTCAACAATAATATTAATCTGCTTGCATTGACACAATTATATGAGAACTGAACTGAGCTGGCAGATGACATCGCGGTTTTCTCCAGAGCGGCTATATATCTAAATTAATAACTTCTTTACAACAAAAATGAACTATTACTGAGCTTACTTAAGCTGGACTGTGACGCTGTTTTCTTTTGGAAAAAACTTTGTTGCATCATTTTCCTGTTATCTCTGTAAAGCTGCTTTGAAACAATGTGTATTGTAAGAAGCGCTATATAAATAAAGGTGACTTGACTTAATTATTCAAATTTAATTGATATATTATTCTATTCAACTCCTAATCCTAAACATAACCGATGACAACCCTCTTGACATTTCTAAACATATGTGTTTAGATTTCAACTGGGAGGTAAGCTAAGGAGCGTTGTAATACTTAGTTCCCTTGTTTTAGTTAAATCAAAACGAGGGAACGGATTAGTTCAAGGTGGCCACGATTTAGGCTACTAAAACGAGGGAAGAAATTAATAAATCATGGTTCAAAATAAGATGAAAAGATTTGAATCGACTCAATAATTTCCGTAGCTATCGTTTTGCGCCTTCTTTTATGCGGTCTCATCGGATGGAGTAGATTTGGTCAGGTGGTGCTGTCATATAAAACAAGGGCTCTAGAAATGCGGTCCTGAAACTGTAGCCTCTGGTACTTTTCTATTGTTTCAACGCGCGACCCACATCGCAAGCCTTGCGCAGAGTCTCCAGCGAGGGTCTGCTGCGCCTGATGCGGCCCGTGGCAGTGGCGTTGGCGTAAAACTCCAGATGTGGCATTGCATCCATGGGGCTGTATATGGAAGGTCTCCTATTGTCCTGCCTCGAGTTCAGAGCCTCAGACGTCCTTCGTGCCGGTGTCTCCACCGTGACGGTCGTCTCCTCGCCGGTGCTGTGAGAGGAGTAATGTGGCGGAGCCTCTTCACTGACCGAGAAGCGACCGGAGGGCAAGACATCTGACCCCTCCAGCCTGCGTTTGGAGAAGCGTTGACCCATTTGTGCACGCTCAGAAACACTGCTTTGACTGTAAAAGTAAAAGATAATGCATTTTAGAAATAGGTTTAGACCAGGGGTGGCAAATCCTGCTCCTGCAACCCTAATCAAACACACCAATCCTTAAGATTCTGCATTACTTCTAATCTAATTCTACTTCAATCAAACTTGTGACATTGATATTAACTCCTTGTACAGACAGATTTTGCTTTGGGCAAACTAAGCTTTAAGGGGGATAAAAAAAATAAGAGGTTTGATTTTTACCCCAAAATATTCAATAACTTACTTTATGTATGGACAGCTGATCTCCTCTTCTTTAATTCCTGAATGAACTTAGAAAAAAAATGAACAGAGCACAAAACCACCAACAATATTAATCTAAAGAGCTTCCATCCTATTATGAGCAGTTATGCAGTTTTGTTTTCTGTTATCATCATGGCTTTCTTAATTTATAGCAAAAGTTACACCTCCTCTCATCCCACGTGGACGCGCACTACTTCTGAGACGCGTTTCTGCGTAACTGATGACATAAAAGATGTCAAGCGCGCTCTGTTTCCTCTTCGGATTATCCTGATAACGGTATCTGTGTCAACTGGCTCGGATTAATCATTAACCCAAATAATAACATCTAATATGAGACTGACATTACATTACACAGAAGGCGACAATAAATGCGATGGGTGGTTAAAAGAGCTAGAAAAATAGCCAGACTCCTGATTTTGTGATATGATTGAAAGTTTCCTATTCTGGCTTCATTGTACTGAGATTAAAACGTTTGCATTGGAAGTTCTTTATATACACTTGATACACAAGTGGTCCTTATCAAAATGTACACCAAATGACACATAAGTAGTGTGCTTTGTTACCGAGTTTATGATCTTTTTGCAGAAACTCCTTTTATAAACTTTCTGTAGACTTTATGGCCTCGAGGTCTCAAGTTCACTTGTGTAAAAAAAAAACAAAAAAACTTAATGGTGTTCAAAGCGCCTTTATAGAGTGGAAAAAGCACTGATTTGTCCACACACACACACTCACACACACTTGTATAAAATCTTTATCTAGAACAATTGGTTGGCTAACCGCTCATTACTGACTGACTGAGGTAATCATGGGTTCATCTGGCAGAACTTTGCATTAAAAAGAGGGTGTGCGACTCTGTAAGACTGTAAACGGGCGTAAAGTTGCCAAAACTGTTCAGATAATTCCTGGAATTAAAAACAGCACTGAATATAGGGTCCAGGATTAATGTTTTGCAGAGATTTCATGAGAGAACGTCATTTATCACACCATAAATGCTTTATTATTACTCACATTTTATCTTTGTAAAACTCGGATGCGCACATTCATTCACCTTACGGATATTTGTATAAGAAACCCACTGGATTTCAATACCATGATAGTCAGACCATGATTTTTCCTGATGTTGAATGCAACAAACTATAGATATGAACATAATGAATTAAAGTTAATAACAAAACATTTCAACAAAACGTTTGATTCCGAAAAAAAATTGGTTACAAGCCACAAATAAAAACATGTATACGGCTGTCTAATTTTGAAGTGGCTCAAATCATGTGAAGAACCACAAACAGACTTAACTAACAATTTTTACAATAACTTCTTGTTTACTTTATAACCGATTTACAGAAAGCAGCCGTAAACACATTCCCAGACTGCAGCTGTTTTAAAGGACAAGAGCTTCCAGCACTTTCCTCGATATTCACCACAGAAATAACGGTGAGTTGGAGTAGGTTAAACTGTAATCAAGGGAGTATTGTAGAGTCATTATTCATGTTTAAGAGCTTTCGTGTGTCAGTCAGCGTCAACATGCCTGTGTTTCAGCGGGTCACCTCTGATATAATGAGCGTGATAGCAGGACTGAGGGAAGTTCAGGCCTCGTATAACAAAACTAATGAAGAAAACCTCCTCGTTTTTTCTTTTCTTTTTAAAGGTATTGCCAAGAGACATTACTTATTAACTTTGTAAAAGATAAAGTATGTGCCACATGTGCTTAGAAATATGTACGCTACTGTAAATACAAGAAGTAGACATATTGACCCTTACCAATTCATTAGATTGAACTATTAATCTTACACTGAAATGTGTAACTGTAACTTAAAATCAAATTGTTTTAGGAAAAATAATATATTCTTACAAAATAAGAACTGTGATGATAAATGTGATGGGTGGTAAAATGATAATATATATTGTGCTTTGTCACTGTTTTGATGACCTTTTGTGTTTTGTTGCATGATCTTTTACAATATATATATATATATATATATATATATACATATATATATATATATATATATATATATATATATATATATATATATACATATATATATATATATATATATATATATATATATATATATATATGTATGAAGAGTTCAGATGCAAAAACCTCTAAATGCCATCTGAAATTTCCTCCTAGAATGATAATTTTTATCAAGCTCATATATATAAGTTCAATAATTTCACTTAAATGGCAATTAATAGGTAATTTTCATTGCCATTTAAGTGAAATTACTGAACATAAATATACAAGCTTCATAATATATATATATAGCTGGTTCAGATAGTTGTTCATTAACTGAGTGATTTCACTCTTTTAATAGGTTACTAATGTCTCAGTACAAAACCGGAGGGAAATTAGAGAAAAAGGATGCAAATATGCCCATTCATCTCCACTGCGGTTCTTCTGTGAAGTCGCATCACATCCTCAAGTCTAAAAATAAATGTTAGAGAAAAAAAATCCATCATCCTTACTCCTCCCACTTCAACCTTTTCCCCACCCACTTTCAGAAAACCTCCTTCTATAGAGCCCCTCATTGACCCAAAGCTCCACCCCTTTGTGTTTTCCACATACTACAAGGACTCGAGGAGGAGGGGCTTCTACTGGACTGCAGTTTAAAGCTCCTAGGCAACCTCCACAAAGCTCAGTGACTGGTGCTCGCTGCTGTCAGTCAAAGGGCAGAGGCGTGGCTGTTATCTGGAGAGGCGGGGCTTATGGAAGTGGAACTGGATGGAGGACGGATGACTCCTGCAGGACTGAAGACTGTACTGGACTTCAGCCACAGCGGAGAGGTGGATAGAATATGTATTACTATACAGTATATAATATATATATGTATACAGAAATAAATATACCAACAGAGTTGCTTGATGCAAGTAAATGTTGGTCTAATTATTTTATGGTTTCATATGCTGTTTATGTGTCAGAATATATGATCATGTAACAGGCTGTAGGCTTATTTATATATATTACACACACACACACACAGATGTTAGTAAATGGACTTAAACTTCCAAAAACCTGTAGAGTTGTGGTCTGGGATCAAGCATTCCGACAATCAAAGTGAAGCATTCACGAGACTGGACAGAAAGTGCAGCTTCATTTTTCGCTGATCACGTGTTTCTCTGAAATCAATACACGCTCCGGCACGGAGATTCATGCGATATTGCGTTGCGTACTCGATACGCGCGTTGAAGCTTCAGTGTCAAATGTAACATCACTAGGCCGAGGACATATGCACGTTCCTGATGAGACAAGAGCCACACTTGTAGACCACATTCTCAATCATGGGCTTACAATGGCCGAGGCTGGTCGAAGGGTGCAGCCAAATGTTGGGAGAACAACTGTGTCCTCAATCATTCAGACTTTTCATCGACAGAACAGGAATGCAATCTAACAATAGGCACTGTACTGTAATACTGTATACTTTCTGTACTGCTTCATGCAATATTACAGTATTCCACTTGCATTTTACAATATACAGTAAGTATACTTTAAAGCAGTGTTCTTCAACCCTGCTCCTGAAGGACCCCCAACACTGCATGTTTTCTTTGTCTCCCTAATCAAACACACCTGATTCATCTCATCAGCTCATTATCACATGGGCTAATCAGCTGATGAGTTGAATCAGGTGTGTTTGATTCGGGAGACAAGAAAACGTGCAGTGTTGGGGGTCCTTCAGGAGCAGGGTTGAAGAACACTGCTTTAAACAGTGACATTTTATCTATGTGGAAAAAATATAGTAATGCAAAACACAAAATTGAGTAAGGACTGCAAGACAACTTCACAGAGGACCCTCTTCACATCTGAACGGGAGGAGGCTGTTTGCACCATGGTTGTAGAAAACAATGCCATAAGACTAAGGGAGATAAAGAGTCCCATTATAGAGGACAACAAGATCTTTGAAAACATCCAAACAGTCAGCATCTCAACCACTGAAATGAACACACCAAATGAATATGAAGTAGGGTGACCATACGTCCTCTTTTTCCAGGACATGTCCAGCCGGGATTTCGAGATCGCCCAAAATATCCGGGATTCCGCTTTCTGTCGTCGCCAATCATTTTGTTTACATGCACACCTTTTGATTCAGTAGGATTAATTCCGAATCTGAATGTAGTGTTTACATGAACGCTAAACAAGTGATCGGTTGATGTGCGTTTTAGCATTGCTAAGAAAATTCCTGTGTTTTCGTCTCGGTCGGGATACGTGTGAAGCAGAATGCATGAGCTGCAAAGCTGGCACATATGTGTCAATGTCAAATAATGTAATAATGTAAACATAATGAATGATGACTGTAGAAAGCAAAAGCTGAATCCCGGGCATTTTGGGCGATCTCGAAACACTGTTATACTGACAACATGACTAAGCAATTTGACTGTCTTATCCGTACACAAGGACTTGTCATTCTGATGGCTCTGACATGTTCACTGACAGATATTTACTTTTGAGAGATGAACTAAGGATTTTGAGCAAGAGTCTGGCTTTTGCAGGTAATCCATGGTGTTTTGCTATTTGTACGAATTGTTTTGAATAATGCCAAACATAAATGTATTTAAAATAATAATATATAAGTAAAGAAATGAAACTAAAATTAAACAATTAAAGGAACTATATTTGTCCAAATTAATACTGCTTGTTCAAGACATAAAGACAGAAACTCAATTAAGTAAAATTAATAAATAAAACAAAAACACTTAAAATATTTCTGGGAATTAGTGCTGCTTATGAAAGTTCAAGACATAATAGGCATACGTTTTAAAAAAAAAAAGATTTTTAAAAAAATTATTTAAACAAATTCATTTACAAATAAAACTAATTGAAGACACAAACAAAGCACTTTCTATGCACTCAAAACCCCCTCTTTTCTCTCTTTTTTTTTTGTCTCACTGTCTCTGTGCTTTTGAGTAATTCTTGAACTTTGCTGAATTTTTCATGTTATTTTGTCCCTTTCAGGAAAAGCATCCACTAAATGAATAAACATAGAAATGTAATTAATGTCAAATGTATTTTTTACTGTCTAATGTAATGAAAGACTGTTAGCAAAAACATTTTTTTTTTGACTGTATGACAACGCATAGAGCAGCAGGGGGCGGCATCAGCGTATTCAGACTCTCTCTCTCTCTCTCTCTCTCTCTCTCTCTTTGTGCGCATGCGTGAGCGTTTGTTGAGCGGGCGAGTGAGAAGTGTGGTGAGTGTTTGACCTTCTTTTTTCTGGCCGCTGTGCCTAAAAAAAAGTTTCCTTTTCTCTATCTTTTGTCTCCTTACCTGTGGTATACGGGTTATAAGTATTAAGATAGTGTGTTGTTGTCTTTCTGCCAGTTTTTATAACTGGCAGGATGACTTCAGGTGTGAGAACGTTTCGGTTACTCACGTAACCTCTGTTCTCTCTAGAAGAGGGAACGAGTATTGCGTAGTTGCTTACGCTACGGGAAAGCCTTTCTTTCTCGAGATACTGAAGCCAAAAATTATCCTTAATTTTTATAATCTTGTCAACGCAGTGCGGCAGCCTGCAGACCTAGGGCAAGCTAACTAGCGTGCCCATTGGCTGCCCTGCGGCAACTGCAGCAGCCTACCGCTGAGCCCTTGGCGTGACGTCACGACCAATGAGCGCGCTTGGCGCGCTTAATGCGTCACAGCCCGCGAAAAGGGGTGTGGCTTAGCGTATATAAACAGGGCTCGGAGGCTGCTTCTCTGGTTTCTGTCGCATGAAGCGAAATGAGCTCGTGGCGCGAGCACGGCGGGCTACGCAATACTCGTTCCCTCTTCTAGAGAGAACAGAGGTTACGTGAGTAACCGAAACGTTCTCTTACGAGAGGTTCTCTCGTATTGCGTAGTTGCTTACGCTACGGGAACGCCCTTGTCAACGCCGTGCGCGCCCAGCATCCACTGAATGAGTCCCAGGGAGAGCCCGGGGAACGTGATAGCGGAGAGCCGGGCAGCCCGAAGAGGGCTAGCGCCGTACATAAGCACACACTAGGGGGTTAGGAGCGGCACGGCCGGTCCTAACTGACAATTCCCTGCATAGTGCAGCTCAACCAGTAGAGCTAAATCACACAACGTAGCCCGCGCACAGATAGTGGGCTGGCATACGCGAGACTTAGACTGATAAGACTTTCGCCTGCAAGGCGGGAACATCCAGGTTGTAAAACCTAACAAACGTGGAGGGGGAGGCCCAGCCTGCCGCTGCACAAATGTCATGAATGGGAATCCCGCTGGACCATGCCCACGACGAGGCCATGCCTCTAGTGGAATGAGCTCGAACGCCCAATGGGCACTGCAGGTCTTTAGACGCATAAGCAGCAGCAATAGCGTCCACTATCCATCTGGACAGGCTGTGTTTCGAGGCGGCGAGACCCTTGGTGCGCCCACCAAACGAAACAAAGAGCTGATCCGAGCGCCTGAAAGCGGCGGACCGTGAAATGTAGTTTCTCAACGCCCTGACCGGGCAGAGGAGATTACTATCGGCCTCGCTGCCGTGCGTCGGCAGGGCTGAGAGGGAAATGACCTGTGCTCTGAAGGGAGTGCCCAAAATTTTTGGAACGTACCCATGCCTCGGTCTGAGAATGACTTTGGAGTCATTAGGTCCGAACTCGAGGCACGCGGCGTTAACAGATAACGCGTGAAGGTCTCCCACTCGTTTGACTGACGACAGAGCTATCAGAAAAACGGTTTTGAGCGTGAGGTATTTCATATCCACAGTTTCCAAGGGTTCGAAGGGATGCGCTCTCAGGGCCTCCAAGACCAGAGAGAGATCCCACATAGGAACCGAGGGGGGTCGCGGGGGGTTCATCCTCCTGGCTCCCCTAAGGAAGCGGATGACGAGCTCGTTCCTTCCTAATGCGCGGCCCTGCTCAGAAACCGAGAGCGCTGAAATGGCCGCAACATAGACTTTGAGCGTGGAGGGGGACCTGCCCGCGTCCAGCAGCTCTTGAAGGAAACACAGTACTCGCGATACCCCACATGTCTGTGGATCGAGCCCCTTAGCAGTGCACCATGTGTTAAACACTGACCATTTCGACATGTAGAGCCGCCTCGTAGAGGGGGCTCTAGATTGTATGATCGTGTTCATGACCCCGTCTGGCAGATCAGCGTGTAATCGTTGAGGCTCCACGCATGCAGAGACCAGCGCTCTGGATGGGGATGCCATATCGATCCGCGTGCTTGAGAGAGAAGGTCTCTCCTCACCGGTATCGGCCAGGGGGCTGAGTCTGCCAGCTGTATTAGATCCGGGAACCAAGCTTGGTTCTCCCAGCATGGGGCTATGAGGAGCACTGAGTGGCGCGCTTCCCTGATTCTCTCGATGACCTGAGGCAGCAGAGAGACCGGGGGAAAAGCGTACAACGGGCCGCTGGGCCAGATCTGGGCCAGCGCGTCCTCGTTCTTCGAGAAGAACTCTGGGCAGTGAGCGTTGTCCTTTGACGCAAAAAGGTCGACTTTCGCTTTGCCGAACCGTCGCCACAGTGACTGGACTGCTTGGGGGTGTAGAGACCACTCCCCAGGGGGAACGTTGTCCCTGGACAGTCTGTCGGGGCCCTCGTTCAGGTGGCCAGGCACATGCGCGGCTCTCAGCGAGCGCAGAGAGTGCTGAGCCCACACGAGGAGGCGTTCCGCCAGGGTGCAGAGCATCTTTGATCTGACACCGCCCTGGTGATTCACGTAGGCCACTACCGATGTATTGTCCGTGCGGACTAGAACATGGTGACCGTGGAGGAATGGGAGGAAGTGTTTGAGCGCTTTCTCGACCGCGAGCATCTCTAGACAGTTTATGTGTAGGAGATTCTCCTGGTCTGACCAGCGGCCATAGACCGGTCTGCCTTCGAAGAGCGCTCCCCAACCTAGGTTGGAAGCGTCTGTCGAGACAACTTTCCGGTGTGAGATCACTCCCATAGTCACTCCTGTGTGATACCATTCGGCTGCCAGCCAGGGCTGCAGGGCTGAAATGCATCCCTGATTCACTCTGACTCGCAAGCCGCCGGCCGCCCAGGCTCGGTGGGGCACGCGCATTTTCAGCCAGCGTTGGAGCGGGCGCATGCGCAGTAAACCCAGCTGGAGCACTGCTGCAGCTGAGGCCATATGCCCCAGGATACGCTGGAATGTCCTCAGCGGAACCCGGCTGCCTATTTGGAGGGATGCGGCGAGGAGGCGGATGCGGCGCGCGCGCTGCTCCGACAGTCTGGCCGTCATAGCCACCGAGTCCAGTTCTATTCCAAGAAAGGAAATTGACTGACGGGGTGATAGCGAGCTCTTGGTCCAGTTGACCGAGAGACCCAGCTCCTCCAGATGGCTGAGAAGCGCTGTTCTGTGAGACACAAGTTCCGTCTCTGACTGCGCTAGAATAAGCCAATCGTCCAGATAATTCAGTATTCGCAATCCCTGTTTCCTCAGGGGAGCGAGGGCCGTGTCCATGCATTTTGTAAATGTACGGGGTGCCAAAGACAGGCCGAACGGCAGGACTGTGTACTGATATACTCGACCCTCGAAGGCGAATCTCAAGAATGGCCTGTGACGGGGAGTTATCTGGATCTGAAAGTCTTCCTTTGCGCAGCAGCTTCGCTATTTCTGCTTGAAGCAAGTGCGCAGCTTCTGAACTCACTCTCGTCTCCGTCTGTGCTGTATAGCGCGGAGGGCGACGAGCGAATTGAAGCGAATAGCCGTGTTTTATAGTTTTCAGCACCCATTCTGACGCGCCCTGAATCGCTTCCCATGCTTCCGCATGCATAGCTAGGGGTCGAATGGTCTCTGGGCTCAGATCGCCGCGCTGCGCGGGATGGGGAGCCTGTATCAGAGAGAAAGGCGCGGCGCGCGCGCCGCTGGTGCTCGAACACGGGGGCTGGTAAACAGTATTGGCCGACTGTACAGCGTTCAGTAGCTCGGTCCCATCGGATGGAGCGTGATTTGCTGTCAAACATCCCAGGCGCGAGAGAGGCGTGGGGATTATAATGTCTACAAGTGAGTGCGCGTGCTCGTGAGCGGGCGCAGGGTTTACACTTATGACACGGCCAGTGTTTGGGAGCTTTAGAGGGTCCGTGACCCAAGGTAACTGGCTGGCAGAGCGAGCAGCGGGTAGGTGTGAGCACAAGGTTGTGGGCACATTTCCTACATTTAATACTCGAGCGGCTTGCGACCGCTTCATGAGAGAGCGCTCTGTACGTGTTACCATGGGGACCCTGTTTGTGTGAAGCAGTGAGCACATGGGAGTGGGCACATTTTCTACACTTATAACACCCTCGGCTTGAGCCGCTGTTGCCCGGGGTAACCGAGTGGCAGAGCGAGTTACAGGTAGATGTGAGCACAGAGTTGTGGGCACATTTACTACACTTATTACTCGAGCGGCGTGTGACCGCTTTATGAGAGAGCGCTCTGAACGCGTTACCATGGGGACCGTGTTTGTGTGAAGCAGTGAGCACGTGGGAGTGGGCACATTTTCTACACTTACAACACCTTCGGCCGGAGCCGGGAAGCCCGAATTTACACTCTTTCTGAGATTTATTTGGGCCGCCGTAAAAACGGCGTTTGTGTGCAGGCGAGCGAGTGGTATTACTGGCTCGTTGGCTGCGGTGTAAGCTGCTGCAGTAGCCTGCACTGAGGGGACTGACAGAGCTGGGCGTTTTGATGGCGGTCCGGCCGCAGCGGGACTCAGCCATCTCTTCCTCCCTGCGGGTGCTAGGAGGACTTCGCGGGCTCAGACTTCAGCGTTATCTTGGGACGCGGACCCCGGGGGGGCGGCGGTCTGTGACGGCTGGTCGAGCGCGACCTAGGGCGGCCGCCCTGGCGTCGCTGCGAAGTGGTTGGTGGCCGAGACGAGCGCTGTGTGGAGCTGCGCGCAGGAGGCTGAGCTTGAGAGCGGCCTGCGGCTGGGCTCGAGCGGCGAGGCAGGAAGAGATTCATAGCCTGCGACGCCTTCTGCACTTCAGAGAAGCGGTCCACAATCCCGCTGACCGCAGGGCCGAAGAGGCCGGTGGGCGAGAGCGGGGCGTTGAGGAAAACAGCGCGTTCTGACTCACTCATATCCGCCAGCGTCAACCATAAGTGTCTGTCGATGACGGTGAGCGCGGCCATAGATCTGCCGATGGCTTGTGCAGCGGTCTTGGTAGCACGGAGCGAAAGGTCCGTCGCGCTGCGCAGATCTGTTAAGGCTGTATGATCCGAGCCCTTCTCGTCCAATTCGCGGAGGAGGTCGGCTTGCAGGATCTGAAGAACAGCCATCGAGTGCAGGGCAGAAGCAGCTTGGCCGGAGGCGGCGAATGCGCGGCCGGCGAGAGCTGATGTGGTCCTGCAGGCTTTAGACGGCAGGGCAGACTTTGAGCGCCATCTAGCAGACGGCGGGCAAAGGTGCGTTGCCACCGCTTCCTCAACGGAAGGGATGCCGGTATAGCCTTTCTCGGCGGCCCCGTCCACCTGGGAGAGAGCCGAAGAGACAGACGAGCGGAGTCTAGCGGAGAAGGGCGCGTTCCACGACTTCGATAGCTCCTGGTGGAGCTCAGGCAGGAAGGGTGCTGACCTAGAGGCTGGCGCTTGGCGGCGGCTAGGCAGAAAACACCCGTCGAGTCGGTTAGGCGCGGGCTCCTTGGGTGGGGACCAGTCCAATCCCAGTCGGTCGACCGCTTTGGTGAGGAGGCGGATAAGCTCCGCGTCGACACTGGAGCGGGACCTGCCAGACTCAGGAGTCGAGGAGGCGGAGCGGTGAGAGCCCGACCACTCCTCGCTGTCCGAAGCAAGCAGAGAGCAGCTGTCAGCGGCGTCATCTGCTTCATCCCCTGAGGCGACGGCAGTGCGGGCAGTAGCCGGCCGCTGCGCGTCGGTGAAGGGCGGGGGAGAAGGAGAAAGCGAGGCTCGCGGGAGGGGCTCCGGCGAGCGCTCAGCTATAACCACCGGCTCGGGAGGCCTTTGAGAGCGGCGTTTCTTCTTACGCGGCCCTGAAGAGGCAGCCGGGGAAGGTGGAGGATCGTCAAACATGGCGAGTCGAGCCCGCAGGGTCGACATCGGCAAGTCCTCACACTGTTCGCAGCCGCCCGAGGAGAGGGCGCGGGCTGAGTGGTCGAAGCCCAGGCAGAGAGCGCAAACCACGTGGCGGTCTCCATCGCTGAGCGGGGCTCTGCACGAGCCACAGGATGAGCGAGGCATTTGCAACAACGCCTCGCGCTCTTTTAGATGCAAAAGTGTGTCGCGGGGCGAACACACAAACACATACAACACAGAGCAGTAAAGGATATGATCGCCGGATAGCGAAGCAGGCAGGGAAAGCTGAAGGCGGCGAAGGCGGCCGGCGTCCTCAGGCTGAGATCCTCGGCGTGCTGGTCGCTTGTTTCGACGGCGGCTTCCTCAGAGAGCAGCGATGCGAAGAGCTTCGCTGAAAAGACAGAAATCAGAGAAGCAGCCTCCGAGCCCTGTTTATATACGCTAAGCCACACCCCTTTTCGCGGGCTGTGACGCATTAAGCGCGCCAAGCGCGCTCATTGGTCGTGACGTCACGCCAAGGGCTCAGCGGTAGGCTGCTGCAGTTGCCGCAGGGCAGCCAATGGGCACGCTAGTTAGCTTGCCCTAGGTCTGCAGGCTGCCGCACTGCGTTGACAAGATTATAAAAATTAAGGATAATTTTTGGCTTCAGTATCTCGAGAAAGAAAGGCTTTCCCGTAGCGTAAGCAACTACGCAATACGAGAGAACCTCTCGTAAGAGAACGTTAGATTTCCTCACACGGCGTCATGCGGTGAAAATAAGTTTGAATGCTAGCGTGGAAGAGTGCAGTTTAGCTGTGGGAGTATGGCGAGTACTCCGTGCCAAAATCAAACATCCGAACGACCGACCGACCGATCGAACGTCTATCCGAACGTCTTGAACTTTCAAACGGGTGACCCACGTGACGACCTGACGTGACGTCATCGTCTTGAAATTTGCAGCTTTTTAACCATACAAGTATACAAGCTGATGTGTAAGACTATAAATGGACATGATAGGCACTAAATAGGCCTACATATGTGATACCTAAAATAATACTCAACCATTTCCTGCACTTCCCTGAATAAGCCTATAAGTGATGAACTGAACAAGTTACCACCTATAGGCTATATCATGACTTTGTGTATTTTATAACTCTGTTTCAAAAACCAGACTCACCTATTGTAACTGTGTAGGCTACAGTGCAGGCTTTTAATTAATGTTGTTGTATTTTTCTTTTCTTTTTTTATCTGTCAAATTGATTAATTGTATATTGTCTGATATGTTGTTTTGAAAGTAGGAGTTAAAAGTTATAAGATAAAGGGTTTTAATTTCAAAGTCTTCAATGCCATGGACCATGTTGTCATTAGTTGCCCATTAACTTTTCATGGTAGTAACAGAGAAAGACCCAGTTAAGATTATCCAATATAATGTATTGCCTATAGGCTACTTTGTTCATTTTTACCATGATTTCATTTTCATTCTGAAATTTACTTTGCTGACTCCGCTGACTCTTGGGCTTAGGGTTGCCAACCGTTCCGTATAATACGGAATCGTTCCGTATTTGACACATAAAAGTCTTGTTCCGTATTGAACTGATACGGAACGCACTTTGTTCCGTATTTTTTAAAATAAATTCAGTGCACTAAAATAATCTAAATGTTTAGTTTTTAAAAAGCTGGCTATGTCTTTTTTGATGTTTCTGCGCAAGTTCAGCAGACAGTGGTTCGGATTTGTTCCGATCAGAGCTCGTGAGCGGAGAGCGCATTTCTGAATACCCCGATCCGCTCGCTCATTCCACAGGGTCGCTCGCTCAATCCAGAATGGCCTGCTGCTGGTTCGAAAATATGTGGAATAAAGGCTGCCTTCGACTATTTTTTTTTCCTAGTCGACTAGTAGTTGTTCATTTAAGCCATTTGTGGACAAATCGCCCCTTTATATTAATTTAATTAGGCTACTTAAATAGGCTGGTACAGAATAATAAGCGTTATGACCGCATGCACGCATAAAGCTTGCCACAAAGAACCGGTTAAATTAATGATTATGAATGTGTCTAAATTAGCAAGGATACATTTATTTGTTCAGTAATAAATTGGTGTTTTCTGTGTCGCTGCAAAGAGAAATGCACATTTCGGATAATCAGAGAGTAGCCTATTTATTTTGGTTATAATATTTTAGTTTAAAAGTAGACATCTCAAGCTTTCTGTAATAGTCTATATTTCTCAAATCTGTGAGGCACAAGCTGAGTTTCGGCGCCCTCCGGTTCACGTGAAATGCAAGTTGTGCTGCATGGCGCCTTATTACATTGCCTGCTATATATTCGCTTCTTATTTGATAAATACGGGCAATTTGTTGATAAAATATTGATCAAAATTAAGATACAATTTATACAAAACGAAAATCTTTTAAAAAGAGTTTTCTACAAAACAAAACTGAATAAAGTCGTCAAAATAATGTTTTACCAAAAACAGCGCCGTTGCTAGGAGGGCGCCAGCGCCTCTGCCTCCCGAGTGGATGATAGCCCTGAAGACGCCTAGCAATGGTATACCTTTAGTGGTAGTATACCTTTAGTTAAGTTATATCTTAAGACTCTTAAGTTAAGAGTCTTCGTAGCGCGCTAAGAGTAACGTTATCGGAAAATGCAGCCCAGGTCTGAAGCGTAATGGAGATTCCAAAGCGCTCTTCTTTGGTCAGAACCATGGAGAGCGATCGTGGATATAGGTCGTCCTATGCACCGAAACTTTTAACAATGCAACAACAATTTTAAAGAGCACCAAGCTATTACAATCTATATTATGTATACTCACAGATAATATAACAGTAGGCTTTATCAGTCAATAGTTATTTATTAGGCTAAACAGTGATTGGATAACGTTTTTAATGCATAAAGTGGTTTGCAGCATGGCATTATAATCGTCCCAAATCCTTGTTAGGCCTACATAAAGATTATTGTAAGATTGAATTAACATTAAAGAGTGCTAATAATTATAAATAAATATAATAATATTTATAGCCTCTGTTATATTTAACTTTAATAATACACCGTATGTAACTTTCTAAAACAGCCATTGCAGTAATCAAATGTGGACTAGTAGAGGATACAACCGAAGAATAAGAAGTTAAACTAAGGTAAAAAAAAATTAAATAAAATAAAATAAAAAAACGTGTTACAACGTGTCTTAACACGTAAAAAACACGTTGGGAAGACGATCAGTTACTCGCACTTCCGACCGGTCGCCATGGGAACGCGTTAACAACACGTAAGCACATGTAGGAACGTGTTACATATGATTTTATTTAAATGATCATTACATTTATTTTTTATTTATTTTTGGCTCGTTTATATGTGGCAGACATGAAAATCAACGAACCTTAATTACAAAGTAAAGTATATTCAGCTGATCTTGTCTAAATGTAGAAAGTTATATAGATGTTTTTGATAAACCTTTCCACTTTAACATTTATGATGTTTATTTGTGAAAGATTATGTTTATTTATTTAGTTTATTTACTAGATTATTAATTTAGTAATGTTATTAAGATAACATTACTTTATTTGTTTGATATTATGTATAAAAAAATGCATGTTTTTTAATCTATACAGTTTTCCTGAATTGCTAAAATACATTTCCTGGAACCATCACCCACTTTCTCAAAACCTTAAACACAAAACCAAATCTTCAAACTACATTCAGAGAACATCTGACGCTTGTCAAAATAAAGAAATTTACTCATTTTTTCTGTGCTCAAAATCCAACAATGCTTTCAGATCATACACACAGCTCAATATCATAAACACTACAGAGCATTCATTATATCATTCAGTCCAAATATAAATCTAATATGAAAACCTTCTGGATCAAAAAGTAAAAAATAAAATAATAGACTACATTTATTTTTAGTGTTTTTTATGGACTGTGGAACTTTGTACATTGGGCAATAAAATTAACAATAAAAACTAGTTAAAATGATTATACTGGTCAAGACTATTGAATGTCTGTAGCCTATATAGGCAGTATTTCTGCTCTTTGAAAGTAAAACACATAGCCCCACAAGCACAGGATCCAGGAAAGTTGTTTTTGGGGTACAATATTTAAATGTATTGCCTATCATGTCCATTTATAGTCTTTACACATCAGCTTGTATACTTGTATGGTTAAAAAGCTGCAAATTTCAAGACGATGTCGTCACGTCAGGTCGTCACGTGGGTCACCCGTTTGAAAGTTCAAGACGTTCGGATAGACGTTCGATCGGTCGGTCGGTCGTTCGAATGTTTGATTTTGGCACGGAGTACTCGCCATATGGGAGAGGTGGTCGGCTGTGAAAATGTTCTGTCGGCGTCAAGAATGAACAACGCGGTTGTTGTTTTTTTGAAAACCGTTGAGTTAGCGAACGTTTTGGTTGAAAGTGGTGTTGTTATTGACGGTGTGTTTGTTCCAGTGTTACCGTTATCTACTCCGTCCAAAAAGGTTATTTTGTCAAACGTGCCGCCTTTCATTAAAAATGAGAAGCTTGAAACTGAAACACGTAGTGTCGTTCAGACGTTTTGTGTATATGGTTTTAAAGGATAACAAAGAGGAATTGGATTTGACGTTTAATTTCAATCACGATGATTTCAATTATGTGGTTTATGCCACAACCAACAGCATGAAATGCCTTGGTTGTGGTGAAATAGGACATCTCGTGAGGGTTTGTCCGAAAAAAGATGAGCAATCTAAGAAAACTGTTTCATCAGCACCGGTTGGAAAAGTTGGTGAGGGAGAAGAGGTAGCAACAGACGTTAGGAGTGAGGTGCCTTCAAAAGTGGATGTAGTTGAGGTGCCTTCAACAGTGGATGTGGTTGAGGTAAACAATGTACAAGAACCTGTAATCTTAACCGATTCATCAAGTGAAGCTGCAGCTTTGAAGCAAATGGGCAATGAGCAAATAGAAGCTTCTGTATCTGATGAAGGGCAGCAGTTAACTGTTGGTCTAGATATGCAGAGTTCTGAAAAGGTTCTAAACATGGAGCTGGAAAGAGACCAGTGTTCTGGGGGAGAACAAGATGAATGCGTTTTTAAAACGCCACAAAAGAGGAGAATGAGGCAGAGCCATGACAGTAAATCGAAAATAATGGAAAATAGTCAAACTGATACCGACAGCGAAACTGACCTTTCAGAATGCAGTTTTACTTATGATCAAACAAATATTGAGTTGCCAGAACAATCCTACAGCGCAGACGATATTAAGCTCTTTTTAAGAACAACGAAGAATGCGAGAAATGTGCGCATTACAGAGTATTTTCCTGATCTAGAGCAATTTGTAGAAAAAGCAAAGGTTGCTAAGAGTGAAGGTCTTTTTTCTGATCAGGAGGTTTACAGACTGAAAAAAATTCTCACTAAAGTAAATTCTCAAGTAGGAATTAATGTCGACAATGCCAAGCTTTAAAAACACACTTTTTTTGTGTGTCTTGATTATCCTTTTCTTCTCTTTAATGAGGGAATTTAACTTAGCCTCTCTTAATTTAAATGGGGCACGAGAGGAGAAGAAAAGGTTTGAATTATATGAGTTAATCAAGATAAAGAGAATAGATATTCTACTTGTACAAGAAACTCATAGTGATGTCTCTAATGAGGAAAATTGGGCAAGAGAATTTGATGGGTTACCCATTTTTAGTCATAACACATCTCTGAGTGGCAGTGTTGCTATCTTATTTTCTAAAAACTCCATTCCAATTTCATATGAAGTAGAAGAAGTGGTGAAAGGCAGATTTTTACAAGTAAGAGCTCAATTTGAAAATGCTTTCTATTGTTTTGGTTGTGTTTATGCTCCCACCAATGCAGTTGAAAGATTGGGATTTCTAAATATATTATGTAAAGCAGTAAGTAATTGCAATTCTGAAGATTTGCTCTTGATTGGAGGAGATTTTAATTGCACTGAATTTGCATCAGATAGAAATCATGTTGAGCCGCATATGGCTTCACGAAAAAGGCTAATTCAATTTATAGAAACACATGAACTTGTAGATATTTGGTGGAACTTTCATAAGACACAGAGACATTATACATGGAGTCACACTTATAATAATATGTTGTCCTTAGCAAGATTAGACAGATTTTATGGTTTTAGCCATCAACTTAATCTTTTCAGAGATTGCTCTATTATTCCAGTTAGCTTTTCGGATCATAGTTTAGTTCAGTGCTTTTTAACTTTAGGATCCATAAAACCAAAGAGCGCTATGTGGCATTTTAATAACAGACTCTTAATTGACATGGAATTTAGAGATATCTTTAGATTTTTTTGGAATGAGTTTAGAACCACCAAATCTGATTTTCAATCTTTGCAGCAGTGGTGGGATTTCGGAAAAACCCAAATCAAACAATTGAGTCAACAGTATGCTTACAACATCACTAAAGGAATAACTCGTTCAATGGTAAAGTTAGAAGACGATATAAAGAAACTTCAAGAATCTATTGGAACAGAACAGAATCAAGAGCTTATTGGAATTTTAAACAGAAAGAAGACAGAATTGGCTGGAATTTTAGACCTGAAAGCACAGGGGGCTCTGATCAGATCTCGTTTTAAGAATATAGAGTGGATGGATATATCTTCCAAATTTTTTTTCAATTTGGAAAGGAAAAATGGCCAAAAAAGATGTGTTCATGTTTTGCGTTCTAAAGAGGGTGCATTCTTGTCAGATCATACAGAAATTCGGAAGAGAGCGGTAGAATTTTATAAAGAACTGTATAGCAGTGAACTTCTACACAGGCCAAACACTAATGTGTTTATTGAGGATCTTCCTCAGGTGACTGGAGAGGCAAACGCCGATCTCTGCAGAGAGATAACGCTAGAAGAGCTAGAGAAAGCTCTCCAAGGCATGGAATGCGGCAGAGCACCGGGAATAGATGGCCTATCTATAGACTTTTATAAGTCTTTTTGGCCTGAGATTGGTGCCGATCTGCTTGCAGTCATTAATGAAAGTATAAACAGTGGAAGGTTACCACTGAGCTGCCGTAGAGCAGTGCTGACTCTACTGCCAAAGAAGGGAGACCTGAGTGACATTAAAAATTGGAGGCCTGTGTCATTGTTGTGCAGTGATTATAAAATTTTATCCAAAGCATTAGCAAATAGATTGAGTGGGGTTATGGAAGAAGTCATCCACGCTGATCAGACCTATTGTGTACCAGGAAGGCAAATTTTTGATAATATTTCCTTTATTAGAGATATGTTTGATGTCAGTAAGCTCTTTGGTGTTGATTTTGGTCTGATTTCATTAGATCAAGAGAAAGCGTTCGACAGAATCGAACATAGCTATTTATGGGAGGTTTTAGACGCTTTTGGGTTCAATAGGAATTTTATTGATAAGTTAAAAGTTTTATATTGTGATGTTGAAAGTTTGCTGAAGGTGAATGGTGACTTATGTGCCCCCTTTAGTGTTTATAGAGGTATTAGACAAGGTTGCGCTCTTTCAGGCATGTTGTATAGTTTAACAATTGAACCCCTGTTAAGGAAATTTAGAGCAGAGTTAAAGGGTGTAATTATTCCAGAATGTGAAAAGTATTTTAAGTTATCAGCTTATGCTGATGATATTGTCATTTTTATCAAAGAACAAAGTGATGTGTTAAAACTAACAAAGATTCTAAGTGATTTTATGGTTGTTTCCTCTGCTAAGGTTAATTGGAATAAAAGCGAGGCTATCTTAATTGGAAAGTGGCTGCATGGGCAACCTAGTCTCCCCGCAGGGTTAAAATGGAGTAGAGATGGGTTCAAATACTTAGGTGTATATTTGGGAGATGATACAACTGTAAAAAAGAATTTTGAGGGGATAGAAGAAAAGATAGTGGGGCGTTTGAACAAATGGAAGTTTTTACTTTCTAATATGTCATATAGAGGACGGGTTTTAATTATTAACAATCTAGTAGCCTCCACTCTTTGGCATTGGTTAACATGTATTGATCCCCCAGCACTTCTTCTGAAGAAAATTCAAGCTATATTAGTTAACTTTTTTTGGGACAATTTACATTGGGTGCCTCAAAGTGTTTTATTTCTGTCTAAAAACGAAGGGGGACAAGGTCTGGTTCATTTACAGAGCAGAGCGGCAGCTTTTCGGTTAAAATATGCACAAAGGTTTCTTGAAAGTTCAGTAGACCAGAATTGGAGCTTGGTTGCTTCCATCATTTTTAGAAACTTTGAAGGTCTGGGTCTAGATAAGCCTTTGTTCTGGATGAACCTTAAGAAGTTGTCTATATCTAAGCTACCAATATTTTACTGTAATTTGTTTAAAGTATGGTCATGTTTTAAAGTATTAAGAAGTGAAAAAACAGACTCCTTGTACTGGACATTGCAAGAACCATTGATTTGTGGATCACGTTTTGATGTTTCAAATGAAGGATGTTTTCCTGCTCTGATGGACTTACTTATGAAATCTCACATCATTACTATTGGGACTCTAATTCGCATAACTGGACCTGTTTTATCTGACACCAAAACAATGGAAGGAATGATGAAGATGAGGTCAACACGGGTATTAAATCAGCTGTTGTCTAAATGGAAAGGAACAATTACTGATGAAGAGTTAAAAATGATAAAAGACTATGAAGAAGGGCACATTCAACCAAAGGAGGATGATCCGTTTCCAAATCTGTCTTTAATGCCTGATTTAGAAATGTGTACAGGTTTTTTCTTAAAATGTAATAATTTAAGTTTGTTAGGAGAAGGAAAGGCATCTAGTAAGGAAATGTATGATTGTTGTGTTAAAGCATTTAACAAGAGGACTCTTGATGGAAAGATAGATACACCGTGGCGTAATGTTTTACATCTAAGTGAAAATACAAGACCTAAATGGGGGGCACTTTATAAGTCACCATTGCTTAAAAAAACAGGGGACTTGCAATGGAGAGTTTTGCATGGGACTATAGCGGTTAATGCATTTGTTTCAGTGATAAACCATGGAGTCAATCCTGAATGTCCATTTTGCTTGCAAAGGGAAACTGTTTTTCACACTTTTATGCATTGCAGAAGATTAGGACCTTTGTTTATTATTTTACATGATTTATTTAAGCAATTTGATGAAGTGTTCTCCATGGAGATTTTTATTTGTGGTTTTAAGTATTCAAGAATTCGGTCTTATGAGTGTCAGTTGTTTAACTTCTTTTTGGGGCAAGCAAAAATGGCAATCTATGTAAGTAGAAAAAGCAAGATTGAAAAGGATTCTGACGTAGATGTAATATTGCTTTTCTCTTTGTTGTTGAAATCTAGAATACTAGTCGATTTCTGGTACTACGATGCCACAAAAAATTTAATGATGTTTGAACAAAGGTGGTGTATAAAAGACGTACTGTGTAACGTTGATAATAATATTTTGACTTTCAGCAGTATCTTGTGAGTTTTAAAAACTCAGCTGTATTCTCTTGTGTGACTTGAATTGTAATAAAAGGTATTTTAAAATTCAAATTCTCTCTCTCTCTCTCTCTCTCTCTCTCTCTCTCTCTATCTCTCTCTCTCTCTCTCTCTCTCTCTCTCTCTCTCTCGACTGATGCAGGGTGTTGGTTTCCTTCTCATGAGACTGGAGGAGCTGCAGATTACCTCACAATACTGTTGCCAGAAGAGCGAACCGTCTGTCCTGACAATCAACAGCTTCTCCACAGCTTCATAAGGACCACATTTGCCTCTTGTCTTCAGGTGCAGGGCTGTAAACTGCTGGTCAGGAGTTCAGGAGTGAAAACTGTGCTCTGGGAATTGGGAATAATCTCCTACATGGTGATGGGAGAACAGCGGACTGTAAGCCACATACACAACCTCCTGAAAAAGAAAATGAATACATAAATATAATCAATAAGAAGGCAAAATGAATTTCCTCAGAACAGAGTTATAATTAACTAAAAGAAAAAGCATAAAAACACTTAAATAAATAAATGTGAGTATACACACACACACACACACACACACACACATATATATATATATATATATATATATATATATATATATATATATATATATGATGAGAAATGTTGCTTTGGCAACTAGTAAAATAATGACAAATGTTTTTGAAACAAAAAAGCTTGTTGAATTGCACTACTTGAGAAAAAAAATGCATTGCATTAAGCCTTCTTACATTTTAATGCATTGTATTTTTAGGGCTTGCATTTTTATGGGCTGAAATTCAACATGGTTTTGTCATTTAAGCTATGAATATTTCAATTTACACGTTTTCATAAAAAAAAAAAAAAAAAAAATCAATAATCCATATTCACCTTTCAGATATCACTTCCAAAATATTCATTGATGAATTTCAGCCCATATAAATGCAAGCAGGGTTAATGCAGTGCATATTTTTTTCAAGTAGTGCAATTCAACAAGCTTTTTTGTTTCAAAAACATTTAACTGTTATTATTTTACCTCCATAGGTTATTTTGGTGACATCTGGTGTCTTATGTTGGTATAAAAATAACAAAAAAAGCAATCATATAAATAGCCACTAGATGGCTGTAGTACTCAATGGCTGAAAATAGGCTGAACTCTATAAACCACTTTTATAAATAATTTAACCTCTTAAGTTTTTTTGATTTTATCACAAGTTAAAATTGTAATATAAATAAATAAATAAATCAATCAATCTGTGTTGGGTGAGACTATACAAAGATGCCAAAATATTCTTAAACAAGTCTGACCATGCTATAAGGAAAAGACAAAGTTGTAGATAATTTATCTCAAACAAAAAACATCACATATCAATAACTCAAAAAGGTAAATGGTAAGAATAAACAATAAACCTAACAATAACTAAAGAAAGTAGTGTTAGCTATCCGGTAAGAATAAACAATGTAAACCTGACAAAAACACTATTAATATTTATCATGCATGCATGCACTTGTGGCAGCAGGTAATTGTGACAGAATGTTCTTTGCAAATGTATTCCCCATAAATGCAAATGAGCTTATGCTCCCGGCACAGAGGGCGGAGCTTCAACATCTTGTGTCCTTTAACCTCACACGGACATGCACTGAATATTTCAAAAACTTTTAGCCTTTTATGTTCAAACCAGAGTAAGACAATGATGGAGAGACTCGAGAAGAAGTGACAACAAATAGAAGCAACAGGACATTTCTGAATGGTTAGTTGATGAATTTATGCAGCTTATGTGTCGTTATATTCTAGTCATTGATTAGCATATTCTGTCATGATAATCTATAAATTGTGCTCCAGGGGCGGGGTTTATGTAAATTTTAGGGTTTGTGATGTAATACCGCAGACAATTGCAAACACAACTTAACGTAATGGTGATCAGACGGAGAATGAATGTGAGGGACCAACTTATAAGCAAACACAAATGAGGATGATGAATGGAACACAGCTGATATTAACTAATGATGAGGAGTGGGGAAACTGAACAGTCCATGATAATGAAAGCTAGGCTGAACATAATGGTGACAATAACACGATTCACGATCATTCAAACAATATTAACATCTGAAAGTGTAATTGTGTTTGAAGAATGAACATGTTCTTACTTTAGAGGTCGTGTGTTTCTGTCCTGAGTCTGATGTTTCTGCCTGCAGATTTAAACTATGTGATTATTATATCTGCTCTCATCCCTCATTTAGCTCATCACATCATTTGTTTATAACTCTAAAAAAAGCCTTTTTCATTTGTCTTCTTCATTTGCTTGTCTCTACATCTTTTCTCTGTGTTGGTCATTGTTGTTGTAATTCTTTGGAAACATGGTCATTTGAATGTGAGTGAAGGATCTGTATATTGTATTACCATAGCAATTCACAGGAATAATATCCACCTCAGTATTTGCATTTTCTATTCTTATCATTTATTTGCCATGTTCTTTCACCATCGGTACTGTCAGTGACCAATACCTTGTGTATGCATCCCAATCACATTATTTAATATGCAGTCTGTCTCCATCAGCATAATATCTTCATGTTGGATTTTGTGTCATGAACGCTATATTTACACAATGTAATGGCCAACAATGGACATGTGCAGAGAAACAAAATGAAAAGACAACAGCAGCAACACACAACTATTTAATCATGTGAATCAGCAGCACAGAGAACATCCACATTATTTCACTACGTAGGAGACATCACTCACTCTTGATATGAAGCCCAATCACAGTCAACATTATAACATGATACATTTCATTCAATCTATTTTCTCTCTCTTTTTGAAAAAAAAAAAAGCGAAAGTAAAAAGCCCAATACTTGGAATTTGACCTCATTTAACCCACCCAAGTTAGTGCACACACATTAGGAGTAGTGAGTAGTGAACACACACACCAGGGCTCGAAATTAACTTTTTTACTCTGTAGCACTGGTGCTCCCAACTTCAAAAAGTTAGGAGCACCAGCAAAAAATTTTGGAGCACCCACCAAAAATTAAGGAGTACCACAACTACAAATTATATATTAACATATTTCATTTATTTAAAAACAACACCAACACCGTCAACCCAATTATCATTTTCAACCAAAATGCAACGTCTGTCCAACATTGAAGGTAAACGTCAGTCTGACGTTGGGTTATGATGTCAATCCGATGTTGGGTAATCCTCCAACGTTTGATGTTGCATTTTGGTTGAAAATTGACGTCAGACCCCAATGTTAAGCTTGACATCAAACTCACATGTTGGGCCAACTTCCAACAGTGGACAGACATTGAATTGTGGTTGTAAATAAATAGAGTTGATGTCTTTAAATTAGCTCCAACTTTGAATTTTGGTCAGAAATTAAAATCAGATATTTGTCAAAACACAACATTAGCTGTCAAATTCCAACTTTAAAGAAATAGATGGTTATTTTGTTGTCATGACATCGAACTTTTAACAGAGCCAGGTTTTCGTTGTAAAATAAAAATCAACATACAAAGAAACTTCATGTAACAACAACGCGGAACAGAGGTCAAGATCCAATGCGAGACAATCCAAAAGTATTTATCTTAAGAGCAAACAGAAAATTAACTTAAAAATCTTAGTGAAATGGAATCCACACATGTTGTTTATTAGATAAAAGACAGAAATTAAATGGATTATAAAATAACCTTTTATTTATTTATTTTTTTACATTATTTTAACAGAAGGTAAAAAAAAGAAAAAGAAAAAAAAATCCTGCCATCTCCGCCCACCCTGTCTGGGGCATATTTTAAACATAAGGCGACAGCTGCTCCAATGTTTGCCTCCATCTCATTTGAAGTCCTCTGGACACTCTCTGCAAGAAATATTTGAAAATTAAAATTTATGGGAAATATAGGATATGATGCACTACAGTAAGCATTAAATTGCAAACAGTCTTAACGCTAGGGTAGGACATTTCAGAGAGGCTAGCCGTCTTGGCCTCTGTTCTACATAAATCGCGTCTTGGACCTCTAATATTTGACGGTGAAGGTAAGACGAGTCCAGAGAACGCCTCGGTTACGACTGTAACCTCGGTTCCCTGAAGAGGGAACGAGCGTTGCGTCGAGTTTGACGCTATGGGAACGCTTTGCGTGATGATGTCTTGAAGCACATGTAAAATCAGTCCAATGGCGTGGCGGAGCGTCAGATGCGGGTGACGTCACGTACCAGGAAACTATAAAGCCTGCTTGAAAACAGAGAGCGACAGCTTCGTAAAAAGTCTGAAGTAGCCGCTGACAGGCATGATGGAGATATGGCAAGGTGACGCAACGCTCGTTCCCTCTTCAGGGAACCGAGGTTACAGTCGTAACCGAGGCGTTCCCTTTCAAGGGAACTCGCGTTGCGACGAGTTTGACGCTATGGGAACGTCTATACCAACGCCACCATAGCTACGAATGTCTGTCCTGTGTGAAATCAAGTGAGCAGCACTAGGAAGACAGAACATGAGACCCTGGAGTAGAGTCCAAATCCAGAGAGTAGAACCTGACGAATGTGTGCGGTGAGGACCAGCCTGCCGCATCACAAACGTCCTGTAAGGAAACTCCTGATATAAGGGCCTTGGAGGCCGCCATACTCCTAGTAGAGTGCGACCGGACAGCCATAGGAGAAGGCTGTCCGGCTGCTTCATAAGCAAGCGAAATGGCCTCAACCACCCACTTGCTCATCCTTTGCTTAGACACTGGATATCCCTTGTTAGGGGACCCGAAACACCCAAATAATTGGTAGTTTTAAGCCACAGGGCAGCTCTGTGGACATAGCGTCTAACGCCCGAACTGGGCAAAGCAAATAGTTCTTTCCTGGTCCGTGAAAAGGAAGAGGACAGAAGGCCTGCAGAAAATAGTTAGAAGGAACAGAGCTTTCAGTGTCAAGAACTTCTCTGGAGCCTCCTCAATAGGCTCAAAAGGGGCCAGGGAAAGGCCTTGCAGCGCAAAGGACAAACCCCATGGAGGGACCCTAGAGCGAACTGCAGGCCTCAGCCTCAAGTGCCACGAAGGAAACGAGATACCAAGGGGTCTTTCCCCACAGAGATTCCACCCAAAAGCATGTGGTAAGCACCTATGGCCGCCACATAAACCTTTAAAGTGGACGGGGTCAGACCTGCAGTGAACCGTTCTTGCAGGAACTCCAGCACTGTACCAAGTGGGCAGTTAACTGGGTCCAACCGACAGTCACTACACCAAGAAGTGAATACTCTCCACTTCAGGGCATAAAGTTTCCTCGTGGAGGGAGCTCTGGACTGTAGAATGGTCTCAACAACCTCAGTTGAGAGACCTGACACTATGCGCTGGGCCCCCTCAGAGGCCAAGCCCACAGGTTCCACAGTTCTGGTCGGGGGTGAAATATCGAGCCCTCCGCTTGGGACAGAAGGTCCCTCCTGATGGGTAGCTCCAGAGGAGGCCCGTCAAGGAGAGACACGAGGTCGGGAAACCATACTCTGCCCGGCCAGTGCGGGGCTATAAGAAGCAGGCAAACCCGGTCCCTGCGAACTCTTTCCAGAACTCCCGGGAGCAGAGCAACTGGGGGAAAAGCGTACAGGCGTAGCCTCGGCCACGTCTGCACCATAGCATCCAGTCCCAGAGGAGCTGGATGCGTGAGGGAGAACCAAAGTGGACAGTGAGACGTCTCTCGAGACGCAAACAGATCCACTTGTGCTTGGCCAAACTCCCTCCATATCAGCTCCACCACCTCGGGGTGGAGCCTCCATTCCCCGGGCCTCAGCCCCTGTCTCGACAGAGTGTCTGCTCCTATATTCTGGACCCCGGGGATGTACGCTGCCCTGAGAGGCCCCAAGTTGCATAACGGGCGCGAGCGCAAACCCCCTTGGTGGTTGATATAGGCGACTACCGACATGTTGTCCGTGTGAACTAGCACATGGTGTCCCCTGAGATCTGTGAAAAAGCTCCTCAGAGCCCGGAAGACAGCTAACATCTCTAGGCGATTGATATGCCATAAGCGATGATGGTCTTCCCACAGACCTTGAGATGAGCGACCCTCTAGAATCGCTCCCCCGCCCGTGAGGGAAGCATCCGTCGTTAGCAGTTTGCGACGACAAGGAGCTCCCAACACTGGGCCCTGGGACAGGAACCAAGGTTTCCTCCACATAACCAAGGCACGTAGGCATCGCCGCGTGACCTTGATTGTGCGAAATGGGTTGCCCCTCGGGGAAAACCCCCTGGTCCTGAGCCACCACTGCAGGGGCCTCATGTGTAGCAGTCCAAAAGGTATCACGTTGGAAGCTGCTGCCATGAGACCCAACCGTCTCTGGAACTGTTTGACAGTGAGTAGCTGGCCTAGCTTTACACTTTTCACAGCTGCAAGGATAGATTCTATACGTGGCGGTGACAGGCGCGCCTGCATCGACACAGAATCCCAAACCACGCCTAAGAAAGTTCAGCCGTAACCCCAACTCTTTCATATGTGCGAGAACGACATCTCGATGTCGAACTGCCACCTGATGTGACTGAGCTAAAATCAACCAATCGTCGATGTAGTTCATAATGCGAATGCCCTGGAGGCGCAGAGGCGCCAGAGCTGCATCCACGCATTTCGTGAAAGTGCGGGGTGATAAAGCTAGGCCGAATGGAAGAACTCGATATTGGTATGCTTTGCCCCCGAAAGCAAACCTCAGGAACTTCCAATGACACGGACGGATGGAAATATGCGTCCTTGAGATCTATCGTGACAAACCAGTCCTCGGACCTGATCTGAGGCACGATCTGTCTCAATGTTAACATTTTGAACTTGAGCTGCATGACTGACTCATTCAGAACTCGAAGATCTAAAATGGGACGCAATCCCCCGTCCTTTTTCGGAACTATGAAGTACCGGCTGTAAAACCCGGTTTCCCTGTCGGAGGGAGGTACATATTCTATGGCCCCTTTCTCTAACAGAGTGTTCACTTCCTGTTCCATAACCAGAACCTGCTTGGGGCCCACCACTGTGGGCAGGACCCCCATAAACCGAGGTGGGCCACGGTCTGCAGGACCCAACGAGAAACATTTGACAGTAGCTTCCACGCTGTCAAAGATTCTACTAGAGGTACCAGTCTCTCGAGACTGACTTCTGGGTTCTGTTGTTGTTGAGTAGTCGGTTCATCGCCCTGTAACGGCGCACCGGCAGGGAACGACTGAACGGACTGCTCTAACACCCTCCTCAGAGGGGGCGGGCATCCCGAGGCCACTACGTTTCCGGGTGGTCCTTGAGATAAGTGCTCGCCGGAGACCGCTGCGCCCTGAAACACCGGAGGTGGCAGGGTTGGCAGAACGGTTTCCCCCTTTTTTTTTTTTTTTCGTAGTCGGATCGTCGCCCTGTAACGGCGCACCGGCAGGAAACGACTGAACGGACCGCTCTAACACCCTCCTCAGAGGGGGCGGGCATCCCGAGGCCATTACGTTTCCGGGTGGTCCTTGAGATATGTGCTCGCCGGAGACCGCTGCGCCCTGAAACACCAGAGGTGGCAGGGTTGGCAGAACGGTCCCCTGAGGGTACCGAAGAGAGACGGGCACCGTGAAAAGAGGTGTTGACCGCTGCACTTCGGGGGGGGACTACCCTCATTGTCCTGAGCCCTCGAGCATCAGGACAAAAAATTTTTCTCGCAGCCTTCTTGCCGATAATAACGGCCCGCAGAACCGTTTTACCCCTCAAAGACTGCTGGGTTTGAGAGCACCCTCCGTGTCCCCAAGATTTTTGTGGGGGAGCACGGGAAGCGACGCTCTGCTAAAAAAATTACTAAGAGAACCAGCCTCTCAAGACTGGTGTAGATGTTACTCGAGCGACCAATTCAGTGCCCTGTACGGCGAACCGGCAGGGAACGACTGAACTGACTGCTCTAGGACCCTCCTCGGAGGGGGCAAGCATCCCAGGACCACTACGTTTCCGGGTGGACCCTGAGATATGTGCTCGCCGGAGACCAATGCGCCCCGAAACACACAAAGTGGCAGGGTTAGCAAAAATGGCAAAGACATCGTGTATAAACACACGCGGAATAAGCCTTGCCCACCAGAGATTTTTTTTTTTTTATGTCACTCTGAGGGGCTTATTTTAGGCAATGCCGAAACACTTAGGGACGATGCTGTTGCTAGAGAGAGAGATAGCTCGCGAGCGTCTCTCCCACCTTTGGCATCTCCTCATAACCATGTCTCTTTAACCAGAAAATAGAGGAATAATTAGATATATGTGGAATTAAACACTCTATATGACACTGGTTTCTCCCACGATTTCGACACCTCAGTGTGGAGATCGGGGAAAAACGGCAGATTTCGGCGTTGTGATTGTGCACGTGAGAGCAGGAAGCGTTAGTCAAGTTTATTTATTTATTTATTTGAACGAACGTCCTGTTTGGCCACACAATACGTAGTCTATCGACTGCTCTTGTCACTACATGCAATTCTTCAACATTAACAACATCCAGTTCCTCAGAACTGGACAATTGCAGTGTTTGTGTAACCATCAGGGGGGAAGAAACCGCCGCGCGTGCTTCCAAACCCTGATGAGTGACATCGGGTCTATCAGATAAGGGCTGAGATAAGGCAGAGCCCGTCTCAGACCCCGCTGATAGATCCATTTGCGAACCCCAGGACTGAGATCGCCGCTGTGCCTCGGCAGCAGCGGGACCCGAGCCCTGGGGAGCGCGAGCTTCCCGGAAGAAACTCAGTCGGGATCGGAGCGAGCGCATGGACAGCGCCTCACAATGCACACAAGCCAGCACCCTCGAGTGCTGACTGGGCATGCTCCTCTCCCAAACAAACAATACACAGAACGTGAGTGTCCCTACCCGTAATAAAAACGCGGGCAGGGATGCACACACATTCTGAACTGATCGCTGGATTGCATGATGTGACAGACAACAATAAATAGACAGAGACAGATTTCACATAAAGCGCTACTGAAGACACAGAAGCTGTCGCTCTCTGTTTTCAAGCAGGCTTTATAGTTTCCTGGTATGTGACGTCACCCGCATCTGACGCTCCGCCACGCCATTGGACTGATTTTACATGTGCTTCAAGACATCATCACGCAAAGCGTTCCCATAGCGTCAAACTCGACGCAACGCGAGTTCCCTTGAAAGGGAACTGGCTTCAGTCTGTTGACATATACAGGACTTCACTAGACCTTACTGATTCCCAGATGTTACTTGAACTCCCCCGTTTTCTGTCCAAGCAGCCAAAGAAGTGGTTTAATGTGTCCTAATTTTTTTTTTTTTTTTTACTATTGTCTTTTTGTTTTTTGGTAATTGTTCATAAGGGTTATATATGAGCATTATCTATGGCCTGTTTTGTTGTGTTATTCCTTGTGTGTTTCTACAATGTTGGTAACCTGATGCTCCTGATGGTGCACATGATTTGATGCCGTTAATGGGGTTCACCTGTGATGTTTAAAAAGCAATACTTTTGGTGTTTCACACCACACACTGATGATGGCTTAGGCTGAAACGTGTTTGTGTGGACATGGTATAAATAAATATATGAGATATAACTAGAGAGTGCGGTTTTTCATCTTTATTTAATGTCCTGAGCTCCCATCTTTCCACATGGGCCCAGTTTTGTGATCTGTTTAGGAAGGTTTTTCTGCCATCTGATAATCAGGAGCGCATTATGAGAGGTATTCTGGACCGGGTTCAGATGCCAGACGAACTTTTGCCTACGTTTGTTGCTCACATGCTGAGTAAATTTCAAAAATTGAGAACTCCGCCTCCTCAGCTGGAGCAAATTTGAGCTAATATGCAACTATGCTGTGGAGAAATACAGGGTAGCACTCTATGGTACTGCGGTAACATCTGTGATGGACCTTCTCTTGCATACGCATGAGATGCATTCAGTCTTGGGTAGGGATGGGTACCGAAACCCGGTATTAAACGGGCCCCGGTGCTGAATTTTGAAATACCGCTGGATCGATAAGCTCGGACGTTATCGGTTCTGCTGATGGTACTGGAGAAATTAAGAAAGTGCTATTGCTATAATAAGAAATTATTATCTTGCAAATTTAATCTCGCCAACCACTTCTATATACAATAATATTGAAATTTGACTGTGATGCATTTTTGCTAAAGAGAGAGAGAGAGAGAGAGAGAGAGAGAGAGATCTTTCACGTGGAGCTACGGCGCGCACAACACAACAGCCCTGCTTAATGAGTGACGATGAGGACAGAACTAAACATTCAAACGGTTAGGCTGCACTTTAGATTTAGATTTTGGCTTCCAATGATTATAAAAAAGATATTTGAGGTATAACCATTAAAAACTAATGCAGCATTCATTCTGTTTAGCGCAACTTCCTTCCTTTCACAGCAGTGCGCTGTCATTTCTCCCTAAATCCCAAACGTAACTTCAGAATCTGCACGATCGGTGATTGTTGTCAAATGTAGTCTATACTGTTGCTAAACTGCAGGATGCGTTTGATAATAAAAGGCTATTAAAAGTACCAAAATCGAGCAATAGACGCTGTTCCAAATGCGGCGCGCGCTCCGAAACACACCGCAACGAGACAAGCAACGTATATTTTGGGCTTTGTGTGCACATCTAAACGATCAAATATACACAAAAATATGTCAAAATGGCCGTCTTCACAGATTCACTTAAACAGTTTATTCACTTAAATACAGTTTATGTCTTAAATGGGCGTAAATAGTTGGGAGAAAATATGAGACTTAATAATGATTAGATCTGCATTTGGTCTTAAAGAGGCAGCTAATAAACCTGCTGATGATTGCTCCATTAATGTGAATCAAACAACAAAAGGCAAAGAGAAAATCAGTCTCAGCTCTTGAATGAATAATTTTGGCTTTTATAAGCTTTAATCTATCTATGATAAACTATGCAGTGTTATTTTACATCTGACTTTTTAGCCCATATTACTCCTGAACAGTAATGTCAGTAGACATCTGTTTGTACTGTTTGTGTTTGTACTTTGTTTTTGGTGTCCTATGTCTTCTGTATATAAAGCACAAAAGCCTGCACCCTTCTGCATAACATAGCCTACATGTTTTATTTGTTTTGTTAAAGCATTGCTTTTTCTTTTGCTATAGATATTTATTTTACATTTCAAAATATAAAGCAATATTAATTATGTTCTAAATTATTTTTTTCCTTTTTTTTTATATAACAAAAAGAACCTATACGAATACCGTTAAAGTACCGGATCGATAAGGAGTATCGGTAAGAGTAGTAATACCGTTAAAACCTTAACGATACCCATCCCTAGTCTTGGGTCTGTGTAGTTGTAATGCATCCCATGTGCCGCAGTCAGTTCCTGTAGCATGGGAAGTTCACTGTTTCAAGTGTTTGATACCATGTTATAATTCCCGTAACTGTCCATCCTGTAGACTTCGGAATAGTCTGGATGTGTGCTCAGTTTCGCCCAATCAGCAGGTTGAATATACTACAGAGACGCAGAGTTTGGAACACCCAAGTAGTGTGTTGCATACAGCGGTTGCGGACCTGGGTGCCTCAGTTAGGCCCAGGTCGGGAAACTTCAGAGGGGGGAGGATGTTTCAGAGAGGCAATCCTCCCCCAAGACAGTAATTGAGCCTCACTTACCTGATTCATCCCAGTCCACTCAGCTTGCTCTTGGTCATGTGGAAGACCTCACATCCTCTTCTTATTGGAACACACCTTTCCGTGTTCAGGTCAATTTTCATGGCCGGGTACTTGAAGCTACCTTGGATGCGGGTGCTTCCGTTTCAGCGGTGCAAGGGGATGTTTCAAAATTTGACTTTCAAAACAACAGCTTGGTCTGCGCCTCCTTTACAGCTTGCCGATGGAGCTCTGTGTTGTCCATCGGGGTTAGCTTGGCTACAGTTTGGTTTCATGGGCCAACACCTTTACCATCGTTTTGTAGTCATCCAAAACCTTTCAGCGCCGCTTGCTTAGGCATGGATTTTATGATGAGAGCTTCTGTCGTGATTCGGGTTCCTTCCAGAACAGTTGTCCTGGGTGATGTGCCAGAGGCCTCAGATGAGCTGGAGGGAGTTGACTTAATGACGCAAAGTCACAGTATACTTAGTTTGGAATCCGGTTCTTTCAGTTTGGCCACAAAAGTCGATGAGGCTTCTCTAAATGATGGTGAACAAATTAAGCTTTCTGAGTTTTTGAGATCCTTAGCTGATTTATTTGATGGACATCTAGGTCAGTGGTTCCCAAAGTGGGTGCCGCGGCACCCTGGGGTGCCGTGACAACTGGCTAGGGGTGCCGCAGAATCTCAGCTTTATTTTCCAATTTAAACAGTCTAAAATAACTATCGTACCATATTATAACCTTTTACAGCCAAGGTTATAATCGTTAACGAAAACGAACGAAAAGGCGATTTGAACAAACGCTATTTAAAACACGCAGCGTATTGTTCAGCTGCATTTCCTTTCCCTGCTCTCGTCTCTGTCACTCATATGCGTCTCTCTCATGCGCGCGTGCGCACACACACACACACATACACAGCCCCTCCCCTCCGTGCACACAGCGTCTCCATGAGAACGAGTGTTCGTTCGACATTGAAAGCAAGCTAGTTAGCGAAAGGTTGGTAGGCCTATCTCTATCTCGTGAACACCTTTACACAATCACACATTAAAAAGTGGTATAAAAATATTTTAAATTCTGAATATAATTTTGTCAGTGTGTTATTGTCGACCCGAGAAGCGATTGCGCCTTCTTTAGAAAGTTAATTAGTCGCAAGTTTGAGGTAAAATGCACTTTTTGGTTGTGGTTGTCGATGTCAAAACACTATAAGCTGTGATTCAAATATTAAATATTGATTTTGTGTCATTATGTCTTTTTCAATCTTGCCCCTGACAAATAACCCAAATTACAAAAAAAGACTTAACTAACACTAAAACTAATAAAAACGAAACAAAAAATAAAAAATAAACTAAACTAGCAAACCCACTTTAAAACTAATTAAAACTAAACTGAATTTGAAAACAAAAAGTCAAAACGAAATAAAATAAAAACTAGCCTAATGAAAAATGCAAAACTATAATGGGCTAACCCTGTTTACAGCATATTTTAAAATCATATCAAAACACCAACATATGCATGTCCAAACAAAATTGAAAAAGCGAAAAAACACTGATATATTTCATACATTTAAAGTTGAAATGTTTATTTACCGCTAATTGGACTATTCTCGGGAGGGAATCGTCCCGATCACTCTGCCCTTTGTAATGGTGCGCGCTCAATTTTAGACTATATTTCACGCAGATTGACAGGACAGGGCAAATATGGATAAATTTATAAGTTTAAACAAAAGAAAAGCAGAAATGTCACAGACCAGAAGACCGACGGACATCAACCTGGGACCACCACCACCCAAAAAAAATAAAACTAGACAGTAATCTGAAAGCTACCTGGCTTACGGTTTTACATGGATCGGAGATGCTAGCTGTCCCACGCCTGAATGCCTCGTCTGCAGGGAAAAGCTATCAAATGCAGCAATGGTACCGAGTAAGCTGAAGAGACATTTAGACACGAAACACCACGGTTTAACCAGCAAAGACATATATGAATATTTATAAGAATATATATATAAGAATATTTCAAGCGACTAAAAGCACAAAATGTTAAACAGAACCAACAAATGATGTCATGTGTGCGTGTGTCTGATAAAGCTCTGGAGGCAAGCTTCTTAGTAGCAGAGCTAATCGCCAAATCAAAGAAGCCCCATAACATTGCTGAATCACTCATTTTGCCAGCCTGCAAAAAAATCGTGGGGGGTAATGATAGGTGAGGATGCTGTCAAAGAAATTGACAAAATCCCATTATCTGACAATACAATTAAATGTCGCATTGATGACATGGCTGCTGATATAGAAACACAACTAACCGAAAAACTAAATAAAAGTGGAAAATTTGCACTCCAAATTGATGATTCTACGGACTGCAGTGGACACTGTCATCTCCTGGCCAGTGTGCGATATACTGATGAGGAATTAATTATGGAGAATTTTTTTTTCTGCAAAGAACTAACAAGTCGTGCAACAGGGGAAGAAATGTTTATTGTCATCGATACGTACTTGAAAGAATGTGGTCTAAACTGGGGCATGTGTCATAGTATTTGCACAGATGGAGCGGCATCTATGACTGGAAAAGTAAAAGGACTGGTAACTATGGTGAAGAACCAAAACCCAGATGTGCAGATTACCCACTGCATGCTGCACCGCGAAGCACTCGTCGCAAAAGCAATGCCCCCAGACCTGACTGTAGCATTAGAACAAGCTGTCAAAATTGTAAACTACATTAAGTCACGACCATTGAAGTCCCGATTGTTTAACATACTGTGCAATGAAATGGGGTCTGAGCATCAGAGTCTTCTGCTGCATACGAAGGTGCGCTGGCTGTCACGGGGCAAGGTGCTTTCCCGTGTCTATGAGCTTCGAGATGAACTCAGGCAGTATTCAACTGAGCACGACATACCCCACAAAGAACAGATCAACGACGACTCGTGGTGGGCTAAGATTGCATACCTCGCAAACATTTTTAGTCACTTAAATGAGCTTAACACAAAGATGCAAGGAACGAAAGAAAACATTTTAACAGCAACAGACAAACTTAACGGTTTCAATGCCAAACTCTCAAGAAATTCTGAAAAATAAAAACATTGACATGTTTCCCTTAACAGCAGAGGACCCCACTCGCAAGACTCCAGGTCTATTCAAATCTATAGCTGCGCATCTGAAGACGCTACAGGAAAGGTTTGAGGTGTACTTCCCCGCTGGCGCTGATAATGAAAACTTTGACTGGATCCGTGACCCCTTTAACCCTCTCTCATCAGAATCGGCAAAAATGTTACCAATTCAAATCGCAAGAAGAACTGGCGGAACTTCTTATGGATCGCACTTTAAAATTAAAATTTGGAGAAATGTCTTCAGATGAATTTTGGCTGCATGTGGGACACGAATACCCATCTATCTCAGAAAGCGCCGTCAATGTGCTGTTGCCGTTTTCAACCTCTTACTTGTGCAAGCTAGCGTTCTCATCCCTAGCATACGTGAAAAACAAAAAAAGGCAGCGTTTGTCAGTGGAGCACGATCTACGAGTTGCACTATCCTCAATCAACCCCCGTATCAAGAGGCTGTGCTCGCAAAAGCAGGCACATGTATCCCATTAAAATGCCCGTGACAGTTCCCTGCAAAGATATTTTAATTAAGTTATAAGGTCAGGTTTGAACAAAGCAAACGAGGAACTAAATAAAAAAAATATTTGGAGTTGTTTATTATTAAAATAATTAATTATTATTTTTAAATCAGTTTTGTTCCAATGATTCTCAGATACAGTAGCCTAATTGGTTAAATCAGTCTGTTGACGTGTGTCCAGTTATAAATGGACAGATGATTCATCTGAAGGGGTTGTTTCGCCTCATATTATGTCTGTTGTGATGCATTCATAATAAATGCATGCTGCTTTTTATGCTTCATTTGTTGTTTGCTCATCTGGATATAATTGTATATATGTATGTACATATGTTCGGTTAGTTTAATTGGGTTAGGGTGCCGTGGAAAAAAAACACACTACAAAAGGGTGCCATGCTTTCAAAAAGTTTGGGAACCACTGATCTAGGTCATACATCTATGGTTGAGCACAAAATTGACACAGAACTGGCCAGACCTGTCCATCTTCCTCCATACCGTACATCACCTGTGAGGAAAGAGTTAATTGAGAGGCAAATCGACATGATGTTGGCGGAAGGCATTGTGGAACCAGCGTCGGGGCCATGGGCTGCACCAGTAGTCATTGTTCAAAAGTCTTCCGGCGAACCAAGGTTTTGCGTAGATTATCAAGGTTTGAATCACTTTTGAAGGACTTGTACCCATGTTCCGTGTTCTACCTTTCGGCCTGTGTAATGCCCCAGCCACTTTTCAGAGGCTCATGAACACTGTACTGGTGGGCCTTATCTACAAGTCATGCGCAGTGTATCTGGATGATATTGTAGTCGCCTCGCCCACATTTGAGCAACACCTGATAGACCTTGAGGAGGTCCTGGCTAGGCTTAAGTCTGCTGGTCTGTCGATCAAGTTGGAGAAGTGTCAGTTCTGTAGGAAGAAACTTACCTTCTTGGGGTATCGAGTCATCAAAGATGGTATCCTACCGAATGAGGAGAAAGTGAAGGTGGTGGTTGATTTTGTTACTCCAGCAAATGCTAGGCAGGTGAGACAGTTCTTGGGCCTGACTAGTTACTACCGTCGATTAATTCACAAATATGCATGACATGCTGAACCTCTTTTTGCACTTACAAGAGCCAACGTTCCTTTTGTGTGGACACAAGATTGCCAAAATGCTTTTGATTTCCTATGGACTGAGTAAATGGACTGAGTAAATTGACGTCTGCGCCTATCCTGAGATTTCCAGTTTTCACTTCCATTCTTCATTCATGTTGACACATGTGATGTCAGTCTGGGAGCTGCTTTGATGCAGAGGGATGAAGAAGGTAGAGACTGTGCAATTGCCTACGCCTGCCGTGCTTTGCACAAGTCTGAACGCCCTTACTCTATCCCCGAGAAGGAAAGCCTAGCGGTAATTTGGGCACTTAAGTATTTCAGACCGTACATTGAGGGTCTGAACGTCACAGTTTTTTCCGACCACAGCAGTCTGAAGTGGTTGATGTCACAACCAAACCCCACAGGAAGGTTGGCTCAGTCGTCACTTCGGTTGCAGGACTTTTATTTTGAAATTGTCCATAAACCTGGAGTGTCCAATAGCATTCCTTATAGTTTGTCCAGGAACCCCTTACCTACCTGTGGTCAGCTGCTTGACATTCTTCCTGATCGCACTGTTCTTGGGAGTCTGAACTTGCGTTCCTTTCCGTCTGTGTTGTTTACGGACAGGGATCAGGGATCACTTGAGAAGTGTACAGCTGAATGATCCGGACATTGGGAAGCCGCTCAGGGTATTGGAGGATGGTGATGGTACTGTTCTTTATGGTGTTCTGTATCACAAAGACCGAAAATCTTCTTGCACATTGCATCCCATGAAACAGTTTAAGCTTTATGCTCCTCAGACTGTCAGGAGGTCTCTAGTGGAGTATTTTCATGATCATCCCACTGCAGGTCACTTGGGTGTGACTAAAATGGTGGCAAGGCTTAAACAGAGATTTTTCTGGCCTAACATGATGTCAGATGTGAAGAAGTATGTGGGTTTGTGCGCCGTTTGCCAATTCACAAAGCCGTCCCAGAGAAAGCCTGGTGGTTTCATGGTTCCAATCCGTCCCCAGTTTCCCTAGGAGTACACAGGGGTGGACTTCGTGGGCCCTTTGCCTCAGACGCCAAGTGGTAATGCGGACATCCTTGTGTTCGTGGATTACTTTAGAAGTGAATCGAAGCTTGTGCTGTGAGGGAAGCTACTGTTGCTGCCAGTAAGCTGCTCAGTGAGGTTTTTTCTCGGCATGGTGCCCCAAAGTATTTGATATCACACAGGGGTTCTGATTTTATGAGTGATCTCTTCAAACACACAGTTTCTGCCTTGGGTACTGAGCACAGACTTACAACAGCCTACCACCCTCAGACCAATGCCACTGAGAGAATGAATCGGATGCTAAAAACGGCCATTAGAGTATATGTTGGGACTAAACATGCTTCTTGGGATCACTTTGTTCCACACATTTGTTTTGCCCTACGGACAGCTCAACACGAGATTACAGGACTGAGTCCGTCAATGGTGCTGTATGGCCGAGAACTGGACACGCCCTTGGATCTGATTTCTCAAGCTGATTCTCTGGGAGTGAAAGATCCTGATCTGACTTTGTTGGATGCCCTGAAGCATTCACTCCAGGAGGCTTCTGATCATGTCAGCTTTTCTAGAAGTGAGTCACTCTAAGAAAAAGCGCTACTATGACAAGAGGCTTCATCTTGTTTCCTTCTCTGTGAATGATCTGGTGTGGATCAAGACTCATCCACGTTCTGACGGGCTTACAAACTTCACTGCAAAACTCTCACCTTTATACGCAGGTCCTTACTGTGTCACTCAGAAGTTGTCTGATGTAAATTATAGACTTACTGATGTGAATACAGGGGCAGATGCTGGGGTGTTTTATGTGGTAAACATGGAACCCTTCCGTACGTGGGATTCTGGAAATGTGTCAGAGGTTGTGCCTGTGGATCCACCTCCGGAAGTTCCTGAGGACAGTACCTTGTTGGGTGATGGGGGCTCCTGTCATGAAAATCCTGGTGTGACGTCCTGTGACAATACAACTGATGATGTCTCTGATCTCTTGGAGTCTGATGTCAGAGTTTCTCTGTCTGATTTATTTGAAGATGTCAGTGGAGAGGGAGTTAGTGAGTCTGTTGAACCTATCATTTCCTGTGATTTGTCTGAGGGTAATAATGATTGTGTCGACCAAAGGTATAACCTGCGACCTAGACTTGCCCCCAGGATCATGTCGGGTTGGGCGACCAATAGATGGACCAATCCATTTCACACAGATCTGTTAGACTCGTCACCAACGACCCAAAGCACGTCCTGTTTAGAAAGTATGAGCTGATGCCTTCTTCAGGCAGAAGGTACAGTTTACAAACTGCAAGCTTAACAGGTATAAATTCTCATTTGTGGCACTAAGTAACTTTATCTTACTTAACCCTCTGGGCACCACGGTCGAGTTTACTCGACAAGATGCGGCACTGAATAAAACGGCCGATTTTGTCAAATAGGGTGTCAAATTTCGTTCGACCTCCCCTCCACTAGTTGGCAGACATGTCATACTTCATCCCCGACTCAAAAAAAAGTCATGCTTCTATACAAAATCTTCGAGCTAGAGCGCATTGAATCAGTGCGAACAAAAGCAGAGCTAGTGTGCGAGTGAGCCATTTTATCAGAGCAATATTGTCAACGTTAGCGAGTATTTGCATTAGATTATTATTATTATTATTATCTAATGGCATCAATAAAGCTTACCCGCAATGAAGTGTTGGGTTTTCTATTCGCGGACCCTAATTCTGAAGGGGAATAACATTTTCTGCCTTCAGAAAATGACGGTGATTCTGAAAGTGAAAGTATAGCCCTACACCAAGCACAAACGGTGAATCCTTTGCCCAATATAACGTTAGATGGTCCTTTGCCCAATGTCAGTGGTGGGAACAATGTTTCCCGGGGTCGGAGTGTTCATCGCGAAGTTAGCAGGCGTGTTAGTGTTGTGGGGAACGAGGTGGCCGCGGGAGATTTTTACCGCGCTAGCCATGGTGACCGTGTGCCTCTCCGCAATCGCGGCGACAGTATTGTGGTGGAGGCTTTGTCTAATGCCACTGGGTATGTTAGACGAGGTCGAAGTATTCATAGGACAGTTAGGGGGCAACGTGGAGGCAGGGTGGGGAGTCGCAATGACAATGACAGTAGTCCGAGCTGTGCACACTCGGCGCGCGCACGAGACAGATCTGGCCGCGCCCGCGCTGCTGCTCATAGCAGGAGAAGAGGCGATGTGACACGGAGCAGAGGGGCTATTATGCATAGTCTATCGCAAGACCACACACTGTAAAAACGTCAACTCAAAATTGTTCACTTTACTAAGATTTTTGCATTCACTGACAATAAAATTGCTAGTTGGAACTTGAACTATCTGTTGTAAGCCACTTGAACTCACTTTCAGACGTTTCTGATTAAAAGTTCATCTTATTTTATAAATTGAGTTGATTTTATTTTGAAGTTGTAGTTGACACCAAGTTAGAGTGAGGTCAACTTATCTGCGCATGCTCAATTGAAATTTGTCATGGCAACCGGCTGCAATGGGGTTTCCAAGGATTTTCGCAGGAGCTCCCTTCAAAGTTTGAAAGTTTGCGTCCGCCATCTTGTCACGATGCTAGCGCGGTAACTTTCCCTGACGTCTTTGTCGAAGAGAAATATTACTTCTAACAGGTAAGCTAATCATATGAATATGTATATGCATTTGATATTTGTATTACATTTCATTGCGTTAAACAAAATCGATAATCATAACCAGGCGAGGCGTTTATGGCAATACAAAATCCCCCACTAGCTAATCGGTTAGAAGCTAGCTTATTTTGAACAGCTAAGCTCAATATAATTATTGTCCACATATTAATTGAAAGATTTGTGTTGCCGTCATGTTTGTTATTCTCGATGAATGATGGCATTGTTTTATGCACGTCTGCTTTGCTCATTGACATGAAACCAAAGCACCGGCGGTGGTTATAACGTTAGTTCACATTGCTGCTTGTGACCATGCGCTGCAATCAAAGAGAACTAACGTTAACGTGCTAAAACTGTGATGCAAAAGTTAGGTTTGATAAGGTAACTTAGTTAACTAGATAGATATAGCTTCTAGCATGCGACCTTTGTGTAGGGCTGGGTACCGAGTTCGATACTTTTTAGGTACCGACCGAATTGCCTCGATACTATTGAGTATCGAAAAATGACATGTTGTTCGGTTTCAGATTTCGATACCTAAGGAGTTAACTCGTCAACGTCAGTGCTCAAACAAATACATATGAACGGCACAAGCACACACATAAAGTCGGTCACGCAGTTAGCGTTACAGTTAGTTATAGTTACTACACACACGAGACGCGCGGAACTCTCCGTGTACATACTCATATGAGACGCGCGCGCGCACGCACAAACTCTCCACGCGAATACTTAACTTATATGAGACGCGAGCACACACACAAACTCGCGCACATAGTATACTCAATGAGAGACACAAACTCACACACAAACTGTCCGCGCACATATTCATGAGACGCGAGCACACACACCTTAAAGATGTGGAAAAGTCGATTAAATGTGTGGGTACATTTCTCCAGGCTCGATGCCAACAGCGCGCGATGCAGTAGCTTATTTGCGGTAAAAATAATCACTGCAAAGACCGGTACCACGACAAATATGATGAAGACCTTGACAGTGCACGAAGTAAACATAAGAGCAGAAAGTTGCTCCGTCTTTGACTGGTAAATGAAGAGATACCTTGTTTATCACTGTTTATATTGCAACAAATAATAACCTATATACTGTCGTTCAAAAATGTGTTGGTTAGTCAGAATTTTATTTTTTCAGTAAGGATGCATTAAAGTTATCAAAGGTGACATTAAAACATGTGTAATGTTACAAAATATTTCATTTTTAAATAAATGCTGTTCTTTAGAATTTTTTTTATTCATCAAAGAATCATGAAAAAATGTATAATAGTTTCCAAAATATTAAGCAGCAAACTGTTTTCATATTTCTGAAGGGTCATGTGACACTGAAGTAATGATTTTGAAAATTCAGCTTTGACATCACAGGAATAAATTACATTTTGAAATATATTCAAATACGATTTTAAATTGTAATACTATTTCACAATATTACAAGTTTTACTGTATTTTTTATTTTAAAAAAATTCAGCTTTGGTGAGCATGAGCTCTTTATAAAACATTTTTGTTCCTTTGTGCACTGGCTAAGGAGCAAGAGTCAAACTGAAAAAAAAGCAACGTTTTTCTGAGTTAATGTGTTATGTAATCTTGTTAAAATTGATTTCATAAAATTGGTATTGAAAAAAGTATCGTTAGGAACCGGTATCGAAACTGAGGTATCGAAATTGGCACCAGATCGAAAGATTTTGAACAATACCTGTCACGGTTCATAAATTCATTGTTTCCTTCGTGTCTCGTGTAACTGTTGTTCTGTGTGTGTGTGTGTGTGTGTGTGAGTGGGCGTGGCACTCATTCCGGATGATCAGCGATCCAGCTGATCTCATTCATCACCCCAGCTGCAGCTCATTCAGTCTCCTATAAAACCTCACCGCATTCTTCTCTCATTGTCAGATCGTTGGTTGATGTCTCCCGTTTGTGATCCCAGTATTGTCGGCGTTCCTGTTTCCTGTTCCAGTTCCTGTTCTCTGTTCTTCGGATATCGTCTTCACTTGGGTTTCACGGTTACGGCACTTCACCACGGACCTCGCTGACCATCCAGTCCCTGTGTCACCAGCATCTCACTCATCATCGGACTTTCACCTGTTACATCATCGGACTTGCACTTGTTATATCTTCAATAAACCTGAGTTACTTGCATTCTGCTTCTGTCGTCTTGATTCACCATGACAGAACGATCTGACCACGCTATGGAAGCAGCAAGTGATCCTTCATCTCTGGAAACCTTTGTCAGCACCAGTATACAACGCATGGATCACCAAGAGAAAAACCTCAACGACACAGCTCGGGCAGTTCAAGCGCTGGTGACACAGGTGTCCGAGCTCACCCAGCAACTTCAGATCTTGCGTAATCCCACTGCGCCACCCACACCGCCCGTTCCCCCCACACCACCGGAGAACACTTCCCAGTCAGAGCCGCGCCTTCCTATACCTGAGGCCTATGCAGGTGAGCCAAGCTTTTGCAGAGCGTTTTTGACTCGCTGTTCGATGCATTTTTCCCTGCAGCCGAGAACCTTCGCCAACGAGTCAGCCAAGGTGGCTTTCGTTTTGACTCTCCTGACTGGGAAGGCAGCACTCTGGGGAATGGCGGTGTGGGAGAATCAAGACCCATGCTGCACCTCGTTCCAGACACTCTCCGCCGAAATGAAGAGGGTCTTCGACCGCGCCAGCACCGGGAGAGAGGCGGCTCGCATCCTAGCTGAGCTAAGACAAGGAGAGAGGTCAGTTTCTGACTATTCTATTGAGTTTCGTACATTGGCGGTAGAGTGTCATTGGAACGAGGAGGCGCAGTGGGACATGTTCCTGCATGGGCTGGCTGACCGCATCCAAAGGGAGATCTACGCCCTGGACCTGCCCACGTCTCTAAACGGACTTATAGAACTGGCACTTCGAGTAGACGCTCGTTTATCCCGTGTGGAGCGGAGAAGATTGCCTGGTCGAATGGCGGAAGGAGTAGAGCTTCCACGGTCCAGCGGCGGGGATGCGGTCAGCCCCGTCTACGATCACGAGCCCATGCAGGTTGGGCGGGCTCGGCTTACTCGGGAGGAGAAGGAGAGGCGGAGGTCCCAAGGACTTTGTCTTTACTGTGGAGCAGCTGGTCACTTTGCGTTCGGTTGTCCGGTAAAAGGGCAAGCCCGGCAGTAATTCTGAGGCTACTGTCGGGTGGGATCTCCGCCGAGAAGACCTCACCAACATCTACGCTCCTCCCAGTAAGACTGAGGTGGTCAGCTCACGAGCACGACGGGCAAGCACTGGTGGATTCAGGGGCAGAAGGTAATTTTATGGACTGCACGTTTGCACACAAGTTTCAAGTCCCCTTATTACCACTCACCCGCAAGATAGAAGTCCGCGCACTCAATGGTCAAGATCTACCCAACATTTCACACACCACCGGACCCGTCACGCTCATCACATCTGGCAACCACATCGAGACCCTGTCATTTTACATTCTGGACTCCCCTCTTGCACCCATAGTTTTAGGACATCCCTGGCTCATCAAACATAATCCCAAGATAGACTGGCAGCAGCGCACGGTGTTGGAATGGAGTACTAAGTGTCATGAGTCTTGTCTTGTCTCTGCTTGTCCGTCTGTTTCTGTCTCTGTGTTTCAGGAGGAGGCAGGGGATTTATCTAACGTGCCCACGGAGTACCTGGACCTGAAGGAAGTGTTCAGTAAGTCTCGGGCTGCTTCTCTTCCTCCGCATCGTCCCTATGACTGTGCAATAGACTTACTGCCAGGTAAAGCTCCGCCTAAGGGCAAGTTATATTCGCTTTCTGTTCCAGAGAGGGGGGCCATGGAGAAATATATTTCTGATTCTCTGGCATCCGGGTTCATCCAGCCTTCCTCATCTCCAGCGGGGGCGGGGTTCTTTTTTGTGGGGAAGAAGGACGGTTCTCTGCGACCTTGTATTGATTACCGAGGGCTGAACAACATCACGGTAAAGAATACTTATCCTTTGCCGTTGATGTCTTCAGCCTTCGAGAGGTTGCAGGGAGCGTCCGTCTTCACTAAATTGGACTTACGTAATGCTTATCATTTGGTCCGCATCAGGAAGGGGGATGAGTGGAAGACTGCTTTTAACACCCCCAGGGGGCACTTTGAATACTTGGTCATGCCCTTCGGGCTGTCCAACTCCCCAGCAGTCTTCCAAGCACTCGTCAATGACGTGCTGCGAGATATGGTCGACCAGTTTCTATATGTCTACCTGGATGACATATTGATTTTTTCGTCTTCTCTCCAGGAACACGTGCAGCACGTCCGACGAGTGCTCCAGAGGTTGTTAGAGAATGGGCTTTTTGTCAAGGCGGAGAAATGCGATTTTCATGCACAGTCTGTTTCTTTTCTAGGGTACATTGTGTCGGCTGAGGGAATTCGGATGGATCCGGAGAAGGTTAAGGCTGTGGTGGAATGGCCAACTCCAGATTCCCGTAAGGCCCTACAGCGGTTTCTGGGGTTTGCCAATTTCTACCGGCGGTTCATTCGCAATTTCAGCCAACTAGCCTCGCCTCTGACTGCCTTGACCTCCCCCAGAACTACGTTCAGGTGGTCAGACGCAGCTAAGGCTGCGTTTGCCAAACTCAAAAGTCGCTTTGTTTCGGCTCCCATCTTGATTACCCCTGATCCATCATGTCAGTTCGTGGTGGAGGTTGATGAGTCAGAGGTGGGGGTAGGTGCAGTGATCTCTCAGCGTTCTCCCTCAGACGATAGAATGCACCCGTGCGCGTTTTTGTCCCATCGTTTGTCTCCTGCCGAATGCAATTATGACATTGGTAACAGAGAATTGTTGGCGGTCAAGTTAGCATTGGAAGAATGGCGTCACTGGTTAGAAGGGTCGGAGGTACCTTTTATCGTCTGGACAGACCATAAGAATTTGGAATACATTAGAACTGCCAAAAGATTGAACTCCAGGCAGGCTCGGTGGGCACTTTTTTTCGGACGTTTTGACTTTACACTCTCGTACCGCCCGGGTTCCAAAAACATCAAACCCGATTCTTTATCGCGTATTTTTGATCGTTCCGAACGCCCGTCTACTCCCGAGTGCATTTTACCCGAGAATCTATTTGTCTCCACACTCGTATGGGAGGTCGAATCGAAGGTCAAGAGAGCCTTAGAAGGGGTAACGCCCCCGGTCGGTTGCCCACCGAACCGCTTATTTGTGCCGGAGGGATTACGGTCCGACGTTATTCAGTGGGGGCATTGTTCCAATGTGGCTTGTCATCCAGGAGTTAATCGAACCAAGTTTTTGGTCAAGCAACGATTCTGGTGGCCTCTCATGGCTCGTGATGTTCACAGTTTTGTTTTGGCTTGCTCAGTTTGTGCCACTGGTAAGACTTCCAATCGCTCCCCAGATGGGTTACTCCAACCGCTGCCTGTCCCTTCGAGACCCTGGTCCCATATTTCGCTAGATTTTATCACCGCCCTCCCACCCTCTCGGGGTAACACGGTAGTTTTGACCGTGGTGGACCGGTTCTCGAAGGCGACCCATTTCATCCCCTTGCCCAAATTACCCACAGCCAAGGAGACAGCGTTGGTCGTCGTTAATCACGTCTTTCGCTTACATGGCCTCCCGACAGACGTGGTTTCCGACAGGGGACCCCAATTTGTGTCCAAATTTTGGCGAGAATTTTGTAGATTGTTAGGGGCGACTGTAAGTCTGTCCTCAGGGTTTCACCCCCAGAGCAATGGACAAACTGAGAGAGCCAACCAAGATTTGGAGAGAACGTTGCGATGTTTGGTTTCCAAGAATCCTTCCTCGTGGAGTCAGCAATTGTCTATGGTGGAGTACGCACACAATACGTTACCAGTGTCATCTACGGGCCTATCTCCGTTTGAGTGTAGTGTAGGTTACCAGCCACCTATATTTCCTAGTCTGGAATCCGAAGTCGCGGTTCCCTCTGCCCACGCATTTGTCCAGAGGTGTCGTCGCACCTGGACTAGAGCCCGTGAGACTCTACTCCAGGCGGGAGCGCGCACCAAGGCCAAAGCCGATCGCCACCGGTCTAGGCCTCCCGTATACGTCGTTGGTCAAAAAGTGTGGCTTTCTACTAAAAATATTCCGCTCGGCTCCGTTTCTAATAAACTTGCTCCTAAATTTATCGGCCCGTTTACTGTCACCAAGATCATTAGTCCGGTGGCAGTCCGCCTCAACCTCCCTCCAGTGTACAGGAGGATTCACCCCGTGTTTCATGTATCCAAAATTAAACCCGTGTTTTATTCCCGTATTAATCCGCCAGCCCCGGTTCCCCCACCGCCGCGTCTCGTAGACGGGGAACCAACCTATTCGGTAGATCGTATTCTGGACAAGAGGCGGAGGGGACGCGGATTCCAGTACTTGGTGGACTGGGAAGGTTACGGTCCGGAGGCGAGAAGTTGGGTACCTGCCAGAGACATTCTGGATCACTCCCTTATTGATGATTACAATCGACAGGTAAGGGAGCCTAGGGACGCCAGGAGGCGTTCTTAGGGGAGGGGGTACTGTCACGGTTCATAAATTCATTGTTTCCTTCGTGTCTCGTGTAACTGTTGTTCTGTGTGTGTGTGTGTGTGAGTGGGCGTGGCACTCATTCCGGATGATCAGCGATCCAGCTGATCTCATTCATCACCCCAGCTGCAGCTCATTCAGTCTCCTATAAAACCTCACCGCATTCTTCTCTCATTGTCAGATCGTTGGTTGATGTCTCCCGTTTGTGATCCCAGTATTGTCGGCGTTCCTGTTTCCTGTTCCAGTTCCTGTTCTCTGTTCTTCGGATATCGTCTTCACTTGGGTTTCACGGTTACGGCACTTCACCACGGACCTCGCTGACCATCCAGTCCCTGTGTCACCAGCATCTCACTCATCATCGGACTTTCACCTGTTACATCATCGGACTTGCACTTGTTATATCTTCAATAAACCTGAGTTACTTGCATTCTGCTTCTGTCGTCTTGATTCACCATGACAATACCCAGCCCTACCTTTGTGTGTTTTAGCCCTGAAGCTCAACAGCATTAATGTGAACAGTTGCAAAGTATGTGTTAATTTTGTCCTCTTATTTTTGTCCTAGGTTTTCTATGAAGTGTCGCTTTTGCAGCTTTGCCAGCGCCAGTCAAGAGCGTCTGCTTAGGCACCATCGGCTCAGGCACGGAAGAGGAGCTTACTGGCCGTGTGTTTACAGTGACTGTGTATGTACTTTTAAAACACCTGGTGCCTTAAAGTCACATTTGAATAGATCACATTGTAGGACAGCCAAAATACAAGAAAAATTCACCTTTTTTTGTGATCTATGTGAATTCCGGGAAATCTGCACGCAGCAGTCTTTCTTCACACACCTTGGACGCCATTTAAAAAAAAATGAGACTGTGTGTTGCCCCTTCTTGAGATGTAGTTTTAAAACAAACAATCTAAAGACTTTTAGTTCACACTAAAGTAGGAAACACAAGCATGGTGATATCAGAACCTGTTTAAGAGCAGACTTAGAAAATGAACCTGTATCCATTGAGACAGATTCCTCTGACCAACCATTAGGTATCTGTAGTGAGGAAGATGCACTTGCAAGTAGTTCTGGAAATTCAGATGTCCAAGAAAAGGAGGAGTATGTAGATGCTGAGACTGTTGAACACAGGGCTGCTGGATTTTTTCTACGTATGCAAACTGAATTACATGTTAGTAGACACGCTGTACAGAAAATAGTTGAGGGGTTTAATGACATTTTACATCTTTCAAAATCCCACTCTCAACAAGGTCTCAAAGCAGTGCTTGCAGAACACGGCATTGAATTAGATGATAGTGTTCTTGTTGGAGAATTTCATCTCTCATACATGAGTCCAATCTAAATGCATGGATATTAGGGATGCTAGGCCTAAAATAGAGGTGGCCTAAAATCATGGGAAACAGAGAGAACAGGTCAAAGGGAATAAAATGATGGGAAACACTGAACCTGTCAAAAGTGTTTACGAGGACAAAAACTGAAAAAAGAGGTTGTGTGAGGACAGGATAAAAACTGGGTGAAAGGGTGTCTAAGGACAAGAGTGGAAAAGTACCCGAAAAACCATATATGAAATCATATCTAATAAGGCGCATGCGCCAGTATGACCACCAATAGAAATTAGACATTAATGCAGGTGTCTCTAATCGTGGTGAAGTGATAAGGAGGAGCAAAGAGAAAAAGATAACTGTATGAATGCTAATTGGACACCCAAATGGACATTGAATGACGTAAAAAAGGGTATAAAACATGTGTGCAGACCATTGTAAGATCAGATGTCCGGATGGCCAGCCGGCTTCTCACTTTATTGTTTGTCAATAAAGTTATTTCTCCTGAGACCTGAAACTTAGACTCTGAAAGATTTCTTCTGAGACCTGAACCAAATTTTGAACACTTGAACCAAAGATCA